>NW_023270852.1:24099421-24204607 GCF_011800145.1 Mirounga leonina | reverse complement strand
GAAAGAAAGAAAGAAAGAAAGAAAGAAAGAAAGAAAGAAAGAAAGAACCATCTGATCCTTTCAATAGATGCAGAAAAAGCATTTGACAAAGTACAACATTGATTCATGATAAAAGCCCTCAACAGAGCAGGGATAGAGGGAACATATCTCAACATCATAAAGGCCATATATGAAAAGCCCACAGCTAATAGCATCCTCAGTGAGGAAAAAATAAGAGCTTTTCCTCTACAGTCAGGAACAAGACAGGAATCTCATCTCTCACAATGTTATTTCACATAGTACTGGAAGTTGTAGCTGCAGCAATCAGACAACAAAAAGAAATAAAAGACAACCAAACCAGCAAGGAAGAAGTACAACTTTCACTATTTTCAGATGACATGATGCTCTGTATAGAAAACCCAAAAGAATCCACCAAAAAACTGTTAGAACTGATAAATGAATTGAGTAAAGTTACAGGATATGAAATCAACATACTGAAATCTGTTGCATTTCTATACATCAATAATGAAGCAGCAGAAACAGAAATTAAGGAATCAGTCCCATTTACAACTGCACCAAAAACAAGAAGATACCTAGGAATAAACCTAACAAAAGATGCGAAAGACCTGTACTCTGAAAACCATAAAGCACTGATGAAAGAAACTGAAGATGACACAAAGAAATGGAAAAACATTCTCTCATTTATTTTTAACTAAATTATGTCTAAACTTTGCTTTTATTAATATTAACCAATTTCTTGAAATCCATCTCATTACTCTTTGCATCACACAAGAATACCAAAGCCTCTTGTCAAAACACTGTGGTTAAAAGCTTCTGGTATTCATTATGGTCATGATGGTGAGAATAAAAGAAAAGAAGATGAATGTGAGAGAAATCATAGAAACAGCCCTGAAAGCAGCTGGTAGCTTATTACCCTCGGGGCCAGAAAAGAAGCCTCAGAAAAACCTTCAGGGAGTCAAACTGGTTACCCCAGTGCCAATAAGAAGTTAGGTAATCAAAAGTGGGAGGTTTAGGAAGGAAACTGTTGAGTCTAGTTTTCTTTCATTATGTTCAATTAACCAACATATACTACATCATTAGTTTTTGGTGTATTCATTAGTTGCGTAAAACACCCAGTGCTCATCACCACATGTCCAGTTTTGATAAAAAAAATTGTTAATCAGATATATACTGAATCTAATATACTTATTAAATAGAGTAAATGTGGTGAGTATACATTGACAATTTACATAAGCTTGCATTTAGTCACCATAAAGCACCTTGTGTTTCCTTCACTAGAAAGGGAATGAAGTGTTTAGTGGGATATATTTAGGAAGCACATTTTAAGTAAGAATATTGGATGGGTTCAGAAAAGAAGGAAGTGATAATACTCAAAGGGCATAGCATATACAAATAAAGTTGCCTAGGGGTGCCTCAGTGGCTCATTTTGTTGAGTATCCAACTCGATTTTGGCTCAGGTCATGATCTCAGGGTGGTGAGATTGAGCCCCATGTCTGGCTCCACGCTCAGAAGGGAGTCTGCTTGAGATTATTTCTCTTCCTCTCCTTCCGCCCCTTTCCACCTTCCACTCCTGCTTGCTATCTCAAAAGAAAAGAAAGAAGAGAAAGAAAGAAAGAGAAAAAGAAAGAAAGAAAGAAAGAAAGAAAGAAAGAAAGAAAGAAAGAAAGAAAGAAAGAAAAGGAAAGAGAAAGAAAAGGAAAGAGGGAGGGAGGAAGGGAAGGAAGGAAGGGAGGGAGGGAGGGAGGGAGGGAGGGAGGGAGGGAGGGAGGGAAAGAAAAGAAAAGAAAAGAAAAGAAAAGAAAAGAAAGAAAGGAAGGAAGGAAGGAAGGAAGGAAGGAAGGAAGGAAGGAAGGAAGGAAAAGAAAAGAAAAAAAAAGAAAGAAAGAAAGAAAAAAGGAAAGAGAAAGAAAAGGAAAGAGGGAGGGAGGAAGGAAGGAAGGGAAGGAAGGAAGGAAGGAAGGAAGGAAGGGAGGGAGGGAAAGAAAGAAGAAAGAAAGAAAGAAAGGAAGGAAGGAAGGAAGGAAGGAAGAAAGAAAGAAGAAAGAAAGAAAGAAAGAAAGAAAGAAAGAAAGAAAGAAAGAAAGAAAGAAAAGAAAGAAGAAAGAAAGAAAAGAAAAGAAAGAAAGAAAGAAAGAAAGAAAGAAAGAAAGAAAGAAAGAAAGAAAGAAAGAAAGAAAGAAAGTTAGTTGCCTATTATCTAAAATGTAGAATAAAGAATAACCATTATCCTTGGGAACATAAATAATGTCTGCTTAGACCAAAGCCAGATAATAGCTAACAAAAGAGAAAATGACTACAGTGAAGTTTGTTTGATAGTGTCACAAATTTTACAATGTCTTTATCCTCAGAGAAAAAGCAGTACAGAATAGATCTGTGATATAGTGGTAAGAGGCAGAACAACTGATTTGAGCCCTCTCTGCAATTTATTAGACATATAATTTTGGATGAAGTCATTAAATATATCTGAGCTTTGTGAGCTGTTATTATTATTATTGACATTTGAGCAACTGTGGTGGATTAGGTCTCATCTTCACACATTCCAGTTAATACACCTTACATGGATACTCTTGAAAAAGAGTAGGCATATCTTTATCCCCTTGATGATATTTAGTTTATTGGGTCAATTTTATAAATATTAAACATGCATTTAGATGTAAAATTATAGACTTTTCAGCACCTCAGATAAACTACAATATTTGTTACTTCCATCAACCTTGTCAGGAAATCTTAATCATCCTTCTTTGCCTTCTGTAGGATAGTTTCACCATTGTCCCTTCCCTTTAAGCCACCTGAAGTGAATGACCTCTTTCACATAGTCACCAATCCTTTGGATTCCAGCCCAGTTTCTGGCTAAGAGGCAGTGAGATGGTGATGGGGAAGTGGCATAAGCTGTCTTGCAAGTGTCCCTGATTATGGAAAATGATGCTGGTCACACACAGAAGAGCAGTTAAAATGGGAATCCATCCTCATCTGTGGGCTAACGAAAGGGATCCTTCTGCTAGACAAGTCACAGCCTGGAAAACATGCACCCCACAGCAAAGACACTAAAGGCTAATGGCTCAGTTGGCACAACTCCCATGCAGTATCTTGCCTTTGACCACAGCTATCAACCAAGGGTTTCACCAACACTAGCCAGCTCTGCAGGTCAGCTCACCATTCCCACCCCACCAGCAATCGCCTCAAATCCCAGGACTCCTCTAGTAAGGCCACTGGGTGCTTAACTGCTAGTGGAGCCTCCTTCTATCCCTGTTTTCTTTCCAATTCCACTGTCATAATAAAACTTTGCAGAGCTTTCCTTTGTTCCTCAATTTTTACTTTCAACCACTTATTGGGAATTTAAAAGACGAAACTCTGCTCAGTCTGCCTTGTTTGTTTTTCCTTTTGGTTTCTTGAATGCAGCAGCTATGTTGGAGGTTCCTTTCATAACAGTGAGGAAAAGAGACCATAAATATTAAAGATAGTATTTCTTGATATCTACAGATTTATAAATAACTCTTTACTCTGTAATTCAAGCTCATTGCTGATTTGGTCTAACTCTGCCCCTCCAGCCACATCTTTCACCAATCCCTTTTCTCCAGTGAAATGAATTCTCTTTCTGGAATATATTAGATGCTTTTTGCCTCCATGCTTGTTCATTTGCAATATATTCTCCCTTCTTAAGCGGTTAGATTTCCTTTATCTCAGCCTGTTGAAATCCTCCCATCTATTTTTCAATGCCATTTTAATGATACCTCCTTAATGAAGCCTATCCTCAGTTTCCAAGCTGTGTCCTACACTGAATCATGACTGTTCTTAACTCTCTTCTTCTGGCCCATCTGTGTATTTCTCTTAACATTCTTACTGGTTTGTAACCTCCCTAAGAGCTGGGGCACTATTTTATAGTATCTTACATATCTTATTTTATCTTTTACAACACCTCTATTTAGGAAAGGTTGAATTGAAAAGCTTTTAGAAAATGCCTAAATCATTAGGCCATGCTGAAGTGAGTAAGCTTTATATTATTTTAAAACTGTGGTAACAAAAATATGTGTAACCTTCTCCACCTGGTGACTGTCAGCTGTATACCCACAGACATTCTCTGTCACTCTCTTGTTGCTGGGTTTGTGATGCCAATAATGCTAATTCTTGTGCACATATAATCACAGTGGCTAAATTTTATCAAGTATTTTTTATGGCAGGCCAAATATTAAGTATTTTTAAATAAACAATAATTTAAAGACACTGAATTTATGGTTTATCTTAAATTACCAGACGAGTCGTATTGCCTTTGGAATCTATATATTTTAGAACCAAGTAAAATAATGATGACTTTCAGACAAATCCAAAGTCTAAAAAGGAAGACAGAATTGCTATTGATTAATCATTCAGTGCATTTTCCGTTTCTCTTATGTCTTTTGGTTGCCTAAGCAACTAGGTAGATGAAGTCAAGTATGACAGCTAGATATTTCTTCTGAAAACAAAACAAAACAAACAAAATTTTTCCTTATTCTCATTATCGATTTGATGGAATATATTTCTTATGATTATTTTCCTTGATCTTCTTAGGTCAGATTAAGAAGAATCTATATGCTCCTTATATGGGGTCTTATTAATGACACTACATCATCAATTTAGCAGAAGGCACATTGCATTGCTGTGAGCCTACTGAGAGTGAGGTCTTGCATATCTTTGTGTATCTTGTGCTTAACTTAATGTTGCCAAATAGCATGTACTAATAACAATATAATGAACTACTGAATGGATAGAAAGATGTTTCTGCACTTTATCTTGGGGTACCCAGTTTTTTTAAGCCAATAATAATGAGCTTCCTTAGTCTCAGAGATTACTCCATTACTCCAAGGACATTCACAGGACACTGTCCTGTCTTAAGCTCAAAAGACTTTTTACCTTCCTTTCTGTCTCTAGGAATGGAAGTTGTTATTTCAGGCAGATTTTTACACCTGTTTTCAATAGATAGATTTCATCTTGTTATTCACATGAACATATAAATAACACAGCAAGTCATACCACCTCACAATTTGGGGACTTAATCTTGATGTATGCCTAAGAAGGACCTATCAAAAAGCAGATGCAGCAAGGTCATTTGGCAGCCAGCTCCAAGAGGCTTCCAGTTTTGCACAGTTTGTTCAGAGAAGAAAAATGAAACACCATAGGTTGATTTTAGCCTATCTTAACTGAAACCCACTGACTTTGTGTTAAACCTGAGTTGGAGGAATGATCTAACAAAACAGAGTCTGAAATCTGAGCTGTTTGAGCCTTGTTGAAGGTTTCCTAAAGGCCTACTCACTGCTTATATTTGTGTTGCTTAATCTCTTATTGAGGTCTATTTTGTATTTAGGAACAGGGAAGTTACAGCAATGAATAGTGCCACCCTTGTCTGCCACTCTGCATTGCCCCTTATCGTTGGAGTGGACCATAAGACTAGTTCTGGGCCAATAGATTTGGGAAATTGATATGCATCAGACCCAGGCCAGAGCATATCAGTAGGCCTTCCCTCCAGTCTGATCTTTTCCTGACACAGAGCTCAAACAGGCTTCAAGTTCCAGATTCTATAGTTACAAAGTGTGGAGTCTGTTAGCCTGGATCCCTGAATGACTGTGCAGAGCAGAGTGCCCTGCTGATCTGCAATGAGGTAGCATGAATGAAATGTAACCTAAGTTTTATTAAGCTACTGAGATGTCAGGGTCACTGTGTTCTCACAACAAACCTAACTTATCCTGACTAACATAAAGAGAGGGAGGATGAGAATTAACATTGACTGAGCACCCACTATGTGCCTGTAACATACTAGGATCTTCATATGGTCTGCTGTTTCCATTGTTGTTTTGTTTGTTTCTCATAAAACCTCTGTCAATTAATGACTATAATCCCCATTTTTCTGATGAATAAATTCAGTCGCTGAGATGTGATAACCTCATGGATAGGAAAAGATAAAGATGTTCTGTCAGTAAATTTCTATTTGAGTCTCAACCCCATACTGTTTCAGTGACACTCTGTTGACTTCCATTAGCATGTCCTTGCTTACCTTTAAGGCCCAGTTTTGTGGTGCTCTGGCGCCACAGCCTACAAAATCTCTCTATTCCTAAGGAGGGGCTATGAGTACAGAGTGTCACCTAAAATGGGGGCTAACTACCCTGAAGGCATGAGCAAGTGATAATTCTGTGGTCCAGACTAAGGTCCTTTGTGTGCAGACACTACTGTCAAAAGAATCCAGCCCAGTAATCAACGTTGGAATCCGGCCCTGAACCAAAATGAAACCAAGGTTGGGGTAGCAGAGGGCATTAAAACACACAGAGGCAAGGTGATATGGGCACCTGCATTCACAATTCACTTCTACTCTGCCCCTTCTGCTGCTTCTGTCTTAAAGCAGAAGTATTATAGACCTGCCATCTGACAGCGGTACATACTGGTTACTTACTCAAGAAAAATTAATATTGATTAGGTTGATGACTACAGAGTCAGTGTAAGCCATTTTAGAATGAATTAAGCATATTTGTGTCAAAATGCATATTCAATTGTCATCCTTTAGAGTTATTTGGGTGTTTCTTGAAAATTATTGTGTATGACTCACTTTGGCGCCATAGGAATTATGTTATTTAGTCTCATTATTGGCTATTGTTCATTCTTGCTAATGAATAAATTGAAAAATGGAAATATTATGCATTCAAAGTATATCAAATTAAGTACCATAGAGAGAGGGTAAATAGGGACATGTTTACGAGATCATGGCATATAGGAGGCTATTTTAACTGAATAATAAACATCCAATCAAATTCTTTACTGTGTATTACAACTTTTGGACTTGGAGGCACAATACCTGGGCTGAAATACTGGCTCCATATAAGCTGTAAAATCAAATTACTTAACTAAGCCACATATTTCTTATCTATAAAGTGAGTATAGATTAAATTTACCTTACAGAATCATCATGAAAATTATAGAGTAGAATATGTCTAAAAGCACATGTGGCCTGGGACATTATAGATGCACAACAGTATTAGAGACTCAGTTTGCCTTTTTAAATACATGGAAAGCATTACCATAGTAGATTATTCAAGTTTGAAACATCAATGACTATTGTTGACTCTTTTAAGGTGTGGACATAGCTTAGATGTGTCAGAAAGAGCCACCTGGCTTCAAAGAATCTTCAAACAGAGTGAGTTACCTTAGTGAACTTATGGAGCTTCAGTGTTGCGCTTCTGTTTTGAAAGCTCAAAAACTAACTTGACTGAGTCCCAGAGTCAGTCAAACTCAGGGACGTGAATTCATATTAATAAAGTTCCTAAAACACTGGTGGAGATGAATAGACACTTGTTAGAGTTTACTAATTTTAATGAAAAAAAATTCTAAGCTGACTAAATATCCACATTCTTTAACTAGTTCATGATACCTTAGTACATAAATTATAAGGGGGAACCAAATGGTAACCCTAAGCTTACCTGTGTCTGAGTAGGGTAGGTGATACTGGGACAGACAGCCACAAAATCTCAGGGTTTTTAAATACCAAGGCTCAATTATCTCTCAAACTTCATGTCCCATGGTGGTGGGTGGTGGGATTGACTCTAAGCACTCTTACTAAGGAACCCAGGGATGACAGAGTCCTCTTCATGGAAGCTGATTCAGCAAGAGGGAATGATAAAGGATCTTGAACTTGGCTTTACAAATCTTCCACCAATATAAGGCTCATATCCCTGATGATAAAATGAGGTATTTCATTAACCAAAATAAGTCAAAAATTGCTATACCTAAGTTTGAGGAGGCAAAGTGCAATCATCCCATGTCCCCTAAAGTAGAAGGGAAATGGATATTGGTAAGTACACTTGATAAAGGTTGTAGGTATATCAAAGGTGTCTTCATTGTAACTTTTGAACATTTAACATCCTCATGCTCTGAAGCCTGCTGTTCCTCTAACCACATAAAGGTGTAACTGCCAGACGTCTATGCCCTCATAAAGTTCCATTGACAGAACATCTTCCCTTGGAGTAGAACTAGGATGTGCCCCATGGAACTTTGACTCAATGATTCTTTGTGTCCACCTTGTTGGCTGACTGACTCTTATTCTCATAGACATAGTCTTGAATTATACCCGTTAATTCACTCAGATGACATTCAGGTCTTGCTGACCTGGGACCCTTCCAGTCTTCCTCAGATGACTTACTAGGTCCATTAAGTCTTGATTAGGTTAAGACTTGAGTTAAGGATAATAATATAATAATAATAATAATAATCTTATTTTCCTTATTTCACAGTTCGGAGGTACCAAATTCTCCCCTCTCTCTCTCTCCCACAATGTACTTACCTACAGATTCAAAAGGTTTTCAGATAACTTCATAATGATACATTTGTTTCAGATTATTGGAGGCTAGTTAAGAGTATTTGGAGGACATCAGTTCGCCTTCTTACTTAATGTGTGCTTTCCCATCCTTTAAATTGTGTGGGAAATGCCTGTGCAGAAAGGAGTTCCAGCCTCCTTGGTTGTAGAAAGTAAGTTGCATTCTGCTCATAAAGACTAAATATAAGGGGTTTAATTATGGTTTAACCACTACATGCCAATTTCACACTTTAAGTATCCCTTAATGAATAATGACCTGTAGCTTAGCAAAAACTCCTATATTTGTACCCAAATCCTATGAGTCCAAAGAATTTGTTGACTTCTAGATGGAACACTTTTCTGTCTGCATGAATTCACTATATCGTCTCTGTCCCAACCTTCAAACAGTTCTGCATTTGACAACTAATGATAATCAACATTTTTTTCTCTTCTGCTAAAATAGTTTAGTAGTTTCCTCAAGTCAGAAGAACAATTTATTCATTTAATTTTTATTTATTATTTTTTAAGATTTTATTTATTTATTTGAGAGAGAGAATGAGAGACAGAGAGCACGAGAGGGAAGAGGGTCAGAGGGAGAAGCAGACCCCCTGCTGAGCAGGGAGCCCCATGTGGGACTCGATCCTAGGACTCCAGGATCATGACCCAAGCCGAAGGCAGTCACTTAACCAACTGAGCCACCCAGGTGCCCTATTCATTTAATTTTTAATTACCTGTTATCTATTCATTCCATTCTTCTTTATTTTATGCATTTGGTGGATTTTAGAAAATCTACTCTGTTCAAAGCCATAAGCTTTGGGAATCAAGATGAGAAATAAGCTAATATTGCCCCCAAAAGGCTTCATTTCTGGGGAGAGAAAGAAAGACATAGGCCCATATGACTACAAGTAGTAAACAAAAGCAAGAAGGGGAGGAACTAGCTGACTTTAGGACTTCACAAGACTTGAGCATTCTATTAGACTTATCCTTCTAAGTTTACAAAGCACATTCTCATAGATGCCCTCATATAATCTTCTCAACAGCTTTGTGGGAGGTAGTGTTATTCCGTGTTACGGGGATGAGGCAATACAAGTTATGGAATTTAAACAACTTGCTCAAAATTTTGTTATTAGTAACGGACATAATCCACATTTTCTAAAATGTTCTCATACCATAGTTTTAAGTCCTGCACCTAAACCATCTGGATTTCCAACTAGTCCTCTTGCCTGAATCCTTTGGCACTACAAGTTACAGGAATACCAACATGTTCTGATTTGGTGAAAGCTCACCTTTATGAAGCTACATTTTAGAAAATAAAGTATACAATAGGAGCCAATACGTGTTTCAAAGTAGTGGCTTTAAACAATTGTCATCTGGGTTACATACATGTTTATTCTTCTGTTTATCTTTTAAAAATGTAGTTTTGTTTTGTTTTGTTTGCAATTATCTTTCCAGAAGAATAGGCTGCTTCTATTATTTATGTAAATGCATTTCTCCACATTTCATTGCTCAGCTTATAGAGAAAAACTGGAAGAATGCTGGAAATGGATTTCTTTTATAAGTAAAGGTGAAGAAAAATAAAAATATAATGTAATAGAAAACAATGCTTCAGTTAAAGAGACTGAAGTAAGGTTATCAGAGAAGAAGGCTGTTGGATATTCACATAAAACTTCAAGGACAGAACTTTGTTCAAGTCTCTGCCTTGTCCTGAGTTTGATGGAAACAATTCAATAAACTTGTTTTGAGTACTTACGTTACACCACACTGAGTTAGACATGGAGCTACAAAAAAGACAAGATTCTGGCTCTCAGACACCTTGGGTTTCATTAGAGGGAAACAGAAAAAAAAAAAAAAAAAAAAACCTAGGCAATTTCATACAACAGAGAAAATACTTGAGCTATAGTGTCTTGTGGATAGAAAGCACAGGGCAGGAGATGAGGTGTTGGGAGGGTGGACCAAAGTTTAGGAATAGGTTAGGGGACAATGAGAGAAGGCTCTTATAGGAAGCCACTTCTGAACTAACACTTCAAGACCAATTAGGAATTAGCCAGCTAAAAGAGCAAAGGACATTGTGGGTGAAAATAATGTTCACTATTATCAACTGGGCAATTCTATGCAGGGTACTATTGATAGTCTTTAACATAATTATTGTGTATAATTTTCTCTACTACTCTGTGAGATAGATACTTTTTGCAAAAGCAAGACAAGAGAGAAGCTTGTCCAATTTGTCTCAAATGGTCAGAGAACTCCAAGTAAGAAGCCTCTAGGTGAAAGAAGACCTAACAGAATAGATATAATGATGCAGAGTTTAAAAATAATTAAGAATAAGGGCACCTGGGTGGCTCAGTTGGTTGAGCATCTGACTCTTGGTTTCGGCTCAGGTCATGATCTTATGGTTCCTGACATTGAGCCCCTGTCCCTAGGCTCTGCGGTCAGCAGGGAGTCTGCTTGAGGAGTCTCTCCTTCCTCTCCTCCCTCCTGCCCTGCCTTCTCTGTCAAATGAATAAATAAATCTTAAAAAAATAAGGCAAAAAAAGTGATACAGTGTTTGAAAATAATTGGAGTTAATAAATAGGAAAGATAAAAGGCGATTAGAAACCTCAGAAATAGTAAAATAACAAAATATTAATAATAGGTGCCCTGTATTGAGTGTTAGCCATATTCCTGGCCTTGTTTTACATGCTTTCATATAGTATCTTTCTTTTAATCCCCAGAACACTTCTATAGGGAATTCTTATTAGCCTTGTTTATTTATAAGAATACTGATGAGCCAAAGACATTAGGTGAGTACAGACAGTCCCTGACCTGTGATGGTTTGACTTTCAGTTTTTGAACTTTACAATGGTGTTTAGAGCAATATGCATTCAATAGGAACCGTACTTCAAATTTTGAATTTCGGTCTTTCCCCAGGCTGGTGAAATGTAGTACAAAATACTCTTGTGATGCTGAGCAGCGGCGTGAGCTGCAGTTCCCCGTCAGCTACGTGATCACAAGGGTAAACAACTGATACACTTTACAGACATTCTGTCCCCATCCAGCTATTCTGTTTTGCAATTTCAGTATAGTATTCAATAAATTGCACGAGGTGTTTAACACTTTATTATAAAATAGGCTTTGTATTACATGATTTTGCCCAACTGTAGGCTAATGTAAGTGTTCTGAGCATGTTTAAGGTAGGCTAAGCTTTGATGTTTGGTAAGCTTGGTGTATTAAAAGCATTTTGACTTACAATATTTTCAATTTACAATGGGTTTATCACAATGTAACCCTATCATAAATTGAGAAAGATCTATATTTCAATCACACAAGAAGAAGTAGACCTGGGTTTTGAACCCAGATATACTGATTTCAAGTCCAGGCACTTAATCATCATCCCTCTGACCCTCTTGGATACCAATGATGGGATTAGCACAGTCTGTAGCTTTCTTTTATAATATTATATTTGAGTTATATCTTCTTGAGACTAGACCCTATTTTCTGTAAAGGAATTATAGCCAGGCCCTGCTTGTCTTTTCTGATTTGGGGGACATATTTTCCCCTAAGAAAAGATGCTAATCTCATCCACTGTCTTTTTCACTAGTGTAACTCTCAGGAAGTAAACTGCCTTATCCCCAAAACAGGAGGGTTTATCCTAGCTCCATACATACTGACAACTTTCACCAGCTGTAGAGCAAAAGTCACTTACTCCTTTGCTCTTGTAGATAAGACAAACAGCATAATGATAGCTAAAGAGACATAAATAAAAGAAACAACTTAAGACTTGAGGGTTTTAATGATTTTTAAAAAAATAAATTAAAATCATTAATTTCCATAATGGTATGAAGTTGCTAAGTGTAATGAAGGCTCATTTAAAATCATTTTCATTCTGTGTAGTGTGTCCATGAAATAATATATAAGTTGGGAATAATGCAAGCAAAACATCTCCTAAGAGTCTTAGGTCTTCATGAAATATACATATTTAGGAAACAAGGGAAATGAAGTTCTGAGATCCTAGTAAAGAAGTGGGAAAAGGAGGGTACATTATGACAGCAAAGTGCTATTTTTGTTCCCAAAGTAACAATTAGAGTTACTTTTCCCTCAAGATAAGTAATTGTTTCTCTTTTATGGCAATTATGGCACAGAAATTTCCTTTGATTGTACTTTTTAGTAGATTGAGCAATCATAAAATGGATACATTTAAACTATGCCTTTCCTTCCATTATGTTGAAATCCCGTGGTAATTTGTAAATTTTAAATTTGCCACTAGCATCAATTAATGTTTTTTTCTACCACCACTCTTTAGTTAACATATGTTCCCTATGGTTTTCCTTTGTGTTTGTTCTACTCTCTTACCATAATATATATAGGATCTATTTAAGCCTAGTGTAGAGTTGTAAGACATTATATTTCAAAAATTAAATAAATAAATAAAGACGAATTATTCATCTCCTAGACTAGGAGTTTCTCATAGGGAGGAACTATATTTTCTTCAGGTTTTATTTCCAGGACATAGTTTTAGTTCCCTCAAAACAGATATTTAAGGAATAAGGGAATTAAGTGCTTGGAAATAAATGATTTATTGAACTGAATTGTGTGTTAACAAGAATGAAAGAGAAGAAAGAGAAGAAAAAAAAAATTCACACTAAGAATGGTAGGTCAGGGGCACCTGGGTGGCTCAGTCATTAAGCATCTGCCTTCAGCTCAGGTCATGATCCCAGGGTCCTGGGATCGAGCCCCACATCAGGCTCCCTGCTCAGTGGGAAGCCTGCTTCTCCCTCTCCCTCTGCCCCTGCTTGTGTGCCTCTCTCTCTTACTCTTAAATAAGTAAATAAAATCTTTAAAAAAAAATAATGGTAGGTCAGAGAGCCTTTAATGTTACTATCTGAAGACTCATTTTGACTCAAAATTGAGAGAAGTAGTTTACACATATTAAGGGTATTCATCTAGTTTTGCTAGTGGTGAAACAACTTACTGCAAAAATGGAAGAATTATTTCCAAGAATATTCTCAAGTTTTGTTTTCATCCTAAGATAATGATGATGAGCAAGAGCACATGGCATCCTAAGATAATGATGATGAGCAAGAGCACAGTAAGGATGGATATATGACTGAGTGATGTTTGGCACTTAGAAACATTTCCATCATTATTGAAGGAGATGCTTTTTCTTCTCTTAGAAGTGAACTTAAATAACAGTTTTCAGCAAGATTGTCATTTTTTATGTATTATGGTTCTTATTTCTTAGAAGTATCATAGATAAAAAGAGTAGTGATTCATCAGGATGCAGAGTTCAGCACTTTTATCTATTAAAGTTCTTCTTTCACATGTGCCTTGGCTATTTATTCAGATTTTATTATTAAGAAAAAAAACCCTATATACAAATCACCTTTTATAAGTTAAAGAGTAAGTTTTAGAATTGAACAGATCTGGATTCAAGTTTAGCCTGGCCTTTTGCTAGCTGACAGGACTTAATCCTTTTGGATCTTTGCATGGAGAATAAGAATATAATGATATAAGGCTACTCTTTTTAATTAGGGCACTAACCCTGGTTCTGTACGATTTTGAATAGGTCTATCTACCTGGTTTCCTTCTATTAAAATTAGATTACTATCTTTTAAGTCAGAAGTTCCACTCTTAAGGATTTAACCTAAGGTAAATTATGCCGGGATTTATGCATAAGGGTGTTCCTATGCAGTGTTATTTAAAATTTAAAAGATCTAGATGTCTAATAATAGTAAATTGGTTGAATTATAATATGAGCATACATTAGAATTATATGCTGCCCAAAAAATGTCAATAGATATATTTTAATTAATATACACTGTTACATGGAGAAAAAGCAGGTTACAAAGAAAGATGTATAGCATGCTTTTATTTTTTTAAAACTAAATATATCTGAGCAATATGTACAAAAAGGAAATTGCTTATTGTATGCTATGTTCCAGACACTATTATAACTATTTCACATGTGTCACTTATTTCATTTGTATAATCATTCGAAAAGGCATTGCTATTAATATCATTTTTTATATATACATATAAAAAAACCCTGAAGCACTGGGATGTTAAATAACTTGCCCAAAGACACATAGTCATTGGTTGCAGTACTTGAACCTGAACCTATATTCTTTATGATTGTGATATTCTTTACCACTGCCTCTAAAAAAATCTATAATAATGAAAAATACAATATTATAGTAGCCATCTGTTAACCTCTTTCATGGAGTATATGGAGACTTAGAGATGGCTCTGAATCTTGTCCCTGCCACTTACTAGCTATGTGACTTTGAAGTTCTTTAGCCTCTCTGGGCCTCAGTTTCCTAATCTGTAAAGCAAGATGAATAATTGTTTATAGTTTTGATGAGGATTAAACAAGTCAATACATGTAAAATACTTAAAATGGTTCTTGGGAAATGACAATAGTTTTAAAATGGTAACTGTTGCTAAATCTGCCATGGAGCTAAGAAGGGATGGAGTCAGATTTGAAACTTAGTGTCACTCCAGTAGTATTCTTTCATCTCTACTCTGATTCTTCTAGACCAGTATTCCTATCTACCACCACAACACTCATGTTCCCCCGGAGATTACAAAGGAGTTAATTCACCTTTAAGTTCTCCCCACTGAAGGGCTAGAAAATATTGTTTGAATAGGCTCTCATGTGGAATAAAACAAACAAAACAAAACAGCTTTGTGTATTTGCACTCCAATCCCTAGAGATTTTACAGCACTTTACTCTGAGTTATTTGCAGAGCTTTCTCATCCTAGGAATATTCTCAATGGTTTTGTGGAGGAGTTTCTCTCATTTAGAAGAAAAGGACAAAAAAATATACTGATCACTAAAAGTTACGATCCTCCTCAGACTATCATTAGAAGCCTACATTCTTTTTATGTTGGGATTCTTTTCTTCATTCAACAAATATTTATTTGGTGCCCACTATGGTTCTAGAGTCTGTCTGCTAGTATTTCCTGTTCTCTCCCCATGGATGACACTATTAGTTATCTACTCTGTGAAAATATTACCTGAAATTTTGGCGGCTCGAAACAGTGGCACTCATGGTCTTCTTTCTCATGGTTTCTGTGGCCAGTAATTCAGATGAGACACAGTAAGGATGACATGTCTGTGCTCCATATGTGTGGGGCCTCAGCTGGGAGACTTAAAGGGGCTGGAACCACCTGAAGGCTTGTTCAGCTCAATGTCTGGTAGTAGATGTTGGCTATCTGCTGACTCCTTAACTGGGGCTGTCGGTTGGAGCATCTATGCATGGCCTTTCCAGGTAGCCTGGACTTCCTCACAAAATAAAGAATGACTTCCAAAGGCAAGCATCCCAAGGGAGAGAGCCAAGCAGAAGCTGTATTATTTTTATGACCTAACCTCAGAAATCATATAGCATCACTTTTACTTGCTTTAATAAGGGAACAAGTGTGTAAACCCTAAAATTCTTTACATATGTTGTTACTGGTTGAATGCCAATACTTTTCAGTGTTTATGGATAATTCTCAACTCTAACTTCTCTGAGTTTAGATTTTCTTCTCCATAAAAATGGGGACCATGGTAATAACTATAGCATGGGTAATAATTACATTAAAATGATGATTAAAAGAGAAAAAATCATGAAACCCTTGTTTTAAAAATGCAAGGTATTTTAGGTGTTTATTTTCTAATATGGGCTTTGAAAACCTTTCCAGGAAACTGTATTTTAGAGAAAAAATTTCCATCTATGCCATACGATAGCATACAAACTCATTTGGGGAGATCGTAGAGTCCTACAGATACAGGTTTGAACTCCTGCTCTTTTGCTAGCTGTGTCCTCTTAGACAAGTTTCCTAACCTCTCTGAGCTACTCATCTATAAAATAAGAAATATGTATTCCCAGAACTTAGGTAATATTAACCAGTCAAAAATTTTAGTTCTTGTAATTTGAAGTAAAGAGCCCACAAAGAATGACATAACTGGTGTCATTTGCAGTTATGACACTGAAGGTGACTGTGGAATATTAGTGTGGAGTATATGGAATCTGAGTTTGAGCGATTGCTAGCTTATAAGGCAGCTTTTTCCAAAATGGAAAAATAAATATGACTTCCTCCGGTTGATCACAGAACCATGCCAAGGCACAGGGTTTGGAGACCAGAGGGTGGGCTGGATTTCAGTCCTCACTTATTTCCAGCTGGGTTCCTTTGGGCACAGAGCATATACTATCTACTTGCACAATCATATACTATGGCCCAGTGCCTTCCTATTTTGTGATAATTGCATGCTAATTATTTGTGGTAAAGGTCTTTATCACCAGAATTAAATGCCATGATACACTATAAACAATGTCTTAGAGGGAAAAAAAGGTTTTGATTTATAGCATTTGCTGATATCCATGGTATAAAAACTCCCACCATGACTGATTTCAGGGTACCAACATTTTAACAATAGCTCACAAAACAGTTGCTTTTTACTCACCTGTAGGAGCTAACTCCAGCACACCCATTAGCAAAGGATAAAATTCAAGCAAGTGCTAGGAAACATCTCAGAGACTGCATAACTTCCCTTAGACACAAAGCATCCTATGAGCAGTTCCCATGGTAAAACAGAAAGGCTTCCAGAGCCATGGGTAGCTTCATAGGATTTCCCAGATTCTCTCTATATGCATGGGAAAAATATTATATTTCTTTCCAAACTCTTATTGATATCTTATGGAAGACTAGTCGAAACATTTTAGAACATTATATTTCAGGAGAAAAAGTGGGGTAATATATATGTATTTTTAAATGAGATACACTTTTATAAGATGATTTGGGACAAAAGGAGTTAGGAAATGATGGTCACATGTTTTGTATTGGAGATAAGCCAGCCTATGCCAGCCAAGAGAAAAATAACCTATTAGTTACAGCCTGTTGGAGCTCTACATGCCCTATCAGCTCATACTTCTATTTTTTGGTCACATGTAGCAGACTTTATGGTTATAACAAATGTCATTTTTTTTCACTTGTCATCAGAAATGAAGTTTAAATTATAATCAAAGACTTGAGTCTTAGATTTTTTTAAACTTTATTTCTATTTTTGATTTTGTATCCTACCACAAGAGGAGTTAAGTAGAAGGGTTTAGACAAAGGCATTTTTCAATAGGGAAAGTTCTTAGTTAGCAGGCTAGTGTGACCTCCATCTGGCTCAGTTATATTTACTTGATTTCAACAAATATATATAGGACATGGTCTCACCCCTCAAGAAGATTATGGTTTTGTAGTTGGACTCAGACAACTTAATATAGCAAAGAAGTGCTGGTGGTGCTGCTGCTGGTGGTAGCAGTAGTAGTAGTGGTAATGGTAGTAACAGCAGCAGCTAGTAGAAGACTCAGGCTTGTACTAAGAATCTGCTACCCATTGACTATCTGAACTTGGACAAGTTACTTGACTCCTCTGAATCAGTTGCCTCATTATAGCATTAGAATTCTACCTCACAGGATGAAAGGAATATTTGTCAAGTTATCAGCAACCTATCTGACAGATTAGGAATAAATAATAGGCATCTACATTTAGTAATAGTTTCATCATCAAAGCATTGTTGTGAGGGTTAAATTAGGTGGTATACCTTTAAGAGCATTCAAGAATTATTTGATGAACGTTAATTGTGGGTTGGGTGCATCTGTAAACTGGGCCACATATTGACTGCAACAATAAAGAGACACATGCATGTTGATTCCTTTCTCTCCCACACTGGCAATTCTTATAAGGAGCAGGGAAGGGCTATAATAAAACAATGACAAATTCTACATAGAGTCAGAGCAAGAGGAGATCTTACTTGATGTTGAGGATCAGAAATGGGGTTTTAAGAAAGGTGATATTGAGAAGAGCACTGAAGAATGGAGGAGGAGATATTGAGTTTTACCCCAAGTGGAAGCTACTAATTGCAAAAAGCATGTTCATTACCACTGGATATCATAAATAAGAGAAAGAACTGCTTCTACCACTTCTCTTAGAAATACAGCTGAAAGTCTATAGCTTCCCAACAGGGAATCAGATAAATGAATTTTATCTAGACATAAATAGCAACATTTTAATCACACTTTAGAAATACTGTTGCTTTTAAGGTATAAATAAGGGAATGTTTGCAGGAGCAGCCAATTTAGAAAAACTATATAATTCCATGTTTCCAGCTATCAACAAATTCTTTCTTTTACCCTAATTCAAAGTACTTAGTACCATTTCTTTAAAATGTAAAGGAGACAGGGAAACCACTTGCTTCTCAGAGAGTCAGAATTATAGTCTCTTCAAAAGCATGTCTGGTTGGATATAGTAGATTTTTTTTTTTCAATTTACCTCTTGAGAAAATGGCTTTAGACTACTTCTAATAGAGCTAATGCTCACTTTACTCTGCTCATCTGACACCACCTGGTAAGGCTGATATGCAACTCCACTATGTCTTGCCTATTTATGATGCAGTTTCTGTCAGCGGGCTATCAGCAGCATCAAGTGAGCTATTCAGAACATCCATGTAGTCTTGGTTAGGGTGATCTGCTTTCCCCAGGCACAGTGTCTTATAAAAGAAAGGACAACTGTACATTTTCCTCCAAGGAGCTTTGTGCTCATTCATGGAACCATCTTTTTATATTAAGAGATACAGGGAGGCAGTTCAAGATGGTAGCATGGGAAGATCCTGAAATCATCTTCTCCCGTGGACACATCAAATCTATGGATGCAAATGGAACAATTCCATCCAAAAAAGATCTGAAAACTAGCTGAACAGCTCTTCCACAACAATGGATAAAAGGGCCACTTTGAGATGAGTAGGAGAGGCAGAGTTACTATCTTACCAAAAATGCTACACATCGTGCAGTGACCCACAATTGGGAGAAATCTCATGAATACAGAGCTTATCTCTGAGGAACAAAGGCTTCATGCCCCACATGAGGCATACCAACCCTTGGGACCTGCACTGGAGAGGTGAGCCCCCAAAATGTCTGGCTTTGAAAACCAGTGGGGCTTATGTTGAGACCCACAGGACTGTGGGGAACTGAAATTCTACTCTTAAGGCTCACATGCAGACTCACTCACCCCAAGACCCAGAATAAAAACAACTAACAGTTGGGGAAGCACCTACACCCATATGTGAAGATTTATTTGCTAATCTTAAAGCATCTGCTAGAGGATTAGGGGCCTTTTGGGACTCTTTCTGGTGATGGAGGTGCTAATAGGTGTCATTTTTACACTTTTATTTTACCTTGCTAACACTGAGGGGCATGCCATAGTTTCCCACAGCCTTGCTACATTTGGTTGGTAAACCCTGGTCTTGTGTTCTCCGTGGTCCTGCTCAAGCCAGTGGGTATGCACAGTCCACACAGGGGATGCTTCTTGAGCACCTGGCTCTTATGGCCAGGGGGACTTGTATTTTTGTACTCCAAGGAGTGAAATAATCAGAAAGCTTTTGGCAGATTACCACCCCCAGGGCACAACAGACTGAAACACACTCAATCTTCCTGTGAAAAAGATCATTTTACTTATCCTAGAGCTACATTGTGAGGGGCAGGCTCAGGTTTACTACACATCTAGAAGCTATGGAGGTGATCTCAAGGAATTTATGCTGGGGATGCCATCTTTGCACTCTCTTGGCTTCACAACAACTCACTGGTACCTCCCAGAAAGGAGCTTATACATTTCTCTGGAACCCCAATTTTTGTAACTGTCCTCAAGGAGACACCTCCAGATCAATGTACAGTTTATGATTGCAGTCCCACAGGACTGCATGTATTTGCATACTTCAAAAGCTGCTGCCTGAGGGCCTGTCTTCTAATCAGTCCAAAACTAGAACTGATTTGGCACCTCTCTTTGGAACAAAGGAAGATCTTGACACAACCTCAACAACTGGGACCTATCAAGAATAAAGCAGGCTGCTTAGACAATCACAGAGGTTCAAGAGACAATCAAAAGCTAGGGAAAGCTTGAACAATAGGGTTCATCTCCTACCCAAGGCTACTTTTTCAAGCCTAGCAGATGTAGCTATTTCACATAATACATAGAAACAAACCCAGAGAGTCAAGAAAATGAGGAAACAGAGGATCATAGTTCAAATGAAAGAACAAGGTAAAACCCCATGGGCCAGGGGTGGGGGGGTCCCTACTAAAATGGAGATAAGTAATTTATCTGATAGAGTTCCAAGTAATGGTCATAAAGATGCTCACTAAACTTAAAGAAAAAATGGGTAAACACAGTGAGAACTTCAATGAAGGGATAAAAAATAAAAGAAAGTGCCAAACAGAAGTCACAGAGCTGAAGAATAATATATAATATAATAACGGAACTGAAAAATACATTAGAAAGGCTAAATAACAGACTAAATGAAGCAGAAGAAAGGATCAGTGAACCAAAAGACAGAGCAGTGGAACTTCCCCAGATGGAGCAAAAAAAGAAAAAAAAAAATTAAAAAGGGGCACCTGGGTGGCTCAGTTGGTTAAGCATCCAACTCTCGGTTTTGGCTCAGGTCATGATCTCATGGATTGTGAGATGGAGCCCTGCATCGGGGAGTCTGCTTGAAGTTTATCTCCTTCTGCACCTTCCTCACTCTCTTTCTCTCTCTCTCAAGTAAATAAATCTTTAAAAAAAGAATTAAAAAATTGAAGATAACATAAGGAATATGTGAGACATCAAGCAGAGCAATGATCATATTGTAGGGGTCCCAAAAGAAAAAGAAAAAGAAAAGGGGGTAGAAAACTTGTTTGAAGAAATAATGGCTGAAAACTTCCCTAACCTGGGGAAGGAAATAGTCCAGTTCCAGGAAGCACAGACAGTTCCAAATAAGATGAACCCAAAGAGGTTCACACCCAGATACATTATAATTAAAATGTCAAAAGTTAAAAATAAAGGAAGAATCTTAAAAGCAGGAAGAGATAATTTGTTATGTACAAAGGAATGCCCATAAGACTATCAGCAGATTTCTTGGCAGAAAATGAACAGCCAGAAGGGAGTGGCATGTTATATTCAAATTACTGAAAGGAAAAATTTCCAACCAAGAATACTCTACCCAGAAAGTTATTATTTAGAATTTAACAGGAAATAAAGGGTTTCCCAGAGAAGTAAAAACTAAAGGAGTTCACCGTCATTAAATTGGCTTTACAAGAAATGTTAAGGAGAATTCTTTAAGCTGAAAATGAAGGCTACTAATTAGTGGCAAGAAAACATATGAAAGTAAAAATTTCAATGGTAAAAGTAAATATATAGTAAAGATAGTGGATTAATCACTTATAAAGCTAGTATGAAGGTTAAATGACAAAAAGAGTAAAAATAACTATAAATACAATAATTTATTAAGAGATACACAAAATATAGGGATATAAAATGTGACATCAAAAATATAAAATGTCGGGGGGTAAGAGTGTAGATTTAGGATGCATTTAAGCTTAATTTACTATCAACTCAAAATAAAATAGACATATATATTGACTGTTTTATGATAAAGGAGTCAATCTAAAAAGAATATATAACATTTGTAAATATTTAGTCAATCAACAGAGGAGTACCTAAATATATAAAGAAATATTAACAGACATAAAGGAGAAATCAAAAGCAATACAATAATAGTAGAGACTTTAATATCCCACTTACGTCAGTGGATAAATTATTCAGACACAAAATCAATGAGGAAACACCAGCCTTAAATGATACATCAGGCCAGACGGACTCATATACATACATATATAGAACATTTCATCCACAAGCAGCAGCACACACATTCTTCTTGAGTGCACATGGAACATTCTTCAGGATGGATCATATTTTAGACCACAAAACAAGTCTCAGTAATTTTAAGAATATTAAAATCATGCCAAACATCTTCTGACCACAATGATACAAAATTAGCAATCAATTACAAGAAAACAAGACAATTCCCAAACATTTGGAGATTAAAATCATCTTACTGAACAACCAATGAAGCAATGAAGAAATAAAAGCAGAAATCAGAAAATAACCTTGACACAAATGAAAATACAGCATACAAAAAATCTATGGGATGCAGCAAAGGCAGCTCTAAGAGTGAAGTTCATAGTGATACAGACCTACCTCAAGAAACAAGAAAAATCTCAAACAATTTAACTTTATACCTAAAAGAACTAGAAAAAGACCAAATCTCAGAGTTGGTAGAAGGAAGGGAATAATAAAGATCAAAGCAGAAATCAAGGAAATGGAGACTAAAAAGAAATAGAAAAAAATCAGTGAAAATAAGAGCTGAAACTTTGAAAAGACAAACAAAAAACATATTTAGTTAGACTCACTAAGAAAAAAACAGGAATGTCTCAAATAAGATCAGAAATGAAAGAGAAATTGCAACAAATACCAAAGAAATTCAATGACTCATAAGAGACTGCTATAAACAATTATAACCAACAAATTGGACAACCCAGAAGAAATAGATAAATTCCTGGAAACATATAATATTCCAAGACTGAATCATGAAGAAATAGAAAAACTGAAAAGATTTATCACTAGTAAGGAAATTGAATCAGAGCCTCCTAACAAACAAATGTCCAGGATTACATGGCTTCACTGGTGAATTTTACCAAACTTTCAAAGAAAATTTACTATCTATTCTTCTCTAACTTTTCCAAAAAATTGAAGAAGGGACACTTCCAAACTCATTATATGAGGCTAGAATTACCCTGATGCTGAAACCAGGCAAGGACACACGAAAGAGAAAGAGAGAGAGAGGAAGGGAGGAAGGGAAAGAGAGAGAGAGAGGGGAGGGAGGGGGGGAAAGGAAGAAGGAGGGAGGAATGTAGGGGGATGGAGGAAGGAAGGGGGAGGGAGGAAGTGATGGAGGGGGAAGGAAGGAAAGAAGAAAGAGAGGAGGAAATGAGGGAGGGAAGGAAAGAAAAAAGAGCAGAAAAAAAAGAAAAGAAAAAGGAAATTATAGGCCAATATGCCTGATAAACATAGATGCAAAATTTCTTAACAAAGTATTAGGAAACAAAATTCAGCAATACATTAAAAGGATCTTACACCATGATCAAGTGGGATTTAATGTAGGGATGCAAGGATGGTTTGACATCCATAAATCAATTAATGTGACACACTACATTAACAAAGTGAAGGATAAAAATTATTTGTTCATATTGATAGATGTGGAAAGAACATTTGATAAAATTCAGCATCCATTTACGATAAAAACTCTGAACAAACTGGGTATAGAGGGAATGTACCTCAACATAATAAAGGCCATATGTGACAAACCCACAGCTAACATCATACTCAATGGTGAAAAGCTGAAAGCTTTTCCTCTAAGATCAGAAACAAGACAAGGACACCCATTCCTGCCACTTTTATTCAACATGTATTGGAAGTACAGCCAAAACAATTAAGCAAGAAAAATAAATAAAAGGCATCCATATGGAAAGGAAGTAAAATTATCAGTATTTATGAACAATGTGATTTTCATATATAGAAAACCCTGGGTGGGGGGAACACCCCGAAGACACCACCCAAGAACTGTTAGAACTGATACATGAGTTCAGTAAAGTTGCATGCTACAAAATAAATATATAAAAATCTTTTGCACTTTTATACATTAGCAATAAGCCATCAGAAAGAGAAATTAAGAATACAGTTCCATTTATAAATACATCAAAAATAATAAAATAACTAGGAATAAATTTAACCAAGAGGTGAAAGGCCTCTGCACTAAAAAGTATAAGACATCATATTGATGAAAGAAACCAAAGAAGACACAAATAAATGGAAAACTAATTTGTGCTCATGGATTGGAGAAATTAATATTGTTAAAATGTTCATAAGGCTTAAAGTAATTATTACAGATTCAGTGCAATCTCTATCAAAATTCCAATGGCATTTTTCCTCCAAAATAGAACAAACAATCTTAAAATTTGTGGGGAACCACAAAAGACTCCAAATTGCTAATATGGTATTGAGAAAGAACAACAAACCTGGAAATATCATGGTCCCTGATTTTAAGCTACATTACAAATTTATAGCGATCAAAACCATATGGTATTGGCATAAAACAGACATAGATCAATGGAACAGAATAGAGAGCCCAGGAATAAACTCATGCATATATAGTCAATTAATTTGTTAAAAAAAAAAAAAAAAAGACAAGCATATACAATGTAGAAAGGACAGTCTCTTCAGTGTTGTTGGGAAAACTAGACTGTCTCATGCAAAAGAATGAAATTAAACTATCTTACGCCATGTACACAAATTAACTGAAAATTGATTAAACACAGGGGTGCCTGGGTGGCCCAGTTGGTTAAGCCTTTGGCTCAGATCATGATCCCAGCGTCCTGGAATCGAGCCTCACATCTGGCTCCTTGCTCAGTGGGGAGCTTGCTTCTCCCTCTCCCTCTGATGCTCCCCCTGCTTGTGCTCTCTCTGTCAAATAAATAAATAAAAATTCTAAAAAAAATGATTAAACATGTAAATGTAGGATTTGAAAAAGTAAAACTTCTAGAAGAAAACATAGGTGGTAAGCTCTTTGACATTAGTATTGACAGTGATTTTTTTGAATCTGGCTCAAAAGGCAAGGGCAACAAAAGCAAAAATAAACAAATGGCACTACATGAAACTAAAAATCTTCTGTAGCAAAGGAAACCATCAACAAAATGAAAAGACAAGTTACTGAATAGGAGAAGATATTTGAAGCATATATCTGATATATGTATCATACATATGATATTTGCAAATCATATATTTCATGCAACTCACTAACAGTAAAACAATCTGATTAAAAATGGGCAGGGGATCTGAAAAGACATTTTTCTAAAGAAGGCATGTGGATTACTAATAGGCACATGAAAAGATGCTCAACATCACCAATCATCAGGGAAACACAAATCAAAAGCACAATGAGATAACCTCACACCTGTTATAATGGTTATTATAAAAAAGACAAGAAATAACAAGTGTTAGCAAGGATGTGGAGAGTAGGGAACACCTGTGCACTATTGGTGGGAATATAAATAGTTGCAGCCATGATGAAAAACAGTGTGGAGTTTCTTCAAAAAATTAAAAATAGGAATACTTTATGAGCCAGCAATTCCACTTCTGGACATTTATCTGTAAAAAAATGAAAACACTAGCTCAAAGAGATATATACACCCCTTGTTCATTGGAACATCATTTACAGTAGCCTAGAAATGGAAACAACCCAAATGTTTATCAATGGATGAATGGATAAAGAAGATGTGGTGTATCTATACACAATGGAATATTACTTAGCCATAAAATAAATGAAATCTTGCCATTTGGGATAACATGTATAGTTCCTGTGGATATTAAGTTAAGTGATTTAAATCAGACAGAGAAAGACATATACCATGATTTCACTTAATAAGTGTACACCTGAAACTAATATAAAGTTATATGTCAGTTATATTCATTGAAAAGAGAAAGGGGGGCATGTTGTTAGATTCACTTAGGCTATTTGTGAGTCAGGCTTTAGTGGCCTCTAAATGAGGGCACTGTAATGTAATCCTAATGGACAAAAACTCACCAGAGCCCTGTCCTTAAAGAACAAACCACTTTATTGAAGAGAGCCAGTCTAGTTGCAGAACAAGCATTAGACTGGGAGTCAAAAGATAAAATTTAATGTTTTAGTTCTGTAAAACATCTAGTTGTATGAACTTTAGACAAATCAAATGACAAATCTACATATCTGTCTCCCTATTCATAAATTAAGGAGATTAAACTATGTAACTCTAAGGTCGTTCCAGCTTTGAGACTACCAGCATTGTCAGTCTGGGACATCTTCTAACTTACCTGAGGCAGTTTAGATGTTGCAAATTAAGTCTTGAAATGCAGGAATGAGGTTTTGTGATACTAGATTGGATATTCCTAATGGTAAAGATTTTATTTTTTTAATTTATTTATTTTTTGAAAGTTTTTTGTTTTTTTTGTTTTTTTTTTTTAATGAGTGAGAGAGAAAGAGCAAGCATGAGTGGGGTGGAGGGGCAGAGAGAGGGAAGGAGGCTCCCTGCTGAGCCTAACTCGGGGCTCAATCCCAGGAATCTGGGATCATGACCTGAGCCAAAGTCAGACACTTAACCGACTAAGCCACCCAGGCACCCCCCCTAATGATAAAGATTTTAATTTGTGACAAAATCCAGTGATGATCTCTGAAGCTAGATGGGAGTTTGAAGATAGATATTAATGAGAAATTATCAGGAAATAATACCCACAACCTGACCTTAATTGAATATCCCCCAAATATCTTGTCAAACCTATTTTTCTGAGTGCTTTTGAGCTGATTATCTGACACTTAAACCTACCCAAAAGTACAAAAATGGAAGGTGCTAAGAATGTTCCTTCCTTGTCCTAACACTGCATATATTAAAGGCTTCTGAATTGTTTATCTGATAATCCCTTCTTAGAACATTCAGTACTTAACCATTACCTGTAGAATGAAGTCCACAATCATGAATACACCCTAAAAAGCCCTTTCCAGTCTGCCTTCTGCCAAGCTGTTCGTCTGCCTTTTCCATCACCCCTCTGTGCACACTCCAGCCATCCTGAGCTCCCTTTACTATTCAGTCTGCAGGTACTGTGCACGAATTTACTTCTGCCAGGGAGTATGGTTCCTACAGTTTCCACAAATGAATCCCTTATCTATAAGCATTGCTCATGCAGTCCCTTTGGCTGGAATGGTGTTCTTTTTCTGTCTTTGTCCAGCAAACTTTTCCTCAGCCTGAAATCTCAATTTATTGAAGTCTTTCCTAACTTCAAATTCCTCTCCAAGCATTTACCTCGCTGAATGGCAATTAGTCTTTTATATGTCGTTATTTTATATTAGACTGCAAACTCCTGGACAACAATGGCTTATATATTTCTGGATCTTTTGCACCTAACATGGCTGACACAGAGAAGATTCTTATGAACATTTTGGTGAATAAATGAGAAATGAAGTGTCCTAAATGAAATGCACTTTATCCTCTTCTTCCTTGAAATCTTCCTTGGTTTACCTTTACGGGTCCTCAATTACCTCACTACCCAGTATTTTCATTCCACTCTTATCTTTATGTATTTGGGTTCAACTATGTTTTCCAACACTTGTGCTTTATATATTTCATTTCATTTATTTTCATTAGACCACATTTTCTGTATACTTTATGTCTTTTCATATAGCTCTTTGTCCATGTGACTATTCAATAAAGCTGTAAATGATTTAATATGAATGTTATTTGTTGCATATTCCTGCCTTTTTATATTCATGTTATCTATTTTGTCTATAATTAGATAGGAAGAGATGTTAAAAAATCATTTTGCTATTGCAACTTAGAAGTACTAGATAAATATTTAATGATGTTAATGTTGATTCATTACAATATACAGAATGAAAATAAAGCAATTGCCACCATCATGCAGTGTAAATCTGACTGCAAAGTTTGTTGCCACTGAAGTAGCTCCCATATGGTATCTTCCCTTTTTTTGCTGAAGCTTTAAAGGTTTAAATGATTTTATGAATTTTTACTTTAATTCCAAGACCATACAAGTAAATCACTGGGGTTTGCTGTGCCATTAGCCTAATATTTTAAGGAGAGAAGTGGATTTTCCCTGATCTTAGGTTCAATCCCTGGGTCTAAAGAAATTTCTGTGGCATTACATACAAATGATAGATGGCCAGCCTTCCCTATTCCTTCAGTGTGTTCTTCCTCAAATTCATTACCCACCCCCCACTGGAAATTCTTGTCAGATTAATCTTCCTAAGCCTATTCTTCATCATCTCACTCTAGTAGGATAAAAATATTCAATGTTATATCCATTGACGGGAGACTGATATATAGAAACAATTATACCATGGTATGGTAAATATTATGAGGATGGATACATTATTCATTCAAGAAATATTAATGAGTCCTTACCTGTCCTTGTGATGTGCAAATTCCTGGGGTGTAGATTGGTTTGATCTCTGCCTCTGTGTTTGGGAATAGTCACAAAAAAATGTGTCTTATCAGCTGGCACTTGAAGGTAAATTAGGAATTCACTACTTCATTCAAATGTCTTAATAATTTCTTACATCTATACATGAATCTCTCCCTCTCTACCCCCACCCTTCTCTAGAATAAAATAGAATACTTCTGGAAGGCAGAATGGCAAGGATTAAAATTTTAAAGTAAAATGGAACAAAGAAGAACCTGGAACTTAATCTAATATATAAAACTTTGAAGTCCTATATAATTTAAATATTTTAACACCTATTGGTAAATTTGATTTTTTAACCTAAGTAAATTTAGGAAACACAGTACTTTAAAGAAAGAGCTAAACTGCTAAAACATGTCTTGATTTAATCCCAGAACAAGGACCAGTGATGAGTAAAACTGAAAATGTTGGAAAGGTACTCATCTTAAACTGAGCAGTTCTGGCTGCAGTGGGAGTAAGGGAATTAAAGGCAAAGATATAAGACTATGGTAATTGGAGTCTTAAACTGGTGTGTTAAATTAGTGTAGCATGGGTATGTATGTGGGAGGTTTGGTGTGAAGGGGACATGCACAGGGAGGATTATTTTTGTTTTTCACTTGGCTGAGTTTAAATGGAAGAGCTAGAACAGAAAGTGGGAAAATAAACATTCCTCTCTTCCTTTGGGAAATTAGAACTAGCCAACAAGATCTAATTAACACACATGGAAATCAAGGGACTATTTTCTAGTAATTCAGCTTACTTAATCACATGTTCACTAAATCCATAGTTGTCCACACAACCCATAAGGCATCCCCAATTTCCTCCAATGCTAATGGCATTCTGTGTTATAAAATGTAGGATAGTACAGGAAGAGAGTAAAACAACAATTTTTTTTTTTAAAGATTTTATTTATTTATTTGACAGAGAGAGACATAGTGAGAGCAGGAACACAAGCAGGGGGAGTAGGAGAGGGAGAAGCAGGCCTCCCGCGGAGCAGGGAGCCCGATATGGGACTCGATCCCAGGACCCTGGGATCATGACCTGAGCCGAAGGCAGACGCTTAACGACTGAGCCACCCAGGCGCCCAGTAAAACAACATTTATGCAGAAGCTGAATCTTAAGATGTTGTCACCATAGATTGTACACCATAGATTGTACACTTTATTTGTATTTAATGTTATAATAAACCTTCAAAATAGTCTTTAATTTTAATTTTTCTAGCATTTTATCAGACCAATTTTCATTTTATCAGATTGAGTAGAATGTTGAAAAATACTGTTTAATTATATACAGTCATACTTTCTGGAGAAACAATAATTAGCTCTATGTCAAATATGTATTTTCTCTCTATCAAATTATCAATTTACTAGTCTATCTTCCTTGATCTATGTAAATAGCTACATTTGTTTTCACAGAACCATTTGGAAGTTAACTCACAGACATGGTGACTTCAGTATTCATCTACATAACCACAACAGCATTACCACACAAAAAACAATGAAAAATTGCTAATATTATTTAATATCCACTTTATATTCAAGTTCTCCAACTATCTTCCTAAATTGTTTATAATAATTTGTTTTCCAAACCAGGATTCAATCATGATTCATGCATTGTATTTGGGTCTTTTATCTTTGGTTTTGTTTAATAGAACTATCCCAACTTTTTTTCCATGACACTGACCTTTCCCCCAACTTTTATTTTGAATCATTAAAAACCTGGAGAAAATTTGAATGAATAATAAACAAACACCTTTGTCCCTTCACCTTATTCACCAATTTTATCATTTTGCCACCTTTGCCCTCTCTAGGTAACTTGCTCTAATTCTAATATTTCTTATACGTGATACTTTTTGATAAAGTTTTCCTTCATTATCTTATGATGCTACTTCTGTGAATGCAGGATGGCTTCATACTTTTCCTTTAATTACCCATTTAAGTAAAGAGTTAGTGTAAAAATCAACTCCAATGATGGGAAATGTTCTAGTTCAATTTTTAAGAAAGTATCATCATTTCTTTTGATGCTCACATTTTTACCAAATTTGGTCAAAAAGAACTGGCTCTCCTGGGACTTTCCCTGCCCCAAACATAAAATGAGCCATTTCTCCAAGGATCCCTGGCTCCTTTTAGTAGAAAATGATAGTGAGAAACCAATGTCTTAGTGCTAGTTATGTTAATTGCTATGCTATAGTATCATTATTTCTTAGGCCCTTTTAGTAAATAGATAGGGAATACCTATATATATATATTCAAATGTCATGAGTAGATATTGATATTTCCAATTCAAATCCAGCATTACATAATAATGTTTCCTTAAAATTCCTTGACTTTATATTTGTAATTCCTTTCTTATACTACAATGTTTGTTTTCTTAATAATATTTTTACCTTTTTGCTTGTTCTATATTTTATATCAAATAACTTCAAAATTACAATATTAATAATATAAATAAACAATAAAACTATTGAATAAAATGTAGATTTTTGTTTGTTTGTTTTTTGCAGTTCACTTTTTACCTAGAATGTACTCCAACTAGGATGAACTGTATTCAAAAGTCAGTTGAAATAATTATTTTCTTCCTGGCATTATTTGATACTTAGTCTAGGTTGTTTCAGTTTGTTTGCATTGTTAGAATTTATTGTTCTGTTTCTTTTAAATATTATTTATTTTGAGGGCACATGTTGTGATGAGCACTGGGTGTTGTACATAACTAATGAATTGTTGAACTAGTGATGTACTGCATGTTGGCTAACTGAACATAATAAAAAAATAAAAAAAGAAATAGTTGAGAAAAAAACATAAAAAACACTAAAATTTCTTATGGAGTGTGACATTTCAAATATCATAATAAAGTAATTTATTTTGAATATTTGTGATTCAAAAGTAAAAACTATATTAAAAGATAAAACAGATTTTTTTCCATCACTCTCAATCACCTATAGTAGATACAGTCATATATAATTCATTGTCTAAGATATTTTTGAAGAGGAGGAGAATTGCTTAAAATAATTAAAATTATAATTCATAATTTTTATAATATTTATGTATTGACTGAAACCTAATTTCGTATCAGAGAACAAGTAAAATAGTTACACACTAAAGGAATTCTTAAAAAGTTTTTAAGAATATATAAAAGTCTTACATATTAAAAATAACATAAATACACATGTAATAAAGAGAATTTATCAATGAAAGAGTCTATTGTGGACAAATTTTCATGGTAGGCTTGCAAAGTTACCCATCTTATCATTTTATGCTTACCATTTGATATTTACTTGGTATTTATTTCCACAGAAATGAAGTGTGTGTGTGTGTGTATGTTCTTATTTCCCTTCCTTTCTTATACAAAATGTAAGCACATTGGTATTTCACTTATTAAAATATGATGGAGATCAGTCTATAACAGTGTATAGAGGTCTTCTTCATTCTTTTTTTTTTTTTTTTTCCAGTTTAGGATTTTCTTTACTTTTCTTTTTTGCCAGTTATATTGAGAAACAGTTGACATGTAATATTGCATTAGTTTAAGATGTATAACATAATTTGACATATGTATGTATCATAAAATGATTTCCACAGTAAGTTCAATTAACATCCATCACCTCACATAGTTACAAATTTCTATTCTTGAAGTGAAAACTTGAGATCTACTCTCTTAGCAAGTTTCACATATTCTTCATTCTTTTTTATAACCATATAGCCCTCCATTGGGTGGATGATAATCACTTATTTAACAAATTCCCTGTTGATTGGATTTTTGAGACCCTTCAATCTTTTGATATCATGTACAATGCTATCACAAATAATCTTGTGAATATGCTGTTTGGTATTTGTAGAGGTATGGTTGTAGAATAGATTCCTAGAAATGAGATATCTGGTTTAGTGGGAAAACACATATGTAATTTTGTTGTCAAATGCACTGTCATGGGGGTTGTAATACTTTGTACACCTACAGCAATATATAAGAAGGTATGGTTTTTCTTGCCAACTGAGTGTGTTATCAAATTTTGGAATTTTTGCCAGTCCAGTAGTATGAAAGAGTATATCGGTGGAATTTTCTTTCTCTTAATGAGTGATATTGAGCATCTGCTCATATGTTTGAAGGCTATTTGTCATTTTGGGGGGGGATGGTCTATTCTTATATTCTATCTACTGTTCTCTTGGGCCTTTTGCATTGTTCTCCCAAATTTCTAGAGGCTTATTCTACATTAAAGTGATTAGATCTTTGTGCTTATGATGTAAGTTGCAAATATATTTTTACAGTTGGTTATTTATATTTTGAAAAACATATATATGTTTTTATTGCTCATGTATTACATGTATTTTATTGCTCATGGAGTTTGAGTCACAGTTATAAAAGCTTTATCCTCAGGTTATAAAGGATTTAATCATGTTTTTTCTTTTTCTTTTCTTCTAGTACTTGTATGTTCTTTTCTGTTTTGTTTGTTTGTTTGTCTTTACATCCAGTTCTCTGACCTATTTGGAGTTTATTCTAGTATATGGTGTGAGGTGCTGAGCGGATTTTCTCTTTTTCAGAGTGACCATTTCGTTGTCTCAACATTATTTATTCAAAAATTCATCTTTTTTTTTTCTTTCACTGATCTGAGATGTCACTATATCAGATACTAAATTCAATATATACAATTGGGTCTTTTCCTCAACATTTTTTTGTACTCTAATCTAACTAATGTGCAAATATCATACTGTTTTAATTATAGATAATAATAGCCTCTAAAGCTCAGGAGAGATAAATGGTTTTGCCAAGGTCAATTTACTGAAAAAAGTGTTAGAGCCAAGATTTAACCCATGGCCACCCTTTGTTGGCACAATTTAAATAAACTAAGCAGAATCTTTGTCTCAGTTAAATAAGTCTACCTGGCATAGATATTTATGTCAAAGGAGCACTGTGAATAAATGGTTCTGTTTGGTGGTTGTAAACTACAAGAATTAAGGGGCACCTGGGTGGCTCAGTTGGTTAAGCAACTGCCTTCGGCTCAGGTCATGATCCTGGAGTCCCTGGATCGAGTCCCGCATCGGGCTCCCTGCTCGGCGGGGAGCCTGCTTCTCCCTCTGACCCTCCCCCCTCTCATGTGCTCTCTGTCTCTCATTCTCTCTGTCTCAAATAAATAAATAAAATCTTTAAAAAAAAAAAAAAACTACAAGAATTAAGGGTGCAGAGTAGTTTTTATAGCACAAGATAATTATTTCATTAAAAGTCTTCTGATCCCTTTGTTATATATGAATTATCCTATAATCTGATTTGAAAAGCTCGTCAAGAACCTCTTATGTCACAGAAGTGGGATTTTACATGCAAACATAATATTACAGTACATATGGCAAACTTTTAGCTGATTTGAGCCATAATGGAGATGGTGGGGAGAACCTCTATCATTGTCTCGTATGGCCCACGTTCTAATGTCCATTCAGGGCAAGGATCCCTATAATGACTGCATTCTTTTATAAGTATGAAGACCCACTAGTAAATAGATATGAGGCAAGTAAATATTGTTTCCCTAGTGTTGAGCAGTTTAAAACAAAAACAGCCCACTGGCAGAAGCCATCTGGTCCTGGCAACTTTCCCGGTTAAACACTTTTAATTGCTTCTGTGATCTTGGTGGGTTGGCGTGCCATGGTTTCCAGGGATTTGGGAGAATTGGCCTTTATGAAGTAATCACAGTTTGTTGTACAAAAGAACTCTGAGTTACCAAAGCGGGCAGCATGTCCTCCTGTGGAGCCATGATAATGAAAATGGATCAAATGTGCGATGGTTTCCTATTTGGATTAACTTCATGCCAATATTCCACATATAAGGGCACTCCAACAGCCAAGAACATTCCACCTGGAATGGTCTGAAGCTTTGGCACTGAACCATAGATCTAATATGGTCTGTAAGTGAGATCTGTTTATCGTTGGAGTCATTCTTATGATGCTGAGGTCTCTTTTCTATATATCTTGAGATTTTGCTTACTGGTTGGTAGAAACACTGATTGGCATATATTTCCCCTGTTGTCCATATCTATTTATGTTGAATTTATTCAAGGTCAGTTTAGCTCAAGTCCACTATAAGCTAGTTCTCTCATCTTAAATTAATATTTTAACTAATAATAGTTAACATTTTTTGAGCAATTAATTTATGTTTAGTGCTGTGATAAATAAGTTTCACATCTTCATTTAGTCTTCATGGAGCTGTATAATTTAGGCACATTTATACCTTTTGCTCTACAGATAAAAGAGCTAAAGCTCTATACTAGTGAAAAAAAATTGGTTAAGATCAAACAGTAAATTACAGAACCATTTGAGTCAAGTTCTGTGTGATGCCAGAGTCCACACTGTTAACCATTACAGAGGAAGAGATTGAAATGCAGGGACATTAATTCTCTGTTCTATATCATATAGCAAGATTCACACAAAGTCAGGTTTAGAACTCACATCTATTATCTCCCAAACCACTACACTGAGAGGAAACTACTGGTAACTATGTGGGAAGCCTGAATTTTAGGCTTAATGTACCCAGAATTATTTGTTGCCTCCTCTCTACTCCTATAGTTGCTTTCTCATACCTCTGTTGTGGCAGTTGTCATTTTGTATATTATTCTCTGTTGACATGTTTGTCTAGATGACAACAATGTGCAAAATTTGAGTCCAGGATCCTGTGTTACTCTTTAAGTATTTGGAGCACCCAGCATAACCTGTAATATATTGGAGACTCTCAATGAATGTTTCTTGAATACAATTCCTAATGAAGATTGGTTCTCTACCTCACACTAGGATAATTCATTGCAAGGGTATCAGTTTCTGAATACCCTAGAATAAAATCACATTGAAACTTGACATATGTAATTTATGTTGTATTCGCAACTGCTAATCCATTCACCAAAGGTGCATTTCAGTTTATGCCTGAAATAGAGGGCAAGAGGATAAAGATTACATGCACTGCTCTCCTTTTCTCCTTCTGAATCTACTAAAGAGGACAGTATAACAGGTCAATCAAATCTGGCATTGTACGCCTAGTCAACTTTTATTACAGTTAATGAAGAATATTTAAAAAATAATAACATCCAGTATAACTAGAAACTATATTATCAAAAAAACAGAGGTAATATTAAAAAACAAGGCAAGGGATGCCTGAGTGGCTCAGTTGTTAAGTGTCTGCCTTCAGCGCGGGTCATGATCCCAGGGTCCTGGGATCAAGCCACACATTGGGCTCCCTGCTTAGCAGGGAGTCTGCTTCTCCCTCTCACTCTGCAGCTCTCCCTTGCTTATGCTCTCTCTCTGTCAAATAAATAAAATCTTTAAAAAACAAAAAAACAAAACAAAAACAAAAAACAAAAGCAAAACAAAACAACAACAACAACAAAACAAAGGCAAGAGTATGTTCTAAACTGGCCATTGTCTTACAGGCACAGCATGCACCTACATTCCTTCCTTTCTTCCTCTTTCTTTCATTTGTCCATCCTCCCTTCTTCTCCCTCCCTTCCTTTCTTCTTTCCTTCCTTTTTTTCTGTCTTTCTTTCAACATTCTTTGAACACCAAACATATGATAGACCCTGAAGCTATAGAGATAAATTGGGCCTCATCCCTCCCCTCACTGAACTCGTAATTGAGTATCGTAATCAGGTAATTCAGGTGCAGTGAGAGCTGGTAGAAGGTCAGTCCCATCTAGATAGAAATAATCCAATACCACTTTCTCTTTCCCCCATCCTTATCCCAAGTGATGCTGAGCCCAGGTACTGTCTAATTAGTGGCTTCCAGGCAACAAGAGTATCAGGAGTGGAACCCTCAGCACAGAGAACTCAAACATGCAGTCTACAAGAGGCCTCTTCTTGAGTTATCACCTCTTTCTCCTTCCTCTTCCTCTTCAAACTTCCCTGATATTTCTGCAGAGAATGAATCATATCCTGACCCCTTGTTCCTAAGCTATCTTTATTTAGAAAAGCTGCATTCACAGAGGATGCATCCAATCAGGAATACTGTAATAAATACACCTCTGTGTAAGGAAGAGAGATTGTGTGGTCCTACAGAAAAGAATGTTGCCCTGGAAAGTAAGGGAGCAAAATCTGTAATCTGACTCTGCTCCTGAGTGTGACCTTAAACAAGGGCTGAATCTCTCTGTGATCTAGACATTTTACTTGTAAGTAAAGGGAGATGCCTCAGAGATCCCTCTGGTCTTTTCCTCTTCTGACATTCCATCTCTTTGAATGTTGCTTTGTAACCAATAGAAGTAAATTGGGGCTTTATATAACTCCTACCCCCATCTATGCATCTGACAGTTTTAAGAGTTAGCCCTTACATGTTGAAATTTGATTCAACTCAATATTCTTTCTTCATAGCAATAAGATCAGGTATGTGATTTTTATGAGTGGTCTGCTAAACTCTTTGCAGGTTCTGTGACCTTGCCTGAAAAGGCAGGGGCCAGTTCTTAACCAGGCCATTAACAGTTCTGCTTAACTGAAGTCTAAGTAAAGTTGAACACCTCAGTGGATTTTTAAATTTCCAATCCCTAGTGGGTGATGATGTAGTTGCTTCCAGTTCAGTATCAAAGAAAAGTAAAAGTAAAATATACGACATAGTTAACCATTCATAAATTATCTTCTTATTTCTATGGAACCAAACTGGCATCTCTCTAAATGCTAATAAATATTTTGCCCACATTGTAGAAAAGTGATTAACAGTGATTTATATAAGAAGAATGACAGTATTAGTTTGTTAACATAGGGTCATTTCTCAGTTGTTGAAAAAATAGTACATTGGGGAAGCTAGATAATATTTCTATGTTCTGGAAAATTAGATTTTTATACATGTTTAATAGCACAGTGGTCACTGCATTCATCAATTAATTTCAGCTCTTTTATATGTTTATTTGGACTGTTAAATAGTTGTGGGGAAAAAAAAGGTTTTTTAAAAAGTTATCACTTATAGTTAGAAAATAGAATGTCTAAGGATAAAAGTGAGATAAGGATATCTGGCATGCACTACCAGGAAGCTTGTAAATGGTTTAATTTGTAGTTAGAGTCCCTGACTGTCTGGGTGCCATTTTGATAAATTTGAGCTTCTGCTCTTTCATGGATAAGAAGGCTTTGTAAGAAAATGTTGAAATTATGAATTGTAGATCATAGAATTTTAGAGTTAATAAAGACCTGTGGGATCATTTAGTTTAGCCCCTTCATTTCACTGATGTGAAAACTGAAGCATAGAGAAGTTAAATATCTACTCAACATTGATGACAATTAGAGTAGAATCAGGCCAAGAAACTTGATCTTCTGACTGTATTTATGGTGTCTTTTGTATTATCTGTACTGATTTCTCTAGGGTTAGAGAAATTCATTCATTCATTCATTCATTTAAGTATGAATTTACTGAATAGCAATTATGTGGCAAGTGTGCCAAGTGCTCACAACCCAACGATAAATAAAATATGATGCTTTTCTCCCAGAATTCACTATTCCATCTATCAGAGGAGATATAAATTGGTACCCTTCTCCACTCCAAAAGGAAAATCTCATAACAGATTGATTCAGTAGAGTTGTATTAAAGCTCTATAGTTAACTTTTTTTTTAAATAGTTAGCTTTTAACCTTAGGTTCTTCACTCCCTCAATAACTTTTAAATTCTTACCCAAAGCTTATTCTGAACTTTTATCAAGGTTTCAGCGAAGTCTTAACAATATTGAACTCTTCATGTTTGATGATTTTCTTTATCTAATTTGGGCTATTTTCTATATATGATTGATTGACAGGTTGACTGCTCCCCATTTCTTTTATTTTTTAGCTTCTCTGCATTTCTGGCCATTTATTTACAATTATATGAAAGCATAACTTAAAGATTTTTGGAGGCACTTATTCTTCACTTAATGCTCTTGAAGGTAATACAGTTATGAGACATAGTTCTAGGAAAGGCATAGCAGAGAGGCAAAAATAAGTTCCATGGAGACACAGTGACCTGGATATGAATTCTAGATCCTTTATTTGCTACTTGTGTAACACTGGCCAATTTATTTTAAGTTCTGACTCTTCATTTCTTCAAGCATAATATGGTGGTAAAATGTTTTTAGGTTGCTAAAATGAATGCATATATAGTGCATTGCATAAGGCCTGGAAGAGAATGGGCTCAACAAGGAAAAGCCATAACTTCTAACCTTTGGGGAATAAAAGTCAATATTATTATAGTTTTCCTATTTTTCACATTCTTGACAATGAGTTTTAATGAACTGAAGGAGTTTGCAACCTTGAAGTATTAGAGCTTAAAGAATTTTCCAGGGGTCATCTTATCTACTTTTCTACCTTTAGGTCAAACTGATTATAAAATACTAAATATATGTGGAGCTACTTCCTGAAAAATCTCCCATTGAGTCTTTCATATTACAATAAAATAATTTTTCACTTACAATATCTGTGATTTGGGGCAAAATGCTTTCCTTGGTCAGCTTCACATTCTTCATGTATATGGGATAGTAGCTTCACAAGAGCAAGAACTGCATCTGTCTTATTCCCTACTGCAACATCAGCACTAGAGAACTGGCTAGCACATGATGCATACTCAGTAAAGCTTCTTGAATGAACAAATGGATAAATGAATTGGGCTATTGTAAAACTTCACTGAAAAAAAATATATAAAATAAACTAGTGGCCCAAAGTCACTTGTTAATATCCAATATAAGTAATACCAAAAAGAGTATAATTCATGGATGTAGTATTTATCAAGTGAATATAATGGTATTTTTTCCTAATAGAAAAACCAAAGTACAGGACATCCCCAAGGGAGCAAATATAAGTATGATAGAGCTATATCATACCTGAGCTAACTCTTTGTATAGTATAAATTTTAAGTCTTCATTCTTGAACTACTTTCTCTAGTGCATCTTCCAAGTGTGATTGGTCATTTATTTATTTGCTCACTTTATGAAGTTAATATTATCCAGATGTCAAAACTGACAAGCACACACATTGAAAAATACTATGACTTATTCTTATTCTAAGAATTTTACTTATTAATAAGTAAAAATGCATAAATCCTAAATAATGTGCATCCAGCAAAAAAAAAAATTATCAATTGAATAATTATCTATGAGGAATAAGTAGGATTTAATTCCTGGAAGGCAAAGATGGTTTAATTAGAAATCTGTTATTATAAAGCATAACATCTAAAAAGCAAAGAAATAAAAAAGTAGTATTCAAAAATACATTAAAGGCATTTGATAAAATTCAACACTCATTCTTGACAAAAGCTCTTAGAAAACTTAAAATAAAAGGCTACATATTTAACATTGTAAATAATAACTATCTCATACTAATAATCTCTGTCATACTTAATGTTGAAAACCAAAAGAATCCCAATTAAAATTGGAGAATAAAAAGAATATCTGTCATAACTTTTATGCTTTAACATTATTTGAAATTTCTGAACACCAAAAAATAACATGAAACAAGCTAAGATATATCAGAAAGATTAATTGCTCTCTTTCCTTCCTTCCTTCCTTGCTTCCTTCCTTCCTTCCCTTCTTTCTCTTTCTTTCTTTCTTTCTTTCTTTCTTTCTTTCTTTCTTTCTTTCTTTCTTTCTTTCTTTCTTCCTTCCTTCCTTCCTTCCTTCCTTCCTTCCTTCCTTCCTTCCTTCCTTCCTTCTTTTCTCTTTCTTTCTTTCTTTCTTTCTTTCTCTTTTCTTTTCTTTCTCTTTCTTTCTTTCTTTCTTTCTTTCTTTCTTTCTTTCTTTCTTTCTTTTCTTTTCTTCTCTTTTCTTTTCTTTTCTTTTTTCTTTTCTTTTCTTTTTTCTTTCCCTAAACTTGAGACATAGGTCTGATAATAAGACAAGTATAAAACAAATGAGTTCCTTTCCTAATTACTTGAATAGAGAGAAAATATAGTTTCAAACATTCCATTTACAATAGCAGCAGAAAGTACAACATATCTGGGAATACCTCTCATTCTATCTATGTAGGATAGAGATAAAAGCATAACATTTTAATAGTAATGTCAAAGGGTATTTGAATAAATGGCAAGATAACCCATATTTCTGCATATGAAATGTGAAGTTGAAAAAAAACTAAAAATTTTCCAATATTTAATATAACTTATCATAGGTCAAAATAAAGTATTTGAAACCAACAAAAGAATTATGTTTGCTTAGAATAATAAATGGGTAGTAAGAGTAATGCTGTTGCCAAAAGGTAAAACAGTGAATGAGCTATTTGTCTTACTATAAATTAATAATCACTAAAACTATAACAAGTAAAAAATGTTAAGTGCTGGTATACAAACTGGCTACCAGACAATTCAACAGAAGAGTTAACTGTGAGATAGAGCTTATTATATACAATAATGTCACATAACATGAAGGAAGAAATAAAAATGAAAGAGGGAACCGTTATATATTTATTTAGCAAATATTTGGCTATTTTTATTTTATTTTTTTAATTTGAGTATAGTTATTAAAAACATTATAGGGAACCTATATATAAAATAGCAATAGACGTTAAACTTGCTCTGTACTGGGTCTTGTGGAAAAAAAAACTATAAAACTTTACTAAGGAACATAAAAGTATTAATAACAATATTGTGTAAATATCAACATTTTTTTAAAAAGTGCTATTTGTATGGAACCAGAAAAGACCCCGAATAGCCAAAGGAATGTTGAAAAAGAAAAGCATGACATATCAGATAAAGGGCTAGTATCCAAAATCTATAAAGAACTTCTTAAACTCAACACCCAAAGAACAAATGATCCAATCAAGAAATGGGCAGAAGACATGAACAGACATTTCTCCAAAGAAGACATCCAAATAGCCAACAGACACATGAAAAAGTGCTCAACATCACTCGGGATCAGGGAAATCCAAATCAAAACCTCAATGAGACACCACCTCACACCAGTCAGAATGGCTAAAATTAACAAGTCAGGAAATGACAGATGTTGGCGAGGATGCAGAGAAAGGGGAACCCTCCTACACTCTTGGTGGGAATGCAAGCTGGTACAGCCACTCTGGAAAACAGTATGGAGGTTCCTCAAAAAGTTGAAAATAGAGCTACCATATGATCCAGCAATTGCACTACTGGGTATTTACCCCAAAGATACAAATGTAGTGGTCCGAAGGGATACATGCACCCCGATGTTAATAGCAGCAATGTCCACAATAGCCAAACTGTGGAAAGAGCCAAGATGTCCATCGACAGATGAATGGATAAAGAAGAGGTGGTATATATATACAATGGAATGTTATGCAGCCATCAAAAGGAATGAAATCTTGCCATTTGCAATGACGTGGTTGGAACTAGAGGGTGTTATGCTGAGCGAAATAAGTCAATCAGAGAAAGACAAGTATCATATGATCTCACTGATATGAGGAATTCTTAATCTCAGGAAACAAACTGAGTGTTGCTGGAGTGGTGGGGGGTGGGAGGGTTGGGGTGGCTGGGTGATAGACATTGGGAAGGGTATGTGCTATGGTGAGTGCTGTGAATTGTGTAAGACTGATGAATAACAGACCTGTATCTCTGAAACAAATAATACATTAATGTTAAAAAAAAAAAGTAGGAAGGGTAAAATGAAGGGGGGAAATCGGAGGGGGAGATGAACCATGAGAGACTATGGACTCTGAGAAACAAACTGAGGGTTCTAGAGGGGAGGGGGGTGGGGGGATGGGTCAGCCTGGTGATGGGTATTAAAGAGGGCACGTACTGAATGGAGCACTGGGTGTTATACGCAAACAATGAATCATGGAACATTACATCAAGAACTAATGATGTAATATATGGTGACTAACATAACAATAAAATTAAATTTAAAAAATTAAATGAGAGGTTTTCTGGAAGCATGAAAAATTCATGTAATTAGTGATAATAATTCAGAATAATATGGGGAAAATGTGATCTTCTTGAAGTCACAGAAGATATGGATACATCAACTAAAATAGAAAATTGAGAATTATATGTGTATATGAATGTTTCATGCATCATGAAGTGGTATTGAAAATTAGTAGAGAAAATTTGTTTTATTAATAGTGAAGGAAAATCATTTTGGAATATAAGACTGAGATAATCTCATTCATAGTTGGTACAAAATAAATTCAGAGGCTCTAAAAATTTCATAGAGAAAAATAAAGTACTAGAATTTTTTTAAAAAGTCAAAGAGGGAACAGATTTATTATTCAAACCATGGTGTTCAGAAAATTGATAATTTATTGAAAAATCAAGTTAGAGCCATTCTACATTAGTATAAAAAGAGTAGTTAAGAGAACAGGCTCTAGGGACTGCCAGAGTTTAAATACCAGCTACATCACTTACTGTTTGTGTGACCATGAGTAAGGAAATCTTAGTTTAGTTTCCTCACATATAAAACAGGGACAGTAATAGTTATTACCTAATACCTGTTAAAGTAAGTAATAGTTGTAAGGTATTTATGAGGATTAAATAGGAAATAATTCATATAAAGAATGTAGTATACTGTTTGTCAAGTCTTCAATAAACATTATCAATTATTTCTATAATAAAACACCAAGTTAATCACAGATATATTAATAGGCTAATGTAAAAATAAACCCATAAAAAGTCCATATTTAATTCATCTTAGTTGTGAGAAGGCCTTCATAATCATAAATACAATATAAGAATTGACAAAGAAAAAACATAGGTTTGACTACATAAAAACTATATTTTTAAAATTTTTTTACATAAGAACTTTAAAATACTATATTTAAAATATAAAAAATTGAAAAGCCACAAATAAGACAGTTATTATGTTTAAACTATAAAGAGCTCTTAAAAATCAATTAAAAAATCACCAGTGTCCTAGATAATTCACACATATTCAAGTAAGTTCTTAAAATATTCTAAATCAATATTTAAAACAATGTCAATAAAAATATGAATGAGCATCGAAATAGGGAAGGATATGGCAATACTCCAGGTGACAAGAATGTGGGAAGACGATCACTGCAGGATACTGCTGGACAGGATTTATATCATGTAATGTTTTGGAAGACAATTTGGCAACACTTAATAAAATTCTCAAAAATGTTTTCACCCTTTTAGTCTTATTCTAGGAATTCATCCTAGCAAAATAATTAGAAAAACAAATAAACATTTTTGTATACTAATTTTATCAAGCATTGTTTATAACAGTTGGCACATCCGTGAGATAGACTATCATGCCACCAAAAAAAATCATGTCTTTCAAGCATATTGAATGGTGGTCCAGTTTCTCACAATAATGGCTAAAACATTAGGCAAATTATAATCAGTAACCACACTAGTATGTACATTTATCACTACATCTGCATCTGTATGTATACCTATACGCAAAAGGGAATACACCAATTTTCTAGCATTTAGGCAGATAACAGAATTACAGGCAAATTTTACTTTTCTTTTATGTCATGTATTTTCAGGTTTTCTACAATAATTAGCAGCACATGTACAATTTGAAAAAATAAGACAAATAGTTGAAATATAGATTGCATTCTGTTTGTCTCTATTTTTTGGATAGTAATACATCACATGTGATGTAACGACTTTCATTTATGAGATTTGTTGTATTTAATCAATTTTGCATGAATTTAATTACAAATTTCACCTTTGGAAAATTAATACTAGATTTTCTCTTTAGTTTGTTTGCTAAATTTGGGAGTGAAGAACAAAACTGAGCTTATGAAATTGCTCTTAGGAACAGCTGGAAACATCATTCAGGGTTGTACTCTGTTTAATGTTCAGTGCCCTTTCACAGGGAATGAAGAGAAATACGAGTCTTGGCATATGTTATTTTCTGCATGAAGGCTTACCACAATCCCTGGTGTATTTCAATTGCAGGAGTGGTAGGCTATAGCATTTTATCGTCTCTACCATACAGTTTGGCATTTGATTACATTCAGTTTAGCACTTTATAATATACTGTCTTTATAATTTCTCCCTCTTATGAACTCTCAAAACATTTTATCTTTTTACCCTATTTTAGCACATTTTATTCCCGTTTATTGAGTTTTTATTCATTGGGGAAGTTTTATCTTGTAGTATATATCCTACCTCTTCTACCAGCCTGTAAACTTCCTGAAGTTGGGAATTGTGCTTTATTCACCTCTATACCTCCTGCACCTAGCCCAGAATGCCTTGCACCTAAAGGTAATATTTTGCTACATAAATGAATAAGTAAATGATGAATAACTATTTAATATATCTTCCAATCATTTCAGATTATATGTTTTCTCTCCCCACAAGATTGGAAGTTTCAGGAGGGCGATGCCTAGGATGTCACATACTGTTTTTTGCACTTAATACTTTCTAATAAACTCAGAGTACTGCCCACTTAATTTAATTATTTAGCCTGTTGTTTTGCAGAGCAAGTTTAGATGGAATTATCTGAACATAGCTTATTAGCACAACTACTGGTTAACCTTAAACTAAGAACAAGGATTTATTGAAAAGCATTGCTTTTGTTTTTAGCCTACTGATTGATGGTAACAAGTGGTGGTTATGTAAAGCCACTTCTAAAGGCATCATTTTAGCTAATGAATATTAAGGGTAAAAATCTCTGCCCTCATAGACTTTGCATTCCAGTAATGGTGTTGGGAAAAGAAATAAGTGAAAATGATGTTAAGTGCTGATAAATGCAATGTTGAAAAGTAAAAGGAGAACAACCAAAGAAATGTCACTCTAGAAAAGATTTGAGGGAGGTGAGGGATTGATTATATGGATATCTTGGAATGAGGATTCCAGGTAGAGCTTAGAGCAAGGCATGAGACCTGAGGAGGGAAGGTACTTGATTGGTTGGTTGGTTGGTTGGTTGTTAGTTGTTGATTTATTCATTGTTTGTTTATTTATTTATAATTGACTTATAGTTGACATGTAATATTGAATTAGTTTCAGGTATACAACATAGTGATTCAACAATTATATACATTAAGAATTGTTCACCACAATAAGGGTATTACAATATTATTGACTATATTCCCTATGCTGTACTTTTCATTCCTTTGACTTATTTATTTTATGACTGAAAGTTTGTACCTTTTAATCCTCTTCACCCATTTTATCCATTCCTCTACCCTCTTCTCTTTTGACACCAGTTCTCTATATTTATGAGTCCGTTTCTTTGTTGTTGTTGTTTGTTTGTTCACTTGTTTTTTAGATCCCACATATATGTGAAACATATGGTATTTGTTTTTCCTCTATCTTGCTTATTTCACTTAGCATGATACCCGGTAGGTCCATCCATGTTGTTGGGAATGGCAAGATTTCATTTCTTTTTATGGCTGAGTAACATTCCATTGTGTATATATTCCACACCTCCTTTATCCATTCATCCACCGGTGGACACTTGATGCATTTAAAGCACAAAGACCAAAGCAATGATCCTTCAGGAGGCCTGACCAGAAAGGGCAAAGTTAGTTCCTGACTTTGCAAAGCTGTGGTAAGTTATGAACTGCATGTAAAGTACTTAGCACAATGCCTTGCACATATCAAATAATTGATAAATGCTATTTATCATCATTATGTAAATTATATGAGAGAGGCTCTTAGACCATTGCTAGAAGAAAAAAAGCACTACCAACTGGTGATGTCTTCTCAGAGTGAGAACTAAGAAATTGCTCTCTCACTTGTTTGGGTCAAGCCACCTGATTCTAATGCATTATTTCCTTGCATAACAATTTGCCATGTATTCTTATTTCTGGTGGATAGCAACTTATTCATGTTTCTAAATAAGCCTGTTTAAAATGTGGTCCATGGAGCTTCAGAGAATGAGCTGAGGGAGTTTGAATTTGTCCTATCCAAGTGCTTGGAGATACCAGCAGGTTTTTCGTGCAAAGTTACAATACTGAGACAAAGGCCCTGATGCTCAGAACCCAGTGTTCTATACTCCCTTGGAGAGGGTTATGGTTGTTCTCATAGACATTGGGTCTTACAGACACCATCAATGTGAGCCAAGTTCCTCTAATGGATGTGCTGGAAAGAGCTCAGTGTTATTGAGTCAAGAATGTAATTTGAGCTGTGCCGACAGGAAACAAATTGATCATTTTGGCCCACATTCCTGATTCTGAAACAGCCCTTCCCCAACAGGGAAGACTTTCCAACATGATGCAGTTAAATTCTCAAATGTTCCTGGATGTGGAGTCCTAATTTAGAGTTGCTTTTAAGCCCTTGAGTATAGTTTCAAATAGTGTCTATGCCCTTTAAATGCTCAGTGGAAAATGGGATGAGATTCTAATATGTGCTGTTGCATGCATGATCCTCAGTGATATTTTTTTTTTTCTTTCCAATGTGGGGTCCTCTGATTCTCTTGCATTTTGGCAAAGAGAGAGCATGAAGTATTCCCGGGATCTCTTAGAATAGTCTGTCTGCTGCCAAAGATTGCTGAGATGAATAGTTTAAAGTATAGACTTTGAAAACTTTGTTTCCTAAGCAACAGCAGAAAATAGAGTAAAAATCAATTTCTGAAATCAAAATTAAGTACCATGGTTAAATGTGTTTCTATACCCAAACTGAACTAAATAAAATGGAAAAGAAAAATAGAATTAATCAGGTTTTCCTAAATTCTTTATTGATCCACTTGCATTGCAGCTCAGCCAGAAACATATACCCAAAATACACTGTTAATACTTGGACTGTTACTAAATGTAAATGGTGTCAGAAATGGACAGGTGTGAAATTTCATTAGAAAAATTGCTGTAGGTGAAAGGAAATAGAAGAACAGAAGTTAGGTAGAGATAGAATAAAAAAAGGTAATAGAAACTTTTTTTTTTCTAAATTGCCCCAGTTTCTGCTTCTTTTCTTCATGATTTTATATTTCTTTCTTTTTTTATTATTTTGTCTTTTTAATTACCCATTTTTAGGAAAACCAAATATATATATTTTTAAAGATTTTATTTATTTATTTGACAGAGAGAGAGATAGCGAGAGCAGGAACACAAGCAGGGGGAGTGGGAGAGGAAGAAGCAGGCTTCCCGACGAGCAGGGAGCCCGATGTGGGACTGGGATCGACCCAGGACCTGGGATCATGACCTGAGCTGAAGGCAGATGCTTAACGACTGAGCCACCCAGGTGCCTAAGGAAAACCAAATATATTTAAGTTTCACATGCTAAACATTCCTTCTGTTTGTTTTAACAGCTTTACTGAGGTATAATTGACATCGAATAAACTGCACATATTTAAAGTGTTTGATTTGATAGATTTTGACATATATCTACACCTGTGGATCCATCACCACAATCAAGATAATGAACATATCTAGCATCTCCTAAAGTTTCCTTGTATATGTTTGTCAGTCTTCCCTCCTCTTACCCCAATAATCACCAGTCAACAACTGATACACTTTCTGTCACTACAAATTTGTTTACATTTCCTAGAATTTTATATGAATAGAGTCGTATTGTATGTGGTCTGGCTTATTTCACTGAGCCTGATTATTTTGAGATTCATCCATGCTTTTGCTCATATCAACAGTTCATTCCTTTTTATTTCTGAGTAGTATTGCATTGTATGAATAGAACACAATTTATTTATTGTGTTGATGGACATTTTCTCCCAGCTTTTGGCTATTCCAAATACAACTGTTATGAAATTTGAGTACAATCTTTGAATGGACATATGCTTTCATGTCTATTGGGTAAATGACCTAGGGGTGGAAGTGCTAGGGCATTGTTTTAATACAGGTTTCACTTTCTAAGAAACTGCCAAACTTGTCCAAAATGATTGCACTATTTTACATTTCCAAAGTGATTGTTCCGTTCCGCATTTACATGTTTTTATCTTACTGGCAAGACATTTTTCTGAGACCAGCTGGTAGTCAGAACATGTCTGTTTCCTCTAGGTGGACAACCATCCCCACCATGAGGATAGCTCACATATGTGCGCCTCTAGTCATCTTCCTCTGGAGCTTCAGCTCTGTAATTCTTACCACTAATTAGCTAATCATCTACTTTATTAGTACTCTTAGGAGACTCTACAGATGGGGCACTAAAGTACCCCAAAGTAGTAGTATCAGCCCTTCAGAATCCTCTTTCCCTTGGGAGAGCCCAGGTTCAAACTGCTTCCTGAGAGGATCTAGCCCAATTATGAATAAAACCTTTCTGTAAGTCTTCTGAGACAGAATGGAACATTCACAAAGACTTCACCAAGTACTTTCCAAAGGCATCAAAGGATAGGAACACAGAATAAGAAGAGGGGTTTCTGATTCCCAACACAACTGGCAAGCTCACAGGGGCTATAGCCCTGGTCCCAAGGGAAAAGGATCGGTGCCATATAATAGGCACCCCACCCTGGCCCGACTTGTGGTTGGGAGAGGGGATCCAGAGTCAGACTACAGCTGGATTCAGGTGGTGCCATGGTTAGGTGAGTGACCTCCAGCAAGTTACTTAATTTCTCTGAGTCTTCTTATGTATAGGCTGGAGCCATCTCACAAAATTCTTCGATGGTTAAATAAAATAAGTGCTTACGTGTTTGACTCATATTTTTAAAAAAACGATAAATGTTTTATTTGATAAGCATTTTAACCAAATAAAACATAGTATCCCCCATCCAAGCCTCGGATATCTGTATGTATTGACCGTAATGATTGACTCCAGCATGATGGTAATGATTGACATGTAATGATTGATTCCAGCAATCTTCTGGCCCCTACCTTGTCTTATAATTCATTGACCCTATCACCTTTTTTCTGGTTCTCACCTCTCTTCTAACCTTACTGCCTTTTTTTTTTTTAAGATTTTATTTATTTATTTGAGACAGAGAGAATGAGATAGAGAGAGCATGAGAGGGAGGAGGGTCAGAGGGAGAAGCAGACTCCCTGCCGAGCAGGGAGCCCGATGCGGGACTCGATCCCAGGACTCCAGGATCATGACCTGAGCCGAAGGCAGTCGCTTAACCGACTGAGCCACCCAGGCGCCTGTTACTGCCTTTTCTACTCAGCTTAAATCCCATGGACATTCATAATGATCATTTCCATCCCATACAATTTCACCTTGCTTGTCCTTTTGTTCTGTTTACTGCTTTCATAGAATGCACAGTTCGGTAAGAAAACTATATATTAAAAAGATAACTGTAAATGTTGAAATGTTCAAGGACTTTGAGTTTTTTCACTATCTCAGCTAGTGACTGTGGTTTTACATACCATTGATATGCCAATATCTTCTTCGAAATACTAGAAGTGTATATTCAGCAAGTCTTGATGTTTCCACGTAGATGTCTAAAAGATAACTCAAACTTAACACATTCAGAGTCCAACTTCTTATTTTTCCCAAGAAACCTGTTCTATCCACAACCTTCATTTCATCCAGTGGTAAGTTCAGCCTTGTAGTTGCTCGTGTTGGCAGGTTTGGGGTCATCCTTGCCTCTTCTCTTTCCCTCACACCCCTTATTCACTATCTTCAAAATATGTCCACAATCTGAAAAATGTTTTTGTTTCCATGTGCATTACTTTTGTCCAAGCTACCAATATATTTTTTTAATTTTTTAAAAATATTTTATTTATTTATTTGAGAGAGAGAATGAGAGAGAGAGAGAGAGCACATGAGATGGAGGAGGGTCAGAGGGAGAAGCAGGCTCCCTGCCGAGCAGGGAGCCCGATGCGGGACTCGATCCCGGGACTCCAGGATCATGACCTGAGCCGAAGGCAGCCGCCCAACCAACTGAGCACCCAGGCACCCAAGCTACCATTATTTTTAAACTTGATAATTGCAATAGTTTAACTGTTACCTCTGCTTCCAGCTTTGACTCCTTACAGTCAAGTTTTCCATGACAGCAGCAAGAGTGATCTTATTAATATGTTAGTCATATCATATTGCTCCCCTGAGGTTGCTTCCCACCTTATTATCGCAAAAGCCGAAATGCCCATGATAACTTATAAAACATAGAAGATCTACGTCCCCACTCCCCCTTCACTCCCCTCTCTATCCCTCAGACTTGATTTTGTACCATCTTTCTCCTCACTGTGCTTCAGCCACACTGACCTTACTGTCATCAAACAAGCCGGCATAGTCCCTTCTTAAGGCCTTCTTTCACTGGATATCCTTCTGACTTACTTTCATTTCATTAGGATCTTTGCTCAAAAGTTAATCTTTCAATGAAGTTTACTTTAGTCAACCTATCACCAAATTTAACCACTTTGACAAGTTTTTATTCCATTTACCTATTTAATTTTTTCTTTGGCATGTATCAATATCTAATAGACAACATGTGATGCCATTTATATTTCTTATTATCTCTTCCCTACACTAAAAAGGGATCTCCACAAGATGGGTTGGTCTGTTCAGTTCACTGTCATATCCCCATTGCTTAGAAACATGGCAGGCACATAATAACACTCAAGTAAGTATTAAATAAAGTAATGAATGGAGGAGAGATTTTTTTTCATAACATTTCTCACTGGACATACATATTCCCGTCTTTTCTGGGGCCATCACAACTTGAACTGTCTAAAAGTTAACAGCATTACCCATTTCATTTCGATACGGAAATCTCCAAGGTGCAGGTTAAACCCCCTGGAACACAATGAAGTAGAAAACATCAAAATAATTTGCAGCAGCACTTCCTATTTTTAAAAAATCCTCTGCTTTAGAGGAATTACAAAAAAGACTTAGAGCTCTCACATGGAAACTACTGACCAAGAGGAAGAATTGGCAGATCTAACAAATGATAGAATTAAATGTCTAAGAAATTTAACAGTGGAAATTTCAGACAAAGACTGTAAAATAAGAATACTTAAAATTAATAATGAGGCAAGGAGGAAAGAGAAAGTAAAATGAAGGAAGAGGACACTGTAAAGCAAATTCTTCCTTTGTCTTAGAGATAGCTCCAATCCCCTCCAGGCTCAAATCTTCAGCTGCTTTTGACTCCATGTTCTTAACTTATAAAGCATCTGTTACATCTTACAGATTCTGTCTCCTCAGTTAGTCCTTCTTTCATTCATGCATTTAGTAAATCCTTTTAGAGACTTTATTATGCACCAGGCACTTTGTTCAGCAGAGCACTTTGTTTCAGCAATGGGGAAAAGACAGTCACGGTCCCTGCTTTTGTGGAATGTCCCACAAGGAAAGCAAGGGAAATACATATCCTAAATAGACAATTGTCATTGTGATAAATATTTTGAAAAGTAATGTATTGTGCTAAGGAAGTGAGTCGGGATCCAAATCTAAGCTAGGATACCAAGATAAAATGTTTCTTCTATTTCTCCTTGCCTTTTTTTCCTACCACTCTCTGTCTAATTAAGACTCTGCATATATCTACTGCCTTCATCGTTCTCCCTGATCTCCAACTCTGAACATGTTTGTCATGATTAAACATTTATTGGCATTTGTCTAATTACAGTCTGGCTATTGCCTTTTCTTCCTTACTTTCTACTCTTTCTCAAACATGTCTCATGCTTTCCAGCCTTTTTACTTTTCCTTATACTGTTTCTCCTGGCAAATAAATGTCTTTTTTTTTTTCTTTTGATCTGTTTTCTAAGGCCCAACTCAAATCTTTTCTTATGGAAAGCCTGTCTTCCCTACTCCAGCTCATGGGTTAGTGAATGTTACCTAAACGCATGGTACTTGCTCCTTCTCCATTCCATTGATTTTCATTTCATCATAAGCCAGTGCATGATATTTCTTGTACTGTTATACTATGTCTTAAAGTTAGGAACATTGAAGATGGGTAAGCTTTGAAAATCAAGAAGTGAGGGGCAAAGCGGGATTCAAAGCCTAATTCTTTTAGGAAAATGGCCTTGAATAAGTTGCTTAATTTCTGAGAAATATGTAAAGGAAGGTAATAGTATTTGACTCAGAGTTATCTTGAGGTGATTCAAGGAGATGAGAATATTTCCTAAGGTGTGGTACACTTCAGATGGTACCTGGCAAATATTTTTTAAAAATTTTATACTTTAGTATATGAATATAGTAAAAATGTATGAGATTAGGTAAATACTGAGATAAGGAATGTTAAGTACCTTAGTGAGCAAAAGAGTTTATGTATTTTAAAGACAAAATATTTTAGTTTCATATAAAAACGTTTAAGGTAAAGTAGCTGACATAGAGAGACACCTAGCAAGTCAGTCTCCTTCCCTTTTCTCTATTCAGCTATAAAGGATACAACACAGTGATGCTATTACATTAAAAAAATTTTTTTTTTACCTATATATACTCTTTAAGCTGGAGAGAGGCTGCAATTAATATCGGGATTGTTTCCAGTAACGCTATCTGCAGTTGACATTTGCACTGAGGATTTCAGCAGCTGCTGTTTCTGTTTTATGTAGGTGGCCGGATGGGAAAGGAATAGTTTGTCTGTTTTCATTAATAGGTCTCATTTTTAAGGCAATGAAAGAGGGAGTTTATTTTATTTATTTATTTATTTATGAATGTCATTCCATTTATTAAATTTTGTAAAAGATCACATGTGTCTATCTAAGGAGGGGGAAGAATTACAAAGTGAAAAAAAAATTGATAGCTTGTAGGCCATGAGTCAAGAAGTCTCATTGATTTACCTTTGAAATGTGTTTCAAAGCACTTTGAGCCCTTCTTACAGTGACTTTGATTTATCTCTTACAGTATGAAGATGAATGTGAGGTTAAAATACAAATAGAAGGTAATAATAAATGCTTAATGTATGTCTCTACAGTGCCTTTCTGTTTTCTCTTGGGGGTATGAAGCAGCTTAATTAAAGTGATAAGCTCACTCATTTGTTCTTTCATTCAGCAAATAACCATTAAATTATCTAATACATTTATTGAGTGCCTACCATATGCAAAGGACTATGCAGATCCTTGAGGATGCAAAAAGAAATGAGGCATGGGAATTTTTTTTTAAATTGCTCTTAGTCATTTAGGGGAAACCATTTAAATTTAAAGTAGTCACAAAAGCTAAACTTGGGATATGTACAAATTGCAATAGGGAATATTAGTTTTAGCATAGGAGTACAAACTGGCTCTGTCTAGAGGGATCAGGAAAAGTTTCATAGAGAATTATTGAGCCAAATCCCAGAATACATGTAAGGATTTGTCACGTGTAGAATGGCAGGCGGCAAGGTGGAAAGGAAGGACTGCAAGGGGAGGAAACCGCATATACAAAGATGCAAGTACGTGGAGTGTGTCAGGGAAATGGAAAATACTTTTGTGATGACCCAAAAGATGATATGGCAAGACTACAACTTCATCAAAAATGGCCATTGGACTTGAAAGGCCATTGACTTACAGACCAATTTTTGGGTCATAATGTCATGGAGTAATAGATTATTGGTCTTAAGGGGAATTTAGAGATTGTTTATATAGTACAATACCCAGAGGTAAGATGACTGGTAAAACTAAAATTAAAACTAAGAGTATTGACTCCCAAATTAGCACTTTCCTTCCATGGATGGAAATAATGCTCTTGTGAAGATAGGTACAATACTGGACTGTGTAATAAATTATAGTTGATAGGGAAGTTCCTGTTCCAAAGGGCTCAGGTTAGATGAGTGGTGTTTATGTGGCATGCTTTGGCAAGACATGCAAATTTGGAGATTGAACTGAATTATCTGTTACCAAATTATTCAACTACTCATGCTTTAACATTGTATAGCTGTTTCAGGAGAACTCTTTGGTCTTGCGTATTGCATTGTTTTTTGTTCTCACAGGTCATAATTCTTGTGTGTTCCATTAGATAGCCATTTTTTCTTAGCTGATGGTTTGATGTTCTTCTACTCTGCTTCTCACATATATTCACTCAGCAATTCATTCCTTTTGATAGTTATTGCCATATCAATTCATATCCTCAATTGTAGTAAAATTTAATTGTAAGCGTGTGGGCAAATCATAACATGTGGATTCAAAACTACTCTATAATTTCAGGATTCATTTAAGGTTATTTGTATGTGTGTGTGTGAGAGATCTGTAAAATGAAGAGAGACTCTCAAAAGACTAAAACAAAACAAAACAAAACAAAACAAAAAAAACTGTTTAGAAAGCTTAAGAAAATATTTATTTGGCCCAGAATAGAGATGTTTGTGAAACTGAAAGTCTTTAAATCTATGAAAGATTTTACAAGGGTTTGGAAACTGATTTGTTTTCCTGATTAATGAAATTAAAAAAAAAAAAAAAAAAAGGAAAGGACTTAGAAAGAAGGTAGACTTCCTAGCAGTGAAGATGGTTAAATACAAAGATAAAGATTGTTTTAAAAAGCACTCTCTGCTTTTTCATTATAGTAAGCACAAGTCTTCTTTCTAATGTGTTTTTTGTATTTCTTGAAGATTAGAGGATGAATAAAAATAGAAACATGTTTATTGTACACATTGTGCGCCCCAGGCGCTGCTCTAAGTAATTTACATGTATTATTTCATTTGACCCTTATTATCAACACGAAGGTATAGTTTCCATTATTATACCATTTTATACACTCAACGTTACTTGTCCAAGGTTACAAAAGTGGTAGTGGTGGTGGTTTATCTCACTGTTAACTCTAGGTAATTAATTATTATATGATAGTGACTTTTGAATAGCATTTTAATTAAATGACTTCCTGGAATCTCTTGCCTGAAACATTTTGCAATACATCTTATACACACAATTGTCAGACATGCTTATTAAATACTAAAAGCTCATGGGCAGCCCAGTTAAATTCTTCAGTTTTGGGGTTAATCTAGAGGCATGGCAGTTTGACTTGTTTAAGTGTACAAAATGATGGCCAGAGCAGTGATTTCTTTGGGCTGACCGTGGCATCCCAGGGGTATGTGGGGTATTGGGGTAAGAGTGCGGGGGTTTTGATGCCCATGCTGGGCAAGACAGTTGTCCTTACGATCACCAAAGGAAGAGAAATGAAACTAAGACCCTTGCATAAAACTGAAAACTGAAGTTTGTCATTTAATGATAGAGCTTCTAAAAAACTTTGTTCATTAGCTCAGAAAAGCAATAAGGAAGTGTTTTTATTATGAGTAGAAAAAGGGGGGGAAAGTAAGCTTAACCCTTTTGTGTGGGGAGAATAACACGAAGCCACATATTTAACATGAAAGTGCTTCTGGAACAGTGAAACCTCTGGGCAACTAGCAGAAGGATATGCAAATTATTCTGTAGCAAGAGTCAAATTACTAAAGGTCCCTGGGACTCTCACTGGAAGTACAGTCTTACCAAAGAAGATTTTAGAATAAAAATGTACAGTTACATACAGAAACTATCCACCATGAGTGGAATCAGCAGGGTTAGATTTCCAAGAAAATTGGGTAATAAGAGTAACAGATAAAGACCTCAAATTAAATGTTTTAACTTAAAAACATGACAAAGGAAGGAATAAAAATCATAAACAGAATACCCTTATAAAAGACTGGGTGGATTTAAAGAAGAAATATATAGAACCTCTAGAAATTAAATATATATATAGCATATATATAAAATTCATTAAACATAAGCACTCTGTAGATAGGTAAAACAATAGATTAAAACCTAAGAAAAAACAGTAATTAGAGCTAAGGCTATAACCCTGAAAAGAGCACAAAGAAAAGAAGAAGAAGAAGAAGGGTAAGAGATATATGAAGCAATAGGTTGGGTCAATAAAATGGGCCAGGAAAAATACTACAGGATTTTTGAAGGAGAGAATAGAGAGATTGAGGGAGGATACTTGAAAAAACTGAGAATTTTTTAAAAAAAATAATGAGATTAAAGAACCATTATGAGTTCCAAGTGGAATTTAAAAAAAACAAAAACACTGTATTGAAACTGTAGTTTGACAAAGAACACAAAACCTTCAAACAAACCATAAAAAAAGAGATATTGTTCTTACAATTTAACAATTTGATTGACAGCAACAGCTTCCGTAAAAATAGATGCCAGAAGACAGCATGAAATAATATCTTCAAAATGCTGAGGGAAAAATCACTGTCAATCTAGACATCTCCACTTACCAATGCTATCATTCAACTCGAAGCTGAATGTAGGCCATTCAGGAAAAACATAAAAAGGCTGAGCATGTTTAACCATCTCATATTTTTACGGAAATAACTATTACACACATCAGTAGGAAGGAAGTTTAGGAGGGTTCAGATGCTAAAAGTAATGATGAGAAAATAAACTGATAGAATGTGAGAGTTATTTTGAGTAACCTTTAATTGTAGAAAAATAATGATGCTGATAATGACCAATTTGTTCAGGAATGGCACTACTAACAAGAGAGAACCAAAATATTATAAAATAATAACATGGAATATTGGGTGTGGTATTAAAATGATCAATTGTACAACTTTATAAAAATTAATTTGAAGTTAGATCAAGTGAAAAGGATGAATAGCCCCTCAGATATCAATATTTATTATAAGGCATATTAACCAAGATAATGTGGTATTGGTCCAGGTAAATAAAAACAGAACAAAACCAAAAAGAGCCCAGAAACAATTATATGCACATTCATATGATCTAGACCTATTACTTAGGAGCATCATGACTCAGTAAGGAAAAAGAATAACATTCTTATATACCAGCAAAATACATGCATACATACATACAACTGGCCATACATATGGGGAAAGTAAGTTACTATCTCACGCTATAAATTTAAAAAAAAAAATGAAGACTTGCTTGTGAAAAGAAAAAAATTGTTTAGAAGAAAATATAAGATAATGTACTTATGTACTTGGAATAGGAAAAAAAATTCCTTGAGATACAAAAATGTACACAAAAGAAAATATTGATAAATTTCAGTATATTTAAATTTTTATGAGGACTCCTATGTGTATGATAAAATATAAATGAAATTTAAAAACAGTCACAGGTTGGGAGGAGATATTTTCAGTGCCTATAATAAACAAGGAATCAGTGTCCAGAATACATAAAGTAATTTTACAAATGCATGAGATAAATATAATTTAATTTAAAAATGGGCAAAGGCTATGAATAGAAGAAAGTTCAAATTGACAATAAACATATAAGATGCTAAGTCTCCCTAGTAATAAAGACGATGTATATCCAAACTCTCAGAAGCTAACATTATGCATTATGTTCGGGAAAAATTAGTAAGTCTGATTATACCATGTCATCTAGAATTTAGGACTTGTATAAACTACTAATTATATAAAATAGTGAGAAATTTTTAATGAAAGTTCAAGATGGACATACCCTACGACCTGTCAGTTATATTTTGAAGTACCTACTCTAGATAAAGTTGTATTTACTTAGAGGTACAAGAATGTTGAGTGAACATTATTTTGAGATGAATTTCATGTAGGGTGGAGTGAAGTGGAAAGGTTTTGTTTATATGATAAAGGGTTTATTTCTTTAAAATGAATCTGAATCAAATATGGTATTAATGTTATCATTTATTAAATCTGGGTGATAGGCACATAGATGAGTGTCATATTTACTCTCTTACGTCTCTGTCTCTATATGCTTAAATATATCATGATTAAACATTTAAAAGAAAGGGTGTGTGAGATATTGAAATACTGAAGAATTAGTTTTGATGATTTTGAAAACAAAACAAAACAAAAAGAGGTAGGTTTAGCCCATCATAATTAGAGTCAATGGGTTTATTATTTGTAGTGATTTCAATATTTTTTCCACACTTATCTGTGACTGGTTATCTCTTTGGGGCAGAAATATATCTACCTGCAACTGGATCAGTTTGCACACATTCATTTTGATATACATACAAAGTTATAGTGACCATTTTTCTTAGTGTTCATACAAATAAAACATGCAGAGAGATTTAGCTATTCCTTTGCCTTTTTATATACATTGGCACTAATTATTGTGCTTTTTCCAGCTAACATTTATTACTGTGCTGATATCCTATGGAAACCAAGAAACAGTTATTTTTTTCCTGAGTTCCCAACATTACCTTTCACACATCTTTTAGAAAGCCATCCTGCCCTGAAATTTCTTCATACATCTGTGCTCCCAACTGTATAGGACTCCTTGAAAGGAGGGATTGTATCTTGTTCATTTTGGGGTCCCTAGTAAATAATCAATACATTTTTATAAAAAGATATTGCTTACCTTTTGAATCATACATGTAATAACACTGATATGTTCTCATTGTGGAAGACTCAAATATTACACAACCATATAAAATGAAATGTAAATGTTTTTATTTTCTTTTTCCCATGCCCTCTACAGAGTTAACTGATATCAACATCTTGGTGTTCCTGTGAATTAAATTAAATATTATGTTTATATTCCTTCAGTCATAAATTCTATGTAGTGTATTTCTGACACCTGCTTTTTAATAACAGGCTAATATCAGATGTTAATAAAAGGGCTATAAATATGAATATCAGGTATGCAAGCAACTCAAACAAATATTTGAATGTTTATTGGTTCTGTACATTAACTTGTTTATGTCTCAAACATGTATTTTCTCTGGTGTATATTAAACACCTAACCTCGATAGCTTTTCAAGCTACCAGATACTAGTTTCCAGGGTTTAATGTTTACTCTGTTTTTATAATTATCTGTGATGTATTTAGGTGATTATTAAAAAGAAATCATTCATGTGTTAGGCAGAAAATGTAGTTGTGTAATACTTAATGGCTTGATTTAAACATTGCATTTACCTTGAGAATTCAGAGGAGGCTCACAGTGTGTGTGTTGAGGCATGAACCCAAAGCTGCTTAAAAGGATTAATGTTGCATCTCATACTCAGCTGCACCGGTAGGCTTCTGTCATATGAGAGGTATTAAAAATGAAATTATAAAGGAAAAGTTCTGTCCAGGTACTGATGATATACAGATGGAAAGCATCTGACAAACTTGTGTCCCTTCCACAGCAGAGCCACAAAAGTTATTTATCTCAATCAGCACAGCAATGGTTAGAGACTCTTAGGAGTTACTGTGGGCGGCGGCCACGCTCTTGGTAGCAGGCACGTCTGCCCAGAAGGAGTCCAGGGAAGATGCTTATACAGCTTTGGCAATGACTTCATTCCCTTGATAAGACACTGAGGTTTCAAAAAACTTTTACAACTAAAAATTTGCGGATATGCTTCTATTGCGTCTTCTAGTCTTTCCAGTTTGAGGCTTCTCCTATTTCACCATAGACACAGTCAAATATAGTTTGAATACCTACGTTGTGCTAAGCATTCGCATAACACGGGCCTGGGTCCTGGCTACAAATGACCTACTCCATGCCTATTTCTATCCTTTCTACCTCCGGTTGCCTATTTAAAGTACAGAGGTTATTCTTGTGATTTTTAAAGTTAAATCTTAGCTGGTAGGCCCCAATTTATTTTAAGAACTCCATCCTGTAAAAGTTAATAAAGCTGCGGGGTCAGGTGTGTGAAGAAGGGCATTAAAGGTTCAATTTAAAAGCAAAACCAACCAACAATATGATCAAACATCAAAGATCTCTCCAAGCCCCAGTTTCAGTGACTTAGGAAATCTTATCTTATGAAGAAAGTGCAAACATTATTTTCTGATCTGGCATTCCCATCAGAGTAAATTAACATTCTTTGATTCCATATCAGTGGTTTGAAAGCTCAACATTTTTTTTCTCACCTCTTTATTGACTAATTCCATCTTAAAATATTAAAAACAGAAATTTCTACTCATTAATTTAGGAAGAATTGCTCCCCCCTCCACTTTCGATCTACTTTATTCTGTTCACTGAAGAGTCTTTCAACTAAACCGTGGTTTGGACAAACTCGTATGAAGGAATAATGAATACCTTTAGCATGATGGCAATATTAGGGTAAGCTGCGGTCCTGCTGAGTAGCTCTTTGAAAACTAAGCAGGAGTTATCATTTATTTATTTGCTGGATTTCTGTGGCAGTTTTCCTCCAAAGAGCACAGGGTGTGATGTGGAGGATTTTGCATAGGGGTTGTCGAAGAGTGACAAAAGGAAATATAAGAAAAGTCACGTTGATAGGAAGTGGGAACACGGAGCAAAAGAAACAGAAAATGGCAAAACCAAATCATAGGTGGCAGTTGCGCACGTTGCGGAAGGTAAAAGGATCTGGGTTGCCCCAAGGGTGCTGCTGTTAGCTTTTCAGAACATGGAGTCATTAGTGCCCCTGGTGAGCACTGCCCATTTCTGTTCAGTACTCACATGAAGACTCATAGTCAGAATCATAGACTCAGAGGGCAGGGAGGGGCCTTAAAAATCATCTGCCTAATTGTCTTACTTTACAGATGAGGCAAATCAAGTTCGGAGAGAAAAAGGAAATAAGAAGCAAAGCCCCGGTTAAAACCCAGGTCACTTATCTATTCAACAAACATACATTGATTTCCTTGTGCTAAACACTGTTTTAGGGGCGCCAGGGTGGCTCAGTCAGTTAAGCGTCCGCCTTCAGCTCGGGTCATGATCCCAGGGTCCTGGGACCAAGTCCTGTATCGGGCTCCCTGATCAGTGGAGAGTATGCTTCTCCCTTTCTCTCTCCCTCTGCCTCTCTCCCTGCTTGTGCTCTTGCATGCTCTCGCTCACTCTCTCTCTCAAATAAATAAATAAAATCTTTAAAAAAATAAATAAAAATAAACATTGTTTTAGGCATCAGTGTTACCTTAGTGAGTAACACAGATGTGGGTCTTGACTGCTGTCCTAACCCACACTGCCTTGTTCTGCCTCCAGGTGCCTACCAAGACATCTAGTATAGGAATCCCGCCTTATCCATGGTTTTGCTTCCGAGGTGTCAATTACCTGTAGTCAACCACTGTCTGAAAGCAAATAATCCTCTTCCCGACTTACGGTGGGAAGGTCAGCTGTAGCCTCACGTTATGTCACAATGTCTGTGTCACTTCCCTCACTTCATGTAGGCATCGTATCATCTCACATTACCACAAGAAGAAGGGTGAGGACAATACAATCAGTTATATTTGAGAGATGATACTCGCATAGCTTTTATTACAATATATTTTTATAACTGTTCTATTTTATTATTAGTTATTGTTAATCTCTTATTGTGACTAATTTACATATTAAACATTATCATAAGTATGTATGCATAGGAAAAAAATATAGTATATCTAGGGTTTCAGGCATCCACTGAGGATCTTGGAATGTGTCCCCCACAGATAAGGGGGAGGACCATTGTATATTGTATAAAAGAGCTTCTGGCTGACTGAAGATCCAACCTTCTTTGAGAGTAAACCTCAAGTGACTTATTTGAGAGAAGGGAGTTCTTTTCCAGTGTCTCTAAGCGTGTTGACGTTCTTTGGACCATTGGTGCTCTTAGGGCAGTTCTGTCCTATCAGCTGGAAAACATTTGCTGGATTGAGTCTCATCTGTATATCACTGGAGGGAAAGTTTTCCTTGTCAAGATGAGCAGTCTAATTTTTGTCCTCTAGTAAGATGGGTAAAAGCTTAACCGCTATCTCTCGTTGGAGGGAACGCTTGTCCCTTAAAATTGACTTTGTCGGGCACCTGGGTGGCTCAGTTGGTTAAGCGACTGCCTTCGGCTCAGGTCATGATCCTGGAGTCCCGGGATCGAGTCCCGCATCGGGCTCCCTGCTCAGCTGGGGGTCTGCTTCTCCCTCTGACCCTCTTCCCTCTTGTGCTGTCTCTCATTCTCTCTCTCAAATAAATAAATAAAATCTTTAAAAAAAAATTGACTTTATCTTTGAAATGTCTCACATAATAATCTAAGCCCTAATAAGACACTTGGAGTTGAAAGCACGTGGTGGTAGAATCAAATGTGAAAATTCTTCAAAGGACCATGGTTTAAGAGTTGCTGTAAATCTGTCTTCCCCAAAGTGATATTACAGTCCTTCATTTATCACTGGATATTACTGCAAGAAAACTCTAGACTTAAAAAAAAAAAAAAGAAGGGGCGCCTGGGTGGCTCAGTCATTAAGCTTCTGCCTTCGGCTCAGGTCATGATCCCAGGGTCCTGGGATCAAGCCCCGCATCGGGCTCCCTGCTGGGCGGGAAGCCTGCTTCTCCCTCTCCCTCTGCCCCTGCTTGTGTTCCCTCTCTCGCTGTGTCTCTCTCTCTGTCAAATAAATAAATAAAATCTTAAAAAAAAAAAAAAAAGATTGCTCTATTTTAGTTTAGAGGTAGATTTAAGTCCCCCTCCATCCCCCAGTCCCCATGTTGAAAACCTGTGCTTACAAAAGAGGCCTCTGTTACTTTAGAGGTAGAACTGAGGAGGTTGAAAACGAAGGACCTTTACCCAAGCATTTGGGAGTACACTTTTTTCCTGCTCACTTTGCCCTTTGTCCCAGGCCAGTCTCCAAAGAAATAAAGCGTGGCTCTTGCAAGCTGTAGAAAAGCCTGGCTAATGATCAGAGATAAGACTTTCCTTGGACCAAAGGAAGTTGGGGAGGGGGCGAGGGATGACACTTCTGTTTCCAGCCACCCTAATAGCTGGAAATTCTTGGAGCTTCGGAGCAGGATTCAGGCTCCAGGGACACCTGTTTGGGCCCCCAGGGCCAGCTCCGTGGTGGCCTTGCCTCCCCCCCTCCCCTCCCCGCCCCCACCATGCCTGGCAGCTCCTGTATTGGCTGTTTTACCTGCGAGCCTGTATGTGGCTCTGTCTTTTCCCGGCTACTGCTGCCAGCACGCACTGTCAAGACAGAGGGAAGCCAAGCGAGGAGTGCAAATGCCGGAGACCAGAGCGGGAGGTGAGCTGCCTCCCGGAGTTGACTGCGGCTTCCCTTCCTCCTGACACACATGGAGTTTGGGGACGGTGCCCGAAGAACTGCAGACAGATACTTCGCGACTGGATGTGTGTGAGCTGGCTAGTGAAGGCAGCCCCCGCCTCGCCCGCCTCGCCCGGACCTCCTGCTGGCAGGATGTAAATATACCTGCAGACCGGGCCAAACAGGACTGCCTTCCCCCCAAGCCCCTCCTGCCCCTGCCTCCCACCCTCTCCCTCGGCTAACCAGCATGAGAGGAACTGAGAAAGCAACAGCCGGCAAGTGACAGCTCCAGCCGGATTCCGTTTGTCTCTGAGCCGAGGTGGGAAGTTGATTGTGCAGCAGCTTCGTTGTGAATTCCTTCCATTGGCATCGCTATGTTTGCCTCTATCTGGTATGCCAAGAAGCTGGGTCGCAGGTTCGTGCACAATGCCAGGAAGGCAAAATCAGAAAAGGTATGGAATGAGTGGGGGTGAAGATTACCTTTCCGATTTGTCAACTGCCTGCTCTGGACTGCTAGTCTGAGTACAGACGCAGTCTTTATTAGCTTGGGGTGAGAACCTGCTTCTCACTGTGAATGTAGTCCATGCCACTCACAGGAGGGCTAACTCCTGGAGCTTTGCTACTTGGGAAGGGAGCAGTGGGGGTTAAGCAGGATCATCTGCTCATCAGAATATTAGGTGAAATCAGAAACTGATAAGAGTGTCTCGGCAGAGACTTAATATTCCATTAAATGGCATAGGGTGAAAGCAGTTGAACAGCTGAAATATTTGCTTCTTCCAGGAGGTCTCTAGTAAACTTGTTGCTGTACTGCATTATTTTTATTACTATAGTGTTTGGTTCTGAAAGGGGCATTATAAATCCCTGAGCCTTTCTCCAGTACTTACGTCCTAGTGTGTGTCCTAGGAACACATATTTGGGACTCTCAGTAACATTGACTAGACTCCAGAAGGGTGCTTGGTATCTTTTCAGATCCACTGAACCATCATTTCAAAAGTGTTTACAATGAGTACAAATTATATTTATAATTGGGTAGTTATGGCCATTTAGAGAGTGGCTTTGTATTTCTTTTATTCAGCATGACTAGTTGTTTCCTCCTAGAGAAGCTCTGTGTAGATTTCCCTCACTAATTATCTTTCTCTAAGAAAATAAAATGGCCTGTAAGTCTTGAGATGCATTACAAGCTTTCATCCCTAATTTGTCCTCTGCTTTCAGAGGCACTGACCAAACTGTCATATTTAGGAAATTTTGTGTCCAATTTGATAGGTGTTGGGGAAAACTTCCTTAGGAAACAAAATTTTGTGAAACTGAGATTTTTCCATATTTCTCTGAGGAATCTTTGGTCTAGTCTCCTTTCGGCCTTAAATCTCCTGGTGAGATTGACCCAGAGATGGTTTTCCTGGCCTGTGGCATAGTCCTTCCTCCCAACTGTGAATGTTCCTTCACTTTGACTTGCTATCTGTTCCTTCAGAGTGGAAATGTTATCAACATGAACAGGAATCCAGGGATAAACCCAAGATATGATCGTTTGTAATGTGAAAAGAGAAAACATTATTGGAGTTCTGACTTTAGGGTTTTTTGTAGCTTTTTTCACTGTCCAGATGTGAGGATTGTAGAATGATGACAGACTTGTTATTTAGTGGCCCTTGTGGTGAGGGAGGAAGGCAATGATAGGGGAGAATTGATCCTGTTCCTATTCTGTATATCCCAGGTGACAAGACTGCAAATGTAATTGTCATGTACCAGCAACATATATATTGAACAGTTGGGTTTGGGGGGTTTTGGTTTTTTGGGTTTTTTGGTTTTTTTTTTTTTGCTTCTCAAGTGATTTTTAAGGAAAGAGACTTGTAAGTAGGTCTTTTATTGGAGCAAATGTTTTGAAAAAGTGCCTTCTTCTATGAAAATTATAGGTTGTATGGATGAGGGGACTGTCAGGACCACAAATGGCTCTGAAAGCCACAGGGAGGTAATGCCTTATGCCAAATTAGTATGCAAAGAAAAGTTGAATCTCCCAGTGGCACTTAATTCAGTCTTGGGTCGAAATGTGGAGAACAGCAGTCTGAAAATGCTTTGTATGGAATCTAAAAGGTTGGTAATCCAACAAAGTAACATGTGCTTCTGATTCTTAAGAGTGGGGAGAAGACAGTAAAGGGCCTGTGATAGCTACCTTCCTTTCATTTCTGTGGTGGCTGATGCTTAGGCTAGGTAAGAAGAAACCAAAGTGGGGTTAATGGCTTTAAATTATTTATTTCTCTTACTTAGGGAGTAAGGAAATCAACATTGGAGAACTGAAGTTTTGCTCTCTGAGTGATAAAGACCAAAGGAAAACTATTAACTCGAATGCCCTTGTGCTAGCCAGGGGAGCTAGGAGGAGTTAATTTTGAACACCACGTGATGATAACTAATATGAAAATAGCATCCTTTTTTTTTTTTTTTTTCCTGTGGGTTTGTATTCACAGAGTCCCTGGAATAAATTAAAAGGTATGCTGCCTTGAACAATGAAGGCCCTCAGTTGAAGCTTGGTGAATGGAAATAGTTTATTTATTCTGTGTACCTAATTTTATTACATGCCTTATTTAAACCAACTATTGTGGATTAATATTTTGTCTAATGAGTTCAGTAATAAAGTTTAACTGAGAAGACAGTGAACAAATGATACTACAAGCTGAATAAATTCATATAAAGTATTACTAGAGCATCAGAAATCACATCATTGCAAACACGGAGGGGGATCTAAAGTGCTGCTGACTGTATGTGGTCGTGCTTTATTATAAAATGGAGGAAGATGGATAAAATCAGATCATTATTGAGTTTTATTTAGAGAATGACTAGTATATTTGAATGTGAAACAACTATTGCTAGATTCATAGCATGCTTAGCATTTGGGGGTATAAATCTGTGTCATAGATAGTGATTGTGGTTTCGTTTTAGGACCTTCTGTAAATTTTGGCTTCTTTTTGCTATAGGTAGCATAGTTTATTTTCTCCTACTCTAGTAAAACAACCTGCACTCATCATAGCCCATCAGTCCTATTTTAGCATTCAGGTGTGGTCTGGGAAGTGAATTCCTCAAGGCTGGGGTTAATTGAAAAGCTAATTGGGAATGTGCAAGCCTAAATGCCATCCCTAAACATGCAGTATGCCTTATTCATGGTTGCCTGGTCTACTGTTTTACCTCATTCAATGCCAATAGAGTTAAATAGCAGCATGGAATGTAATGATAATAATAAGCACAACAGTAATGTTAATGATAGCCCTTGTCCATGCACATTATACAGCAGGTGCTTTATGCATTCACAGAAATCCTATAAGGTAGAAATCATTTTTCTAGAGTCCCAGAGAGAAAAGTAGCTAGCTCAAGGTCACTAAGTTAGCAGTAAGTATCAGTGCTTGGATTGGAGCCCAAGTTTACCCAAGCTATTCCAAAAATGACTCCTTGAGTCTATAGCATTCTCCTCCATCCACCTGTCATCCACCTGTCTTGCCTGAATAAGGTTAACCATTCCTTCTTATCTTGTCCCCCACTTTTGATATAAAAATGCAAAAGTCATGAGGTTTATGAAATCAAAGTTACTGATCCTGTAACTCAGCCCCCTTCTTTCTTTTTTTTTTTTTAAAGATTTTATTTATTTATTTGAGAGAGAGAATGAGAGAGAGAGAGCATGAGAGGGAGAGGGTCAGAGGGAGAAGCAGACTCCCTGCCAAGCAGGGAGCCCGATGCGGGACTCGATCACGGGACTCCAGGATCATGACCTGAGCCGAAGGCAGTCACTTAACCAACTGAGCCACCCAGGCGCCTGAGCCCCCTTATTTCTGATAAGACCTCTACCTAAAGACTCTACCTAAACTATCTTGAATAGACAATTGTCTGTCCTGTTGTTAAAGACTTTACACTCTTTGTCCTCTTTTGTTGGGTAAGTATAGCAAGCTATCATCCTGGCATATATTATTCCTTTTAAATAGCTAGTAATTGTCATATCATCAAAACCTAAGCATTGGCATTTGTACTCCTTGCTTATCCTATTGAAACCAAAGATGTCTTTCATTAAAAAGAAACTAAATGCTTGGCAGTTGCAGATTCACTCTCTTTTTAGAGTGAGTCAAAGATATTAGGTGATTCACATTGTTGTTTTTCCAAAAAGAAAAGCAAAAGGCTCTTTGTTATTCTTTCATTAAAAAGACAGTTCGTGCATACCAATAAATTCTTTGAACAAAATTATTTTAAATGTGATAATATGAAATCAAAACTGGCTGGCCAGAAAAGAATACCTCCGTTCAAATAATTATTCTTTTTTTTTTTTTTTACCCTATGTAATTAATTCAGACGTTAGTGTCTTACTTTTATGCCTTTTTGTCACATTTCAACTTAAATTGCTTAATTTAGTCCATCTCTAGATTCTATTACTCTAAGAGGGCAGCTGAAGAAGCTTTAAGATAAATTGAAATGCAATTTCTGGTGACATAATAATATGCAAGAGTAGAAAACACTTGAAATTGTGAACCCTCACTACCCAATCAGCATTGTTTTCTCTCATTTGTTTTTGTCCTCATTTTTATATTTAACTATTTTTATTTTAAGCATATACCCTGAAAAGTGGATGTATGATGCATTTAGGAAAGACTGACATCAATATCCATCATCCAATAGACACAACTGTGGATGATCTTAGCAGTGATATATAACCTACAAGTGATATGACTGAGCCCAAATATCCTGACATTAGGCCATTTTCACCTTAAAGAATTCCTTAAGAACCATCATACTTGTTCTGCCCTCATTTTCACCTAAACCAAACACATTAGTTCAACATAAACTGAAATGGAGGATAAACTAGTAATGCATTTGGGGGCAGTATGGCCAACAAGAGACAATAATATCCTGGGTGACCCTGGCATAACATGAAAAGCATTGGGCTTAAGGTGAGGACCTGGAGGGAGGCATTTAAATTAGTCCTATTCTTTGCTCTCCAGCCTAAAGCCAATCATTTGGGCTCTTCTAGGGCTCAGTTTTCTTATTTGTGAAATGAAGTAACACCTATGCTTTAGTAGAATGCCAATGTCCTCAGGATCAACCCAAACCTCTTAAGATGGTCTACAAGGCCAATCATGATTTGACCTCTCCTTTCCCCTCTGCCACTACCTCTTGCCCCTCTTCCATGACACTCTAAATTCAGCATCCTGAACTACTTTCAAATCCCTGAATGTCCCATGCTTTTTCTAGCTTCTAGGATTTTTCTTCTCCTCTTTGGCTGACTAGCAGACCACAAGCTAGCCATACACCTCACTAATTATACGCCAACCTGAAGTGACATCACCATCACTAGGAAACTTTCCCTGGCCCCTACAAGCCCAGGATGGGTCTTCCGTTGGCTCCTACAGCTGCTTGTACATTGGCTGTAATCGTCTTTCCTTCCCTGTATTCCCCATCAGAATGTGGATTCTCTGAATGAAGGACTGTTCCATCTTGTTCCCCTTATTTCAAGGCCTAAAAGAATGCCTGGAATATGGTTATCTCTCATACTGTATTTCATTGACTCTAGCTTGTCATCAGTTGCAAGATGCTCCATTATTTCATGTATTATTAAGGAAAGAAAAAGATTTTCAATGGAACTTTAACACATCATCAGTTGCAAGATGCATCTTGATTTCAGAGATGTTCAAATATAAAAAGAAAAGTTTATTTTTAGAAGCAATGAAGTATGGCATAGCTGAATGAATAATGAATGGATTTATTTTGAGGATAAATGAGTTAATATAATTAAAGTGTTTAAGGTTACACTTGCTATCAAATCACTTTTATGTCTTTGCAAATCATAACAGTACTTGGCATAGGGAAATTTAATAGATAATCCTAAAATATATCACACATTTTATTCTGTGCTGATGAGACTCAACTGGCATCATTTGTCCTATTCTGGATTTAGGAAGGTAAATGAAGAGAGGGAAAATGGAAATGAAGGTTATGGAAGAAATAAATGAAAAGCAATCAAACTGGGAACATTTAGATTGCAGAAGAGAAAGCTTACAGAGCCTCCTGGCCTCTCACTACATATTTACATGTCTAAACAACAGTTATAGTTAACTTTTATTGAATTCTTTCGATGAGCTGAGAACTGTGCTAATATGAGGATCTAGTGAGATAGTTACCATAATTATGTTTTTAGAGCAAAAACACATCACCAGTAGGTGGCTGGGATTAGACACCATGTCTGACTCTAGAGCTTAAGCTCTGAGCCAGTAACAATGCTCTGTATATATGTGTGTGTACGTATGTGTGCATATAGTACATACCGAGTACTATATATTATACAATATATGCTGTTGCTGTATGCTATACTGTATATATGACGTATATTTACAGTGAGCTAGATATCAAGTTTATTTTTCCCTGTAACAGATAAATGTAAACGTAAATTTAAATGCAAATTCAGAAATATAGCTTAAGCAGGGGCGCCTGGGTGGCTCAGATGGTTAAGCGTCTGCCTTCGGCTCAGGTCATGATCCCAGGGTCCTGGGATGGAGCCCCACATCGGGCTCCTGGCTCAGTGGGGAGCCTGCTTCTCCCTCTCCCCCTGCTCATGCTCTCTCTCTCTCTCTGTATCTCTGTGTCTCAAATGAATAAATAAAAAAAATATTAAAATATATATATATATATATATATAGCTTAAGCATAAGAAGCAACATCCTGATGTTGAAGACTCTCCAGTCCTTAGTGAATGATAGAATCTTCCTACATCTATTTTTGCCTCATGGCAGATTGAAGAGTAGCCTGATCCAGGGAGAGATGGACAGGTTGTCCTCTCAGGTCCCTTTCTTAGAGCCTTCCGAATCTTTGAGAGCTCATCGGTCATGAGCAGTGGCATGACTCAGCGCCCACGTCTGTGGGCTGTGGAGACAGAAAGGACAGGTGTTTGTCCACGCTGAATGCAGCCCTGCAGTTCTCCCTTGTCACCTGGCAGGTGAATCAAGCAATAAAATGGACAGTAGCACCTGTTCTGAAGTCCCAGCACTGCTACCCACCCCGGAAGAACACACAATGCAGCTGTTAGCAGGACAGGGAGGGAGACAGAGGGAAAGGACAGGATAAGAGATATGGCTGAAATGAAGGAGGGGGAGGTAGGCTGGAGAGGAAGATAGCAGGTCACAAAACCACTGTAAAATTGTTATTAATAATGGTAATGCCTTGCACAGTGACATGTACTTTACATGTATCATCTCATTTAATCGTTTCTACAACCTTCTATGGTAGTCTTATTTTAGCTCCCATCTTAATCAATGAAGAAACTGAGGTGTAAGATGTTGCAGAATTTGTTCAAAATCACAAAAAGTGAAACCAGCATTCAGGGCCAGAGCTGGCTGAATCCAGAGCCTGTCACCATAACTATTCATGTGCTCTTTAAACTTTTCTTGGGTTGGGTGAGCCATTGATGTGGAGAAGGGACAGACTAACACAGCAGCCGTCTTCTCATCTACCTGTGCCTCATCTCTGTTGAATAACTATGTGGCTGAAAATAAGCCCAGATTTCCCACTGGGAGTCCTCCAGGAACCAGATATCCAGATAGTTTACTTTCAGTACATTTTATAGAACTTTAGTTGCAAAATGGCTTTTTTTTTTCATTTTGTTTTGTCTTCACTATACTTTAGAATGGTATGCCTCAACCTGGTATCATTCCATGGTATTATATCGAATGGTGAAGATGGAAGGGGTAACCCCCATGTGGTAAGATTAGCTCAACCATGATGATTCTTGTAGAGATAAAATTGGTAATCAGATAAAGTACACATCTTATTTACATATGTACTATATTCTGGGGGTTAATAGAGAAACCATCTCACTTCAAATAATGCTTTATAGTATTCACTAATTTCATCTGAGGTGGTCTTATTTATCCAAATAAATAATTAAATTGTTAATTAAACTATTAAGCCTTTGTAGATTCTGTCCCATTCCACCAGGACACCTAGCACATCGTAGACCCCTAACAAACCCTGGTTGAATGATTGAATTGGCTGAAGGACTCTGAGCTGTATGGGGATAAAGACTGGATTAGGGGTCAGTAAGCCGTGTGTCATCTACTCTGTCCCAACCACCTGTCCTCCATTGGCTAAGTCTCTTAATCTCTCTGGGTTCTTCATCTGCAGTCAGATTCCTTTCAATTTTAACATTCCCTGCTTTTTTTTTTTTTTTTTATTTACAAGGGATTTTCTTTTTTTTTTTAATTTTGTTATGTTAGTCACCATACAATACATTAGTTTTTGATGTGGTGATCCACGATCCATTGTTTTCGTATAACACCCAGTGCTCCATGCAGTACGTGCCCTCCTTAATACCCATCACCGGGCTAGCCAATCCCCCCACTGCCCTCCCCTCTAAAACCCTGTTTGTTTCTCAGAGTCCATAGTCTCTCATGGTTCATCTCTCCCTCTGATTTCTCCCCCTTCATTTTTCCCTTCCTTCTCCTAATGTCCTCCATGCTATTCCTTATGTTCCACAAATAAGTGAAACCATATGATAATTGACTTTCTCTGCTTGACTTATTTCACTTAGCATAATCTCCTCCAGTCCCGTTCATGTTTATGTGAAAGTTGGGTATTCGTCCTTTCTGATGGCTGAGTAATATTCCATTGTATATATGGACCACATCTTCTTTACCCATTCATCTGTTGAAGGGCATCTTGGCTCTTTCTTGCTTCTAATTTTGATTTGCTGTAAGTCTGCTGAATCCTTAAAGGGAAGGATTTGATCTTATTTGTCTTTGTGCTCCTGGCACCTAGAACAATGCCTAGCATGAAGAAAACTTAAGAAAATGTATGTCAAATGAATATGCATGACAGACCTGGAATGTCTTTAAGTATCAGTAAGAAGAATATAGTGGAAAATCTACCTAGTGTCAAAGTGGGAACAGGACAAGAGACACTTCTTTATTGCCTTTTTTCTTTGAAGAAAGAGGGAATATGAGGCATTGTATAGCTCTGGGTAGGAGGCTCTGGTTCTCTTTCCTTCCCACTCTCCATGCCGCTAACACTAAAGTGAAACAAACAGTAACCAGCAGAATACCAGAGTTCTCTTCAACTACCAACAATGATATGTCAAACTGTAAAATTTTCCAGCTGCTTTGTCCTCCCTGCCAGAAGATTGCAGGCTTATATTTGAGTGTGAAATGTTTGTTTCTTATACCTTCTCAATCTGAAAAGTCTAGTTATATAGAGAATCCCCACCCCACTTGCTATGGACTGAATGGTGTCTCCCCATCCCAAATTCATATATTGAAGCCCTAGCCCCCAGTGTGATTGTATATTGAGATGTGGAGGTAGGGATTTTAGGAAATAATTAAGGTTAAATGAGATGGTAATAGGGAGGTCCTAATCTGATAGGATTGGTGGACTTGTAAGAAAAGATTTCTCTCTTCCTCTCTCTCTAGGTCACTTTCTCTCTCTCTCCCTCCTCCCTCTCCTCTCCTCTTTCCCTTTCTACCTCTCAGTTCTTCCCTTTCACACCTACTTGTTACTCTAGGCCAGTCCAATTTATAAGCAGAAGTGATTTGCTTTCTATACCATCCACTCCACAGTTCCTCAACATTGACTATGGGAGAAAGTTTGTAATATGAGAAGGGCATCCAATTTTTCACTATCGTTTGCAGCAAGGTATGATGAAATGAACATGTCTGAGGCAGAAGTCAGTGACATTGATGTTCACTTTCATAGCGTTATTGAACTCAGATACTATTTAACATGAGAAATTTTGGCGACTCCCTAGCACAGGAAGAGTGGAAACTAATGTGCTGAGTGAGAGGAAAAATTATGTTGGAAGGGGCTGTTGGTTGGGAAGGTATAAGAGAATAAGAAAAAAACATTTTCTTTCTTCTTCTCTGAACGTCATTCTGGCCTAGGACTTATATTCATGCCATTGTTTCTTAAGCTCCTTGGATAAATCCTTTGTCACCTTTATTGACCTCTTTCCTTTATACATTTTGTGAGTGCTCTTGTTGACACACCCAAGAACAACAGTGTGTCAGTGGAAGCCTGCAGCCTTGAGTTCAAATGTGACTCAACATCTTGTGAGTTGGGTGACCTTGAGTAAATACCTGCATCTCCTTAATTATTTATGTTCTCATATATTTAAAATAGCGGTAACCATCCTTGCATGTTTTCTGATTCAATTAAAAACTGCATGTAAAGCATCTGGTCCATTGTAAAACACTTAATATTTCCTTCCTCCCTCTCTCCTTCCCTGTCTCCTTTCTTCAGTCCCTTCATTTTCATCCTCTGCATAGTTCCAGAAGGGATGCAAAGCAGCTTTTGGTAACTCCTTCATTAGTGATACCTCTTACTCTACTACTCCCTTGGGCTTCAGAATGGACTTGCCCTCCCATCCTAGTTTTATACAGTGAGGAGATGTGTATTTATACCCCTGCTGCTGGTTAGAGGAAAAAAATCACTGAGGAGAACATCTTAACAAGGGAAAATTGTCAGTACACTGACTGGGAGAATTCTCCATTTTTATTTCCTTTTTAATAAATAAATCCTAGACCATTCTTACAAAGTGTCTCCCCCCTACCCCACCCTGTCTCCCACCTTTTCCACACCTCCCCTGTCTCAAAACACACCATGCAGTTTTCCAGAGAGTGATTCTCTGTGTTAGGTGAATGTCAGTCAAGGCATATTACTTCTTATTTGAAGTGAAGTGGTATGTGCTGAATGACTCAAGATGCTCATCTCCCAGCTGGCGAATGCATCACATCACCTTTGTAGCTTTATTTCAGGTCTTGGGAAAAAAGGGAGAGGGCAAGCTCCATATATTGAATTTCAGAATCAGAAGGAACCTTCCTTTTATAAATGTTAATAGAAACATTAATGAACACTTATTGTGAGTCATTGCTATGGCCAGTCACTAGTCTAAGATATAACGTGTTCTACCTCAGCTAATCCTCACAATAATCCTATGTGCTAAGTACTATTATATCCTCATTTTTATAAAGGAGGCACAGAAAAGTCAATTCATGTGCCCAGAGATGCACAATTAGCATTAGTATTAGAGGCAAGATTGAAACCCATGCCACCTAGATCTGAACCCACATTCTTAACTACAGTACTGCATTATTGCCCATGTCTTTCAAGTGAGCAAACTGAGCCCCCAGAAAATGTGAGGATGGGGAAGTTTCTTGCCCAGTGTGGTTGGCAGGCAGGCTTTTGGGATTTGAACTCAGATCTTCCAAATACCAGGCCATCCCTTCCTCTGGCCAGAGCCTTAGTGGCTCCACACACCATTGAGATGGATGTCCCTACATTTATTTCCTGTGATCAGATCTCAAGGAACTTGAAGCACTACCTTTATAAGTCTGAAATCAACAGCAGCTGATAGCTTCCTTCCATTTCACCAAAAGTATTATCGGTTTGTATTCATATTATTTGATGGTGGTATTAATAACCTATGATGATATTTTCAGTAAATAATTGATCCAAATTCACTGTGATTTCTGAGCCCTGCTTCCATTAAAAAAAAAGTTATCCAACAGGATGGCATTTGGAAAACAATTCCATCCCAGTGGTTGCATTAATTGCTACTTTGAATGTTCCTGCTGTGAAATGAATGGAGCCACTTTGGATCTATTTCTTAGAAATAACCATCTTTATTACCTCTGCTCTAGGATGCACAGTTTTGAGATTTTTAGAGGCAAATATCTTCACTAATCTGTTTCTATTTTCCATTTTCATTCTGTAACTAATCCTTTTCATTGTTACCACCATTTTTTTATGTTTTTTTTTTAATTTTATTATGTTATGTTAGTCACCATACAATAATTAGTTTTTGATGTAGTGGTCCACGATCCATTGTTTTCGTATAACACCCAGTGCTCCAAGCAGTACGTGCCCTCCTTAATACCCATCACCGGGCTAACCAATCCTCCTCCCCCCTCCCCTCTAAAACCCTGTTTGTTTCTCAGGTCCATAGTCTCTCATGGTTCATCTCTCCCTCCAATTCCCCCCACCCATTTTTCCCTTCCTTCTCTTAATGTCCTCCATGTTATTCCTTATGTTCCACAAATAAGTGAAACCATATGATAATTGACTTTCTCTGCTTGACTTATTTCACTTAGCATAATCTCCTCCAGTCATCCATGTTGATGTAAAAGTTGGGTATTCATCCTTTCTGATGGCTGAGTAATATTCCATTGTATATATGGACCACATCTTCTTTATCCATTCATCTGTTGAAGGGCATCTCGGAGCTTTCCACAGTTTGGCTATTGTGGACATTGCTGCTATGAACATTGGGGTGCATATGGCCCTTCTTTTCACTACATCTGTGTCTTTGTTACCACGATTTTTAATGTTCTCAGATCTTATTTATGGAGGGCATGGGATGTTATAGGACGTTTTGCCACTTGCTCTCTCAGCATATAACATTTGGTTAACTCCTCAAGTGTAACATTTTGAATATCATGTTTAATTCAAATATGATCCATTATTTTATTAAAGTTTTTCTCCCCTTGCGTATCTCCAGAATTTACAAGAACTTTATGGAAATGTCTTATGTGATACACAAATAAGAATTTCTTTTAGTATCAGTTGTTTCTCCAGTATTTTAAGAAGAACAGGATGAAATGTAACATCATGAAATGGTGCTTGTTTGCAGTTACAAATTCCACTATGCCTTTTTAAAAACAAATTTAAATACATTTCCAATTAATTTATGCTTTCATCTCCTCGTTTCTTATAATTTGCCTGTCTGGTTGTCTTGAACAGTTTCAAAAATCATATTTTTCCACGTTTCCAGGTTGACCCCCAGCTGGCCATAGGAAGATAAAATTCAAGAAGATAAATGAGTTAGCTGTGGCCTCTTAAGTCAATTAGGAATTGAACAAATACTTATTTGCCCCTTGCTATGGAACAAGGACTTATTTGCACACTATTGCTACTACTACTACTGTGCTGGGATTTAGGGTGCAGAATGATCAAGCCACAGTCTCTATGCTGAGGAAGTTCAGGAATAGATTAGGAAGAAAAGAATATAAACTCTTAAATGTGCTTTAGCAGTATAAATAACACTTTTGTTTCTTTTGCCTTGCCAGACCCTCTGCTTTTTTGTTGAATCTTATCATTCTAGAGCTATGGGATCATGCCTGATTGCAAACCACCTGGCAAATCTCTCATACCCAGAACCCCCATCTCCAAGTTTAGAATAAAACATATCTGGTCCAACTATGCTCTTAGGTTGCACACGTGGATATGCATAGTGTTCTTGTAAGAAAAAAAAATGCCTTAAATTAAAGTAAACTTTCTTATTTTTAATACTTCTATTAAGATATATCAAGACAAAAGAGTGGAGTATTTCAGAATGCTATTTCTGAATCTGATGTTTCTGGGTTCAGATCCCAGCACCGCTACTAACTAACTGTGGGACTTGGAACAAATTACTGAAACTTTCTGGGTGCTTCAGTTTCCTCATTTAGAAAATGACAATAACAGTACATCTCTTGTAGAGTTGTTATGAGGACTGAATGAGGAGATATTTGTGATATAACAGGTATTATCTAAGCGCTTTTAACGAATGTCAAAGATTCTAAACATGTCATTTAAAGGAAAGAGATTTGGGGGTGAGTCTGGTTGTATGGAACCTCTCAAGTGAGCGGCCAGTTCTTCCATCTCATACTCTGATGATGATTTTGACTTATAATAGAACTGCTTTGAACTGCTTCTTAATCATGTGCTCTACAGTGTTGGCATGAATGGGCATGCAAATCTCTGCCTCCATACAACATCCCTGAGCTTTATTGAAGGTGCTTTGAGAAGGTGTCTGTGAGCTACCACCCTGACTTAAGCCACTGCTCTCACCAAAGATGCTGGGATTACTGCCATGTGGTTGTTGAGTCATTAATTTGAAAAGCATCTACCCAAGAGTGTCTGCCTTGGTATCTACCCAAGAGAACATCCTTTGAGGAGGTAGGGCAAGGCCTCTAATTAGTATAATGAACTTCTGTCTTCCCAAAGTACCAGCTCTGCCTTTGGAAAGGAATCAGTATTCATCATCACTATTTGTTGCTCAGTGATACAGATACTTCCATGTGTTCTGTGCTCTTAGGGACTGTTCAATGGATGTGAGAACATTTTCCATATCATATCTATTTATAATTTATACAGTTTAATCACTACTTGAGCAAATAGCTTGTCTTTCTTAAATAGAACTATTTCCTTTCCTTTAAGGAAAATAGCCATTAACTTTGAGTAATTGTCAGAAAAAAATCTCAATAATCCATACATGTATCCATTTGGCAGGTACTTTATAATATGCTAGGGAGCTGGGGTGTGATGGTGAACGCAGCCTATTCAGTACTCAAGGATATATTGTGTAGTGGATGAGGGAGACATTAATAAAACCTGAATATAGTCTAATTGTGATAAAATAAAAATAATGTAAAATCTGCCATTTTAATCACTTTTGTTTACAAAGAGTGGCATTAAGTACATTTACAGTGTTAACACAACTATTACCACTACTATCCATTTCCAGAATTTTTTATTATCCCAAACAGAAACCCTATACCTATCTGAATATGGTCTTAGTATGAAAACGTTCAGACCATCTATCTGACCTTCCTAAAAAAATCTGCTGATTAAATTACGATAGTTCCATCTACCTGTTAAAACTATTCTAAGAATGTTTCAGAAATAGTTACAAATGCCTGAACTTCCATTATTTCTTTGAGAAGATTTTATAATGTTCCTAACGATGTTAAGCATTTTGCTCGAGTAATGCAATTTAATTTTGGCTACATACCTTTAGCTTTACTAAGATTAGTAATTAAATATTTAGTTATGTAGTAAATTAGCAATGGCATGTGATCATTGGAAAGTAGGTACTCCATTTACTGCAGCATAAATGTTTTACAAGGTATTGTAATGTAACTAGTAAATTAATAATGACAATTTGGGTTTCAGCTAATGAAAATCTTCCTTAGCATTTATTAATTTTAGGGTCTAAAGGAAAACAACTTTGACAGTGATAATAGCTGTTGCAATGGTTTAGCTGCACTGACCAAGGAAATATTGGGAAAATAGAATGTATGTAACTAGTTATAAAGATAAAAAGTCAGTTTCCAACCGTCTCCCTTATGAAATGTTATTGGCAAATCTAAACAAAGATTCAAGATTCACTGAAGAGAGAGACCTTGTCATCAACTTCATACCCCTATTCAGTCAAAACATTTTTAATGAGAATTGACACAATGGCAATAGCAAACCCTCATCACAAGTGCCTGGAACTGAGCTAGATCTGTAGAAACAGCATAATAGAATACAAAGAATTCAGTTCACAATCATAGATTATTTTTGCTGGAAGCTATTACATTAAAATATAATATAATAATAATAATAATTGCTGATTATATGAGTAATATGTAACAAAGCCCTTTTGTAGATGAAGAAATTGAGGCCCAGAAATATTTGGCTTTATATATCTAATATTTAGCTTCAGAAAGTTAGCCCATTCATAACCTAGGTCTTTATTTTATTTCATATAATGGAAACTACATAGAAGGGAAATGTGAAAAGCAGGTCAAGGAAGGTATATCTACGTATAGTCACTCAGTCTTTAGTTTATTCGGAAAAACAATGTGGTTTGTTTGAGAAAGCATCAGACTTAGAGTCTTGCACTTGAATCAGCTTTGCACAGATTTAGATGTTTGCACTTGAATCAGCTTTGCCTTTTACTAGCTGACAAAGTTATTTAACTTCTTGGGGGCTTAGTTTTTCCATTGGTGAAATAGGGATAAAAGTGATGAATTGCTAGCATAACAGTGCTGTAGACAGGAGGTATGCAAAAGTCAATTCATTTATTCACTCAAAGAAATAACAATTGGAATCCCTAGTATAGTCTCAGTTAAAGATATAATAATAATAGACATAGTCTACCCAAGTAACCTCTCCAACTTCTCTGAAGAATTCAGGCTAGTGAGGGAGAGAGCTATGTTAGGTACCATATCGCATGACAATTCAAATTTATTCATCCAAGTTGTGCAATAATAGAAGTACTATAGATTCATTTCTATTTGGAGGTATAAAGGGAGAAGTGGAGAGGAAGAGGTGGGGCCACGGGGGGCCTCAGACAGGCGATGGTGCTTGGGAAGAGTCTAACAGGACGAGAAGGTGTCTGCCAAGCAGACAGGGTGAGGGAGGTCATTCTGAACAAAGAAAACAGCTTGAGCAAAGCACAGATTCCTCAAAGAGCATGGCCTTTTCATGTAACAGCAGGAGGTTCATCATGGCCTGAGCATAGAGTGCACACGGGGGAGTGGGAAGAAGTGACTTTGGAAAGGTCGAATGGGGCCAGATGGTGAAAGGCTTGGTTTGCCATCTAAGACGTTTGAATTTTATTTGATGAGAGAGAAAGCACCAGTGTCACTGAAAGTTTGAAGGAGGGAGGGAGAAAAGGAGGAAGAGACAGAGACAGAGGGAGAGGCGATAAGTTTGACATTAGATTCAGAGTTTGGGAAAACTGATCTGGTGGCAGTACAGAGAATATATGAAGAGATGAGCAAGAGTAGAGGTGAAAAGACACTTTGGGAGACCTTTATAGTGCTCTCAAACTGGGTGTGCATCAAGATAACCTGGAGGGCTTATAAAAACACAGATTGCTGAGCTCTACTCTCAGAGCTCTGGATTTGGTAGAGCTGAAATAAGGAACAAGAATTTGCATTAACAAGTTGCCAGGAGCTTCTGCTCCTGGACCCTATTTCTAGAATCACTGCCATAAAAGATGATAAGGGGCTCATGGGGGCCAGACGGAGGCAGTGAGATAGAGGTGGTGAATGAAATCCCATTGTGAAGGCCTCACTGATTAGCAGCACCCTTGTGATAACATTGTTCCCTGCTGAGATTTTGCTGGGATCATACATCTATGCCTGAGGCACTCGATATTGCTGGAGGGTATGAGGTGAATTAATGGGCCCCAGCTATTGCCTACCAGGGTCAGAGTGGGTCAAAGTGACCTGTGGCCTCCAACAAATGTTAATACCAGAAACCACCCTGAGAATTTCCTAACTCAAATTCCTTTGTTCTAGTTGTTAAATGAAGAAATCAATTCAGATTGCAGAGAAGAAAGAGACTTCCCCCGAGTCACAGGGCTGTTGACTCTGGGGAGATTGGTCTCTGATGTAAGGTGCTGCCGAACAGCCTAGCATTCCCGTCTGTGAGTGTTCCCTGGCTTCAGCAGTGGTCCAAGGGGAGCAAATCTGACTGCTCTTGAGCTCTTCCACTGTTTCCTTCTTTTTAAAAGTAAGCACATACTTGACTAAGAAGGTTTATATGATCTTTTCTTTTGGTTGGACAAGATTTTTCCCTCGTTTTTGTTTATTCGGTGCTTGTGTTTGTTTTTGAGCTGAACATGATCTCTCTAATTACCTTTCATTATAACCAAGGTTCCTTTGTCATGCAATCCCATTGTTCTGGTGAAATGGGCTTCATCTGCTGAGTGTAGGAAAAAGGTTTTAATTGACATAATTAACTCTGGGGTGGTTACCTCGGATTTAAAAGAGGCAGTTGATTCTTGCAGACTATGAGGACATTGCCTGGCCAAGCATACTGTGTGTAATAATGAAGGTGGTTTGGGAAGAATTTCGTGCTCTTAATTAGGAATGAGATGAGGTAGCCTTGTGTCGGCAGGAGGCTCAGGACACAGGCCTGTAATTGCAATAAGTATAATGGGATTACCTCACCCTTGAGACATTGCTCTCGCTAAAGGGGGGCACAGAGCCATCCCTTCACAAACCTACGCCAGGGTGAGGTGAGGGTGTTTTGAAGAGAAAACTGTGTAGTTTGAAGGATTTTTTTTCTTCCTCCTTTCTGTGTGCATGTGTGTGTTCACAGTGGAGAAGAAAACATAAAAATATTTGCATTTCTCCATTATTGTGCTTCTAATGGAAGGGCTTTTGAGAGTTTGTCTCGTATATGAGACAGTATGTTCAGGATGCTCTAAATGATGTCCAGAATAAATATATCGTACTTCTGTAAGCACTTGGTGTGAGTGCCTAATATTGCAGCTCATAAATGTTTACTAAGATAAAATATTATTACATTAGTCAGTGTAAATTTCTCCCAGGTATAGGGATAGATATTGAGCAGATATTATTAAATGCAATGAGTGTTTGGAAAGCATATATAGAATTTTGAATGCATTTTAATTTCAAAGGAAGGGCAAGTTTGAGTTAATTAAGCACCAGGGACCTTATAAGAGCCACCAAATTAGGTGATCTCTCACTCTCCTTCTCTCCCTCTCCCCTCATCCTTCCCCTCTTTCTCTGCCTCTGCCTCTGTCTCTTGTCTCATTCTTTTCTTTCGCTCTCTCTCCTTTTTCTTTATCATCCATTCATAGAACTTTGAGTACATGTTTACCAAATAATGTGTAAGGCACTGTCTGTTTAGTAGGACCAATAAGAAGCAACTCCTGTCCTCAAGGAGTTTACATTTTAATATAAGAGGCAGGCAAGTCACTAATCACAAAGTAATTTGTGTCTTCAAGTAAAATCCAAGAGTTTTGGATACACAAAAGGAGGAACAAATAATTCCAGCCTGGGAATAGAGAATACTTCATGAAGAATATTAAAAATGAAGTGATCATAAAGGACAAGAGGATTTTAATAGACAGAACGGGGGTAGGATGGCCTTCCAAGTTGAGAAAACAGAAAGCAAAGGGACAAGATGACTTTGGGGGAACTGGGTGTATTTATTCTGGCTGGTAAGTAAGGTGTAAGGAGGGGGTGCCAAGAGTTGCATCTAGAAACGAAGGATTGGGCCAGATTGGAGAAAGGCTTGTGTTTTATGATAAGGAGCTGTAATCTAATCCCATGATAGAAGGTAGAACATGAAGTGGCACACAATTCAAAAAGCCCTTGGGTGAGACAATACAGTATAATAATGGTTAAAAGCGCAGCCTCCATCAAGGTTTCACACTCAGGCTTTTGTTTATTGTTTAAATTTGAGGCAGTTATTTGATGTCTCTGTGCTTCAGTTCCCCCATCTCTAAAAATAATGATACCGCCTTCATGCTATTGTTATAAGGACTAAACTAACTGTATATATAAAGCCCTTAACATCGTGCCCAGTGATTGTTCTGGACCAGTACTGCTGTCATTTTCTCCTCCTTTCCTCTGTTTCTTAAGCCAAAAGAATTTTAAGCCCCTATGTGTTCATAGAATTAGACTAGAAAATAATACACATTTTGTTCAGGTTCTTTTGAGCCTTACTACATGCTGGGTCTTATGGAAAACACGGGTAACAGAAAGATGAATGAGAGGGGTGCCTGGGTGGCATAGTTAAGTGTCCAACTCTTGGTTTCAGCCCAGATCATGATCTCAGGGTCCTGGGTTCGAGCCCCATTTGGGGAGACTGAGCAGGGAGCTTGGAATTCTCGTTTTCTCTCTCCCTCTCTCTCTCTCAAATAAGTGAATATATCTTTTTTTTTTTAAGATTTTATTTATTTATTTATCTATTTATTTATTATTATTATTTTTATTCTTATGTTAATCCCCATACATTACATCATTAGTTTTAGATGAAGTGTTCCATGCTTCATTGTTTGTGCATAGCACCCAGTGCTCCATGCAGAATGGGCCCTCCTCAATACCCACCACCAGGCTAACCCATCCTCCCACCCCCCTCCCCTCTAGAACACTGAGAGATGATGGACTCTAAGTGAATATATCTTTTAAAAAAGATGAATAAGAGCCCACCATGTAAATAAGGGATTGCACTACCACACCGTAGTACTGTAATGAAAACTCTTTTATAAACTACTGTTGGAGTATGAACCCATCCACACATTCGAAGAGCTTTTGTCATTTACCTTGCCTTATGATGCAGTTTCAAGAAAGTTAGGCTTGGAGTTTGTCCCTTAACTTAGCACATTAATGGACAACATGGAATTTATATTTCATTGTAAACCATGGGTATACATCAGGGTTGAGTAGTACCCTAGGTGTGTAAGTGGGGGTGAGGGCTAGGAAAGTAGAAAGTCCATTCCCAGGTGATATAGGGTAAAAGAGAAATTCAACTTGATGAGTTTCATCTAGGAAGCCTTCCTGAAGAAGGTGGGATTCTAATGCTCTTTGAAAGCCTGGAAAATAATATAGGTGAGAAAAAAGCATGTCATGACCTTATGGACCCTGGAACTCTTTTGAAAAAGGCAGAGGGACCCATGAGTGAGAGTGAGAAATGAAGTGGTGAGGGGAAGCTATGAGACTGTATCCTAAAGACGTCCTAAAAAAGACAATGTAGGTAGAGAAGATGGGCATGGGTAGGGCTGGGGTGTGTGTGTGGCACTCTAGTAAATGGCTTTAGATACAGAAAAAGTAATATAGAGTCTGGATTTTCAAACTGACTTGGAAGGCAAATACATGATTGTCCTGGGAAGGGGGAAGAGAAGGGTGACGATGGGCTATCTTCGGTGAGTAGAAGGCTGTGCTAGTTCAGGGAAGAGAGGAACTTTAGTACAACAGAAAAGACAAGACTCTAGCTTGTATGTACCAGACATGATGCTGGCTACTGTCTGTGTTTTGGCTCATTCTATGCTCCCATTAATTTTGTGGGGGCAGATGTCATTATTCCTATTTAATAGAAAGGAAAGCTGAGTTTCAAATAAAACAACTCTCTCAAGACCGTACAGTCAGTAAGTCTGAATTAAGAAATCCAAGCGAAGCAGTCAAAATCAGAAAGTTTAAATTCATTGTTTCCACTAAACCACACCATATCCTTCACCCATCCATTTTTTCAGGCACTAACCAGTGAGCCCTTACTGTGGGCAGGACAGTGTCACTGAATTCCTTCTTGTTCTGCTCCTACTTGCTGTCTGATCTTGGAAGACTTACTTTTCTTTGACTATTTTCTAACCTGTTATATAAGCTTTATGAGGATTAAATGCTGTCATATTTGCAAAGAGGCCAGTTGTGACATACAGTGGCTACTCAATCAGTGTTGGTTGAATCTAGATTTATGTTTCAATAATTTCCAGGTAAATATTCTTAACTACTTCCCAGGGAAACACAAGGATCACTATTGGACATCATTTTATTAGTTTCTCTCAGTTGTTTCAGTTTCTGTGCAATATTATCATGATGAAGATTATATTGATGATGATGTAAGTAGTGTTAGTAATAGTAACAGTAACCTTTTATTGAACACAAACCATGTGCCAGGACCTGTGTTAAGATAATGTTTTATATTATTTCATTTAATTTTCAGCAAAAATGCATGAGCTAGAACTATTCCTATACCCATTTTATGTATGTGGAAACCCAGGCTTCAGAAGGTTAAGTGATTTTGCCAAGATTGTATAGCTGATAAATGACAGACCAGGATCTTAAACACAGGATGTCTTACCACAAACCACATGCTCTTTTTTTTTTTTTAAAGATTTTATTTATTTATTTGAGACAGAGAGAATGAGAGACAGAGAGCATGAGAGGGAGGAGGGTCAGAGGGAGAAGCAGACTCCCCACCGAGCAGGGAGCCCGATGCGGGACTCGATCCCGGGACTCCAGGATCATGACCTGAGCCGAAGGCAGTCGCTTAACCAACTGAGCCACCCAGGCGCCCCCAAACCACATGCTCTTAATCGTGAGGCATCACTGCCATCCTGTTTAAAAGAGTATTTTTTTTTGACTCAGACTTGTCAGCAATTCAGGCCACCTTGCTCCCAGTTACTCTGGATTAGCAAATTTTTACTCTAATTCATGCTCTTTGAGGTTGGGTTACTGCTGTTCTAAATGCCTATATTTGAAGGAGACAGTTCCATTCTCTTCTGTAAGTGGAGAAAAAAAATGGTTTTCCTGCATACGCATAGACATTCCACAGCACACATCTACTGAAACGCTGATTTGGTTGGATAGAGAATGTGAGATTCAATTTCTTCTTGGTTGGGGAACATTTTTCTTAACAGCATTCAATGCTAGTCTCTTTCTGTCTCGCTCTCTCTCTTGCTAAGCCAGCCAGGAGTGATGATGGTTAGGTTGATTTTCGACATGCATCCTGGAGAGACTAAAATAGAACAAAGAGGACTGAAATGGGCTCAAGAAAGGAGGGATATTGGATTGGTGTCAACGGGCTGGGGTAAAAAATTAAAAAGTGGAGAAGGGGGTAGTATGAACCTTTTGAAATTTCAGTTTCTACATGTTTAGAATTCGAGATTTGAAAAGAAAAGGGACAGAAATGGAAGGGGCCCAGTAATTAATTTTCAGGCCTCCAGAATAGTAATTAGATTTAGTAGAGAAGGAGGAGGAAACAGCAGCTCAACAGCTAACATTTATTGATAACTCTTGATGGGCTGCACACTGAGCAAAGCATCCAACATGTTATTAACTCATTTGATCCTCTCAATACATATATGAAGTAGGTACTATGATCACTGCTCTACAGATGAGAAACTGAGTTTTGGAGCAGGGAAATAACCTTTAAAAGGTCACACAAGTAGTGAAGCCAAATGAAGCCCATTTCTAACTGGGCTTAGTGATTGGCCCACTGACCACTGTCTTGACCATCAGAGGGAATCAAACCTAGAAGTCCAGAAGCAGAAATGGCCCTAGGACACCTGCTCCAAATCCCCACCTTGAGAGCACGGATTCTAATTTTTAGAACCATGACAGCATGCATGCATGGACAATGAAAGAACTTGGCCTTAGGAGTTTGGCAGTTGTATTCACCGCCGCCCCCCCCCCCCCCCCCGCCCCCAACTGCATGATTTTCAGCAACACTTCTCCAGGGCTTATTGTGTTCATCTATAAAATGAAGAAATTGAATATAAAGATTATATAAGATGAATGCAAAACTTTTGCAGAGAGACTTGTACCTGATTAGTGTTCACCACGGTACATAAAATATCATAATAGTAATAATATCATGTTTTTAACACAATGCCTGGCTCCCAGAGGAGCTCAAAAAATGGTATCTATAGATTTTACATCATGATCCTTATCAGCTTCTGACTTAGAAAATTAACAGGCACATGCAATGACATCCATAGTCCTACTCAATGAGATAAGTCTTGTGTCCTTACTAATAATAACTGCCTCTCCAAGACAAGTTCTTAGAGTATGTGACAATGCTACAGTAAAACCTCTTAGAATAACATCTTCATTAAATAAAAGCCCTATGCCTTTAGGGGGATAGTAGTGCACATTGTATAATCCTCTGCTTTGCATATTGAAATTCAGCTACCAGACTTTGCAAAAGGAATTCAGAGGCATCTTAAAGTGGAGGATGACCTTCACATTCTCATAAAATAAATGATTAATGCGGGGACCATTAATTCCATGCATACTCTATCCCCCAAACAGCTTTATCCATCCTGAAAAAGGCCTTTCACTTTCAAGGATAAATGATACATATTTTTAATAAAATTATGAACAATCAGGTATGCAATTTATATTTGTTATGCATAATAAAATACATAATTAAACATCACTTCATAATTAATCAAGGCATTAAAACCTGGAAGTAGCAAGAAGCTACTCTGCAGCAGCATCCTCAGTTGGGGAGATTATAAATAGTCTTAGAATTTTAGGATTGTTTTTATTCCTGGTTCATTCTCTCCAAGTGTCATTGGATAGGTCATTCTTGACTCTACAGTGCATTTGGATGCATGCTTTAAGCAGAGTGATCAGAGGCCACTCACCTACACTGTTCAGATAAAATCCAAGGAGCCAGAAGTTTAGCCCACATATAATGCTGACCCAGTTTTAAATAATTGAATTGAATGGATTATTACCACAGTGTCTTGTTTGTTTGTTTTTTTTTTTTTTTAGAGGAGCATGAATGCCAATAAATTGTTATCTTGGGGGAGTGGTCTCCTATAGACCATCCCATTGTGGGACTGTGCTTCCGGATAGGACTCCAGTCCTTAGAACAGAGGCCAGTAGAGTAAGCCAACATAAAAGCCCTGTCCTAGGAGCTGGAGTGGAGGAGAATGAGGGAAAACTGAAGCTCAAAACCATGGGGCTTATCTTTGGGCAAGTGCTTCAGCTAGCAACAAAGCAAACTGATAAGTCATTCTGGAAGGGTAGCTGAAACTCAGCCCCTGCACATAGGACCCAAGACAGTTTAAAATAAATACAAAGAACAGATTGATAGTTGCCAGAGGGGGGACCTTGAGGGGATGGGCAAACTGGGTGAAGGGGAGTGGGAGATAGAGGCTTCCAGTTACGGAATGAGTAAGTCATGGGAACAAAAGGCACAGCATAAGGAATATAGTCAATGATATTATAATAACATTGTACTATGACAGATGGTAGCTACAATTGTGTTGAACATAGCATAATGTATAAACTTGTCCAATCACTATGTTGTACACCTGCAGCGAATGTAACATTGTGTGTCAACTATGCTCAAAAAAATAATTAAAAATATGATACTGTTTGCTTTATGCCTCTTTTGAGCTGGGACCTATATTGTTCCTCTTACTGTGTCATTTTGTAGCTGTGCAACCATGGGCCAGTCTCTTAACTTTAAGAGCCTAGATTGCTTCATCTAAAATGAAAATTAAGGATGCCTGGGTGGCTCAGTCGGTTAAACATCTGCCTTTGGTTCAGGTCATGATCCCGGGGTCCTGGGATTGAGCCCCCCATCTGGCTCCCTGCTCAGCAGGGGAGTCTGCTTCTCCCTCTCCCTCTGCCTCTGCTCATGTGCTCTCTCTCTCTTGCTCACTCTCTTTCTCTCAAATAAATAAATAAAATCTTTAAAAAAATGAAAATTAATAATAATTACTTCTGTGGGTTATTCTGAGAGTTAAATGGACATTTAATTCATCATATGGTATCTTATATATAGTAATGTCTAAATTTATAGCGACATCATCATCACCATCATCACTATCACCATCACTATTATCAATATTATTACCACCTATTATAGGACAGATTTTAGCTGAGCCCAACTATAGGGTGCTAGAGATTGCAGAGTTGGAAGCAGAAATTCATACCTTCCTCCATTATGGCACTTACATTTAAACTTGATGTCAATGCTGTGCAACTTCCACTTATTTGCCTTATTAGTTTATAAATTCAAGTACATAGTATCTGGCACAACCAGGGCCTATTGAACAAAAGAATAACTCATTCAACCAGAACAAAAACTCCAAAAATGCCCCCAAATCTGTGTATTAAGAAATAAAGCCAGTCTAGGGCGCCTGGGTGGCTCAGTTGGTTAAGCGACTGCCTTCAGATCAGGTCATGATCCCGGGGTCCTGGGATCGAGTCCCGCATCGGGCTCCCTGCTCTGCGGGGAGCCTGCTTCTCCCTCTCCCACTCCCCCTGCTTGTGTTCCCTCTCTCGCTGTATCTCTCTCTCTCTCAAATAAATAAATAAAATCTTTAAAAAAAAAAAAAAGCCAGTCTATAATTTGTTTATTTTCATTTACTGGGATTTCTAAACTTAAGTAAGGGAAATTTTAAGAAACAATCATGGCATAATAATGATACTTGAAATATGGTACTATGTGTGATATGATACTGTGGATACTTAGTTCAGAGTCATTGGCCATGACCTTTTGCTCTCTGTACCCCTCGCCAAATGAAAACATGCTTCGTTTTGTTAAATAAACTATTGACCCCTAGCTCCACCATCTATCCACCTTCTATTTATTTCTTCCACACTAATCTAAGAGTGAATAAGACAAAAAGCACATTACAGATGTTTTCTAAATTGTCTTAAATGGTAAGAGAGTCATTGTCTATTTTCTCATTGTAATTAATTGAATCAGTGTATGAGTAAGATTTATGTGACCCATCATTTTCGAGTTTATTTGCCATAGAGGTTGTTGTCCATTCTTGGTAGATTTCTAGCTCTAGGAATCATAAGTAAGATGGCATCTGCCTACCTTGTTATTTTCTGAAAAGATAATATATGTCCACAGAGCCAGCAAATTTGTATTCATAAACATTAGCATATAAGGAGCTGTTGTGTCAGGAACACTGAAAATGTGATAAATATTAATTTCTAGACTGGTATTTTGTCAAGGATTTTTAGAATCAGCATTTCATGTTTTTGTTTCTGCCCTTGGAGTCTTCTAAATGATAGAAATAGAAGCTGGTGGTCTTTAACAGGATCTTTTTTCCATGTTCAGAGATCTACCAATGTTTTATTTTTCTACATAGTGCACTTCTACCCTTGATCATTAAAGAGCTGTGTTTCCTGCTCTTTCACTGTATAGCTCTACTTTTCATAGATGTATGGAGCAAGGGTATATATTTTTATTTGATTTTATTTTTAGAAATCAGTACACTTCCTCCCCCCCCCCCCTTTTTTTTTTGACAAGGGGTTAGGGGCAGAGGGAGGAGGAGAGAGGGCATCTTAAGCAGACCCCACACCCAGCACAGAGCCCCATGCAGGGCTCAATCTCATGACCCTGAGATCATGACCTGAGCCAAAATCAAGAGTTGGACACTTAACTGGCTGAGCCAATCAGGCACCTCAGAGAAATCCGTACACAGTATTTTAAGCAAAATGACACAAGAAAATAACATTCTGTAAGTAAAATAGCAGATAACAATATTCTGCATAATTTAGTATGCTATACATAGTCTCTTAAAAGAGAAAAAAAATAAGTTGAAGTGTTTAAAAGAAATGACTGTTCACATAGTGGGGGTGTTGATCAGTGTTTTCTATCTTGTTTGGAGTTTGCTGCCAGAGGATCCATCTAAATTGACTGGTGACTTTTCAGTCACAAGGCTCTAGCCTCTGGTAAAACCCCCTCCTTTTGGTCCTTTTGGCCTGTGGACATTTGAAAATGGAACATGAAACATTCATGGGGAGTGGGGTTTGAAGCCAGAAGCTCCACAGGGTGAGCCCTGGATTTGAATCCCCAATCTCTTACCCCCTAACTAACTGTGTGACTCAGGTTGAGTGACTCAACCTCTCTGAGTCTTGCTTCTTCCATCTGTGAAATAGAGAAGACAATACCGACTCCACAGGTTTGTGGTGAGGATTCACAGAAGCATCGTGAGAGAATGCTCAGCCCTCAGGGCTCAGGAAATGATGAGCTCTTCTTGCCTGGGAGGTTCTGGTCTAGCCTCTGCCACTCATACTGTAGTTTTTTTCTGGTCCCAGTTTTCTTTTCATAAAAAGATGGCATTACATTAAAAAGCCTCTCAAGTCACTGTCAGTTGTATAAAATCACAATTCTAATTCTCATGTCAAGAAAAGAGAAACTAGAAACTGCTTGTGTGCTCTGCTCACTATCTTTGCATCTAGACTATCCGGCGAGGGTAAGGAAATATAGTACATCTATAGTATGCAAATGATCCATTTTCAGAGAATCAGGAAAAAAATAGGATTCCATTAAAACTAAATTCAACATGTTTATCTTGAATGATTCAGAGACATGGTTACAATGCAGGCACTGATAAGGGGGTGGAAAGAGGAGAGACTTGGATTAGGATCCTTACAAAGTGATCCTTACTCCTTCCTCACCAACTGACATTGGAGAAGTACTCAGTTTGTATAAGCCTTCTTTTCCTTATCTTTAAAATGGAAGAAAGAGTGCTAATTTGTTGTAAAGATTAAATGTGGTACACATAGAAAATGGGATTTGTGATGCATGAAACACATCATATGTACTTACGGAATGTTATTTTCCTTTTTCATCGTTTCATTCACTTCTCTGTAACTGACCCCCATGGTTTCCCTGCCAACAATTCCACTCTTACTTGATAAAAAGTTTTTGAACAAGGATCCACAAAGAAGAGTTGAGTCCTACACTTGATAGTGATTGGGGTGGACTGATGTTGCTGGGAAAATTCTGTGGAGGAGAGAGAGCTACTGGCATAGAGGGCCCTTCTATTAGCAATAATCGCGCCTCGGATAAACCTCATTGGCTACGATACTGCCACTGCACAAAGCTAGAGGGCCCTTCTATTTCCTGCAGCGGACAGAAGTCCTTCTGATTGTGGGATGGCTCTTCTTGTTAATTATGTAGTCTGCTTGGTGCTCTGGTTTGCAGAGCATGATAGAGGAGCACCCAGGGAAGGATCAGAGAGGTATAAAAGAGAAAGGCTTTTTTTAGAGGAAGTTCGGGGATTTCTGCATCGCTGGAATATAATGTGCAAGCAAAGAATAGGAGTTGAGACTTGAGCAGAAAACGGGAAGGCCTTACAAATGGTGAGTCATCGGAGGATTTTAAACTCCAGAGTGACGTGATCAGATCAGCAGCAAGATCATTCTGTCAGCAGTGTGGAGGATGAATTGAAGGGAGGTGAGACTGGAGACTTAAGATCAGCCAGGGCCCTACTTGAGACATCTACTGAGAAATGACAAGGCCCCGAACTAAAGTAGCAGCACAGGGATAAAGCTGGTTTGCTTATCCAGCTTAAATTGCTATTTAAGTGGCAGATCTGATAACTGCTTGGATTAACAGAAGGTGGGACAGAGCCTGCCTTCAGGGTAACTCTCAGGGTTCCAGGGGGGCTCATTTGTTCAGGGCTACCTCTGACCTCTCAGGGCCTTTGCTTCTGTGACACTCTTGTTAGTCCACTTGGGTGGGAAGAGTCCCTTCTTTTGCAGCAATTTCACTGCATTCTTGTTCATACCACACTTTGTGCTTTGAATGATAATTATTTGTGCGCATAGCCATCTCCCCCAAATGATTTTAAACCCATCAGCATAAAGATCTTGCTTAATGCATCCCTGAATCCCCAGTGAGCGCTCGTCAGTTACCTTAAATATGTGCCAGTTGTCACTTTGCTAGAAAGGTATATTCAGCATATGTACCATGTCTTCTTCTAGGCCACAGACTGAGTTGTTTCTGAAGGCACTGGTCTCGGGAATGTCTCCTGTGGAGTGCCATTTATGCCTCATTGGATGATTCGTTATTAACCACTTTCTGATTTCTTTTCTTTTCTCAAGTGGTTAATTGCTCTGGATCCCTAGATCATCTTTTCTGAGCTTACTGGCCCTGGAAGAGAAATTCAAAAATACTACTCTATTTGAGGTAATTAAAGCCGTGGTCTCCTCCTGGTTCTTTACTTTCTTCTATGCCTTGAAGGGGATTCGATTAACCTAATAGGATCTGTTTTGCTTGAAAAGGTGCTGGCAGCAGGTTAGTGCTCTCTTGTGTCAAGGTGCCTGCAAGCGATTCTGTGGTTCTTGTTTTATAGAACTCTGACTTGTAAAAAGCAGGTTTACGAGGATGACAGAGTATAATGAAAACGAGGCTTCTTGACTAGGACACAGGAAACCGAGGCTCTAGCTGTGGTTCTTCGGCAGGCTCTCTGTGCAGGCTTGGGAAAATCACTTCACCTTTGGGCTTCAGCGGCCTCATTTGTAAAATGAGAGTGTTAGCCTAGAGCCTCAGCTGAAGCTCCCAGTATCCAAATACTGTCACTATGATCAAGTGGGCTGGGCAAACCTAATGATATCCTGAAGACTGTCTTTCTCCATTAAAGCATGCCTAGTCTTATCAGAGCAGACAGGAAAAAGCAAGGCAAACCTGGGGGTCAGGGGTGGTGGGCAGGATCTAGAAGTAGAAGGGAAAAAAAAAAAAAAAAAAACAACAGACCGAGGTCCAGAGGTTTTAGGAGGCAGGCCAGTTGAATAGGCAAAGCACAGGTTCTGAGAGATATGGCTTTGGAGAGCAGGTGGTCATTGAAAGAGTCAGATGGTATGGGGGAGGGGGGGTGGGGGCTGCTGGCCACAGCAGGCAGGCAGCGAAAGGCAAGGAAGAAACGCGTGTAGTGCTCAGGAGTCAGAATCATGGAAGTCTGTCAGGGATTAGCAGGGTCCTGGCCACCTGCCTGGGTTCATGGGCAGGGCAGAGATTAAAAAAGGAGAAAGGGGAGGGGGATAAACAAGAGCAAGACAGAGTTCCAGCTTTGGAGAGCCTGACATATTAGGCACGTCTCCAAGAGAGAGATTTGGGCAAAGAGGAGCAAGACAGAAGGCAAATTCTCAAAACTGGGCCACCAGGTGGGGGCTGAGTTGCAAAAGCGGAGTTATAGGAACTGGGACAAAAGGTCAGAGCTAGACTAATAGAAAGAAGGTTAATGCCGAGGACTCACATTTTCGAATTTGAGATACCATAGGTTGCTTCTAATCCACAGCTTTTAGGAAGCAGTGGTTTCTCCTATCTTTCAGCTGCCCATCTTCTATGACTGACAGTCTCTCCTTTCCCTCCCAACCCTCTCCCCTCAATTCTCTCAGCCCTCATGAGTTTCACTGAGAATTTACTGAATTCCAAGTATGAAGGGATAGGGAATTTTCTCTGGAAGCATGGCCAGAACCAAGAAAATGTAAAATCACAATGCAGTGTGATGAATACAGCAGAGAGGTACATGCAAGATACAGAGAGTGCTGAGGATTAAGAAGCTGGTGCTGTTGAGAGGTAAGGAGGAAGGTGTCCCAGAAGAGGCACTCTGTGAGCAGAGCCTGGAAGGGCAGGTGTCAGTCTACCAGGTGGAGAGGGGGGGCAACGACGGCCTGGGCAGAGGGAGTAGTGTTTTTGTGCAGGCACAGAGTTAAACAAGGAATGGGCATGTTCAGGAAATAAAGGGTTAAGCGTGGTGACAGCTGGTGTGTGTGTGGGGGGGATGGCCAGAGATCAGCAAGGGAAGTAATTGGGAATTTTCAGAAAGTAAGTGTAGAGTCAATTATAAGGAAGATGACACTTTCTGGCAGAAAAGAGGGGAAAATGGAGTCCAGAGAAGGTAGTAACAGGGAACCAAGAAGGAAACCATTGGGCCCTGGCAAGAGGTGACAGGGCTTGGAACCAAGGCTGTGGCACTAACGAAGAGCAGAGACAATCAGATTTAAGGGAAGAAGCAAGAGATGCACAAATCCACAACAGACCTAAGTCAGAAGTCATTTTTAGGAGTCAGGGGCAGACAGCTAGGAAACAGGTTGAATCTTGCCTTGAGTGGCACCCTGCCCCTGAGACCTTCTCCACCTCTTCATTGAGCGCCACGTCTCACACTCCCAGTCACCCTCCGTGGCTTTTTTTCCCCTCCTCAGTTCTCCTGTCCATCATATCCCATATTTTATTTATCTTGTTATTGTTTATCTCCTCCCACTAGAATGTAGCTTTTTGAGGGCAAAGATTTTTGTCACTTGTGGTCACTGTTTTACCCTTATATCCCTAGCACTTAGAACATTCCCTGACATACAGTAATCGGTAAATACTGAATGAATAAAATCAAGGCACTAGCAGCCATGGACCAAAACCTAGAGCAAGGAAAGACTTACAATCATGGAATATTCAGTATTAAAGGACCCCTACATTTTGCAGGGACAGAAGTGATTTGCCCAATGGCACCCACAGAGCATGCCAGGCAGAGATAAGAAGAAGGAAAGGGCCTGTGAGTATGTGGAGCCTCATTTCCCAGGGGCTGATTGACAGGCAGGAAAGGAAATCTGGGTGTCGGTGCCAAGGTCTGGCTATTGAAAAGACAGGGCAGCCACAGGTCAGTCCTGATGTCACAGAAGTGAAACTTACCAACATAAAACAGAAATCATTTGATTTCTTTTTGTAATGGACACATACTGAAACAATTGTTTCTTTCTTCCAAGGACTATTTTCATCTATAATGCCCCCACACCTGACACCCCATCCCATTGTTACAAGAATAAAGGATCTTCTGAACGTGGGCATCAGATATCAATACTGCATCTTTTCCATAATAATAGTGTTTCTGTTTCCCTCCTTTTCTCTTTATCCCTCAATAAATATTAAAAGTTAGTAAACACCAAGCTGTTGGTATGTAAAGTATGAATGACAATATTTGGTTATTTTTCATATCTAGAAGTGTTAGAAGGTTCTAAAAGTTATGAGAATTTGAAAATTGTGTGAAAAGTCATATTACCATTTCCTTTTTCACCAACCCATTCATTTGTCCATTCTTTTCATCATTCATTTATTATTTTTTTCCAAGTATCACAATGTTTATTGATAGATACAAGTATATAAAATCAGGGCATGAACATAACTTGATAAATTAAATAGACTTAATTTCAATACTATAATAAGAGGGACCAATTCAAATTCTCACCATTTGTTTCACACACACAAAACCACTTCAAGGGCATTAACGATCTCTCAAAAGATGCAGAAAAAACATTTGACAAAGTATAGCATCCTTTCTTGATTAAAACTCTTCAGAGGATAGGGATAGAGGGTACATACCTCAATATCATAAAGGCCATCTATGAAAAACCCACAGTGAATATCATTCTCAATGGGGAAAAACTGAGAGCTTTCCCCTAAGGTCAGGAACATGGCAGGGATGTCCACTATCACCACTGCTATTCAACATAGTACTAGAAGTCCTAGCCACAGCAATCAGGCAACAAAAAGAAATAAAAGGCATCCAAATCGGCAAAGCAGAAGTCAAACTCTCACTCTTTGCAGATGATATGATACTTTATGTGGAAAACCCCAAAGACTCCACCCCAAAATTGCTAGAACTCATCCAGGAATTCAGTAAAGTGGCAGGATATAAAATCCATGCACAGAAATCAGTGGCATTCCTATACACCAGCAACAAGACAGAAGAAAGAGAAATTAAGGAGTTGATCCCATTTACAATTGCACCCAAAACCATAAGAATCCTAGGAATAAATCTAACCAAAGAGGCAAAGAATCTGTACTCAGAAAACTATAAAATACTCATGAAAGAAATTGAGGTAGACACAAAGAAATGGAAAAGCATTCCATGCTCATGAATTGGAAGAACAAATATTATGAAAATGCCAATGCTACCTAGAGCAATCTACACATTTAATGCAATCCCTATCAAAATACCACCCACTTTTTTCAAAAAATGGAACAAATAATCCTAAAATTTGTATGGAACCAGAAAAGACCCCACATAGCCAGAGGAATGTTGAAAAAGAAAAGCAAAGCTGGTAGCATCACAATTCCGGACTTCAAGCTCTATTACAAAGCTGTCATCATCAAGACAGTATGGTACTGGCACAAAAACAGACACATAGATCAATGGAACAGAATAGAGAGCCCAGAAAGGGACCCTCAACTCTATGGTCAACTAATCTTTGACAAAGCAGGAAAGAATGTCCAATGGCAAAAAGACAGTCTCTTCAACAAATGTTGTTGGGAAAATTGGACAGCCACATGCAGAAGAATGAAACTGGACCATTGCCTTACACCACACACAAAAATAGACACAAAATGGATGAAAGAACTAAATGTGAGACAGGAGTCCATCAAAATCCTAAAGGAGAACACAGGCAGGAACCTCTTCAACCTCAGTCGCAGCAACTTCTTCCTAGAAACATCGCCAAAGGCAAGGGAAGCAAGGGCAAAAATGAACTATTGGGACTTCATCAAGATAAAAAGCTTTTGCACAGCAAAGGAAACAGTCAACAAAACCAAAAGACAACCGACAGAATGGGAGAAGATATTTGCAAATGACATATCAGATAAAGGGCTAATATCCAAAATCTATGAAGAACTTATCAAACTCAACGCCCAGAGAACAAATAATCCAATCAAGAAATGGGCAGAAGACATGAACAGACATTTCTCCAAAGAAGACATCCAAATGGCCAACAGGCACATGAAAAAGTGTTCAACATCACTCGGCATCAGGGGAATCCAAATCAAAACCTCAATGAGACACCACCTCACACCAGTCAGAATGGCTAAAATTAACAATTCAGGAAACGACAGATGTTGGCAAAGATGTGGAGAAAGGGGAGCCCTCCTACACTGCTGTTGGGAATGCAAGCTAGTGAAGCCACTCTGGAAAACAGTATGGAGTTTCCTCAAAAAGTTGAAAATAGAGCTACCCTCTTCCTCTGCTTCTTCCAAAGAACAGTTAAAGCAGGAAAAACAACTGTTTCTTTCTTTCAAGCCAGTAATGCCTCATTCATTTATTTTCTTGTTTTACTCATATTTCCTTAGTACCTACCAGCTGTTGATGATGGAGCTGTTGGGAGTATAAAACTAAATCAAGGAGTTTATAGCCTGTTAAGAGAGATAAGAAATAAGGCAAAATAAAACTTTTGATCATTCAATAAAAGCGTATCTAATTTGTGTTCATTTATATTTCAATAATTTAACAAATACTGATCCAATCTACTATGTATCTAGGCACTGCTTTGGACCATGTGAATCCAATAGGAAATAAGACAAACACAAGTCCCTGCCCTTAGTGAAATTCCATGCTGGTTGAGGAAGTAGGCAGTAAATATTTGTGGTGTGTGCTACAGTGGAAAAGTATGGTGGTGCTAACTTTGCCTAGGTAATAAGGGAAACTTCTTTAAAGAGGTGGTATTTGAGTTGAACTCTGGATGCTGAATAAAATAAATAAACTAGGTAGGAGGAGGTGCAGTGGAGGAGAAGTCTGGGTAATGAGAACAGCAGGTATGGACGTCCAGAGACAGAAAGGGCATGTCTCATTAGTAGAGTGAAAGAAGGCCAGTGCGGGTGACCACAGCAGAGGGTGGTCTGGTCTACCACAGAGCAGTATATATAAAAAGCCATAAACCCCATGGGGGATTTCACTCTTCTTCCCCAGAGCAATGGGAAGTCAATAAAGATTATAAACACAGGAAAGTAATGACAGAGTTTGGAAATTTGGAGATTGGATTGGAGTGAGGCAAAAGTAGGGAGAGAAGAAAAAAATAAGGATTATAAGAGAGATGTAGAAATGTAACCATACAAATTTAGGAGACTGGAAAATTACATCTTTCTGAGAATGTTGAAGAAGTATTCATGGAGGAGATAGTTTTGGAACTGGGCCTTGAAGAACAAATAAGACTCAGGAATGCAGGCATGGGAGCTGTGACTTGTCAAGGGCATTTTTAACAGAAGGCCATCATGTTGAAGGTGGTAAAGGGGATGTGAAAGCATAGGTGATGGGGCGCCTGGGTGGCTCAGTCGTTAAGCGTCTGCCTTCGGCTCAGGTCATGGTCCCGGGGTCCTGGGATCGAGCCCCGCATCGGGCTCCCTGCTCCGCGGGAAGCCTGCTTCTCCCTCTCCCACTCCCCCTGCTTGTGTTCCCTCTCTCGCTGGGTCTCTCTCTGTCAAATAAATAAATAAAATCTAAAAAAAAAAAAAAAAGAAAGCATAGGTGATGTATGGGGAACAGCAAGTCAATAATTCTGGACAGACAGAATTACATGAGTGGGAAGTAGATTGAAAAGTAGAAGTAAAGGGTGGAAAGGTTTAGGTATTGTGCTATTTGAATCTTATTATTTAAACCAACAGGAAAAAAAACAAACAGGAGTCATTGAAAGATTCTGAGTCTACATTCACGTTCTCATATCTGTTTTCAGGGAGATTAATAACATAGCAAGGTGGAAGGGACTTGGAAAGGAGAGAGGCTGGAGGAGATGAGAACACTTGGGGGTCTAGTGTAATCAAGGCTTGCATGTGGATGGTGGCCGTGGAAATGAAAAGAATGCAAAAGACGTTCTGGAGATGAAATGAACAGGACTAGCAACTGACTGGTCGCCAGGGAACATGGAAGAGGTGTAAATACCTCACAGCCTTGTCAGTACCTCATTTTACGTGTTCTTCAGTACAAACCTTTGAGATAGGTTATAAATTTGGTGCCCTGGAATGCAGACTGATAACCACACGATATCTTGCCTACATGCCACTAATAGCTGCATTACTAATGTAGCAGTTTTGGGGTGACTCTCAAGTGGACTGGATGTTAAATGTTAACCTACTAACAATTATCTCCATGTCCTCTTAGCAATCAGCTGAACCATCTGTTCCTACCAATAGAGGATATCTTCTGGAAAATGAATTTGAGAATGGTGAAATATTGGATGTTTAAAAAGCCCAGACTGAGAACATTATTTTAGAGCACTGCATTCTCTGGTGGAGGGGAATATGTGGGAAGGAATTTCTTCTTTTCTGTTATATAAAGCTTATGCTAAGATACACAGGATATATAATGAGTTCTATGACTTAATTTTGTGTTGCCAACTTTTTTTTTTTTAAGTGAAAGACTAATCATGAAACGATTCAAATGGGAAGGCAGTGCCACCAGTGGAAAAAACCTAGACTCAGAATAAGAAAAGGAAATGTGAGCTTATCTATGTTATGTGTGAGTGATAAAATTATGTTTGCACTTAATATCTCTCAGTCTTAGATTTCCCATCTATAAAATGAAGATACCAGCACCTGCCTTGCCTAAGTCATAGCATTGTTGTGAGGATCAAGTGAGTTGATGTATGTGAGAGAGATGCCCAAATAATATCATATCATCAGACCTGAAAGCTACTTGATTGGAAAAATCCAAACTCTCATTGAATCAGATCTGTGAATCTCTAAACATATGTCACTGGCCAACAGGGGGATATTGCAATATGAGGTATAATCAAGGTTGATCGATAAAAAAACTTCGTCACAAATTTGTGAGTTCTCATCACAGTTCCAGAATAATAGGTCACGGTATGTGTCTCACCACAGTCCACAGTCAGTGTGCTGCATCTGCATTGTATAGAGTAATGTATTTTATTTTATTTTATTTTTAAGATTTTATTTATTTATTTGACAGAGAGAGACACAGCGGGAGAGGGAACTCAAGCAGGGGGAGTGGGAGAGGGAGAAGCAGGCTTCCCTCAGAGCAGGGAGCCCAATGTGGGGCTCGATCCCAGAACCCTGGGATCATGACCTGAGCCAAAGGCAAACACTTAACGACTGAGCCACCCAGGCGCCCTAGAGTAATGTATTTTAAAGTGTGGTGCCTGGACTTGCAGCATCAGCAAAACTAGGAACTTGTTAAAAATGCAAATGATTGGTACTCACCCTGGACCTAAACTGAATCAAAAACTCCACAGGTGGCACCAAGCAGTTTGTGATTTAAAAGTCCCTCGTGGAAATTCTAAGGGGCCTTGAAGTTTGAGAACAACTGATAAAGAGGGAAGAACCTGAGCTCTGTAGTCAGATCCTAGCTCTGACCTTTAATCATGCAATGACCTTGACTTGTTCTTTAACAACTGCTGCCCAGAGATCCTCTACTGTGGATTAATAGGGACAATATAGATATATTTAACTCCTCTTAAAATACTAGCCTACTCACTAGGCTAACCATTGTATTTGTTCGTTTTTCTGTCTACATAAAGCTTTTCTTTCTTTTCCCCTTTCCCCATTTTTTGGAAAAAAATTTTTGGGAGGAAATAATTTTCCAAGAATCGAGTTTTTGGTGGAGCTATTGGACCATAGAGAGGAATGGCTTATCTGAAAAGTCTAATATACTAGGAAAAAACAAAGCCAGGTTTTATTTTTGACATTAAAACATAATTTTCAAAGTATGTGGGCTACTCCTCAGAAAAATACAACGTATGCTATTAAAATTTATATTAGTGTCTACATTTCATAAAAGTTTATCTGCTTTAGACGAACCAGGTATGCAAATGAAAGACAGCTTCTATGAGATGGTTTGGTTCTCTTCAAAAGGGTATCGATAACTAGAGTTCATAGTAGTTTAGTCATTTGGCGTCACTACTCAAAATGATCCTATTGCTAAGCACAAAGATTAATGCATAAGACCAGGTCTGGGTCCAGTATACTTTTTTCTTCTGCTAGAAATGAGCTCCATAGGTATTTACATTGAGTACTAAAATGTTAATTAAGAGCACCAAAGAAATCCTTAATGAAGCTGCTGAGATGATGAGGCCAGCAGATACTGATCTATGCAATGGCTCAAGGATACCTCCACATGTCATACACTCTGCTGAATACTGGGGGAGCAAAGTAAGGAAATGGAAACAGTTCCTGTCCTCACTGAAGGAACAGCATAGCGGGGAGAAGGACATTAAACAAATGATCGCAAAAATAACATAAGTTGTGATCAGTTCCATGAAGAAAACAGTACAGGGTGTTTTGAAAGCAGGTAGCAGGAGGAACTGTAAGGCTCTTCCTTGAAAGAGTTTGCAGCCTTCTTTAATGTGCTTTGCATTTTTTATGCTCAAAGTTGTTCCATTATATAATCCTTTATTGCTACTCATAGGACAGAATGACCAGAATTTTATCTACTAGATAGCTTGCTATCTGACCTTGGGAAAATTACTTAATCTTACCAGGGTTCGGTTTTCTCAACCATCAAATGGAATAGAAATACCCACCTGGTAGGGCTGTTATGAGGATTAAATGGAGAAAGACACAGAACTGTGTGTGCTTGGCACACATAAGTATTCAATGGATGTTGGCTGTGTTAGCCCAGAGGAAGTGGAGGGGAAGCAGGAGGGTGATGAGATAATTTGAAATTCTGTACTCTTGATGCTCAGACTAATATTTGTTCCTTAGCAAAAGATATATACAGAAGTGTTATACCCAAAATATTAGAAAAACATTCTTAAACACCCCCAAAAAATGATGTCTAAAATCTGTTGCCTGGTCTATTTTTTGACTATGTGCTAACAGAGTACAGAGTGTTTTAACAGGAAAGGGTGAAGGGAAGATGGTTAGTTTCAAAATCTGGTCTGCCCTTTAGGTGCTAATGTAGTGGTGATACTCAAGTTTCTAAGTATTGATCAAGGACTTGGGGAGGAGGGCTTTCCTGTGAGAATAGACACAGAGGCATAATGAGACATGTCAGAAAGACAAACTTACTAACACCAAGGCCCTGAAACAAGTAGGACAACAGCCAAGTCAAGAGAACTAGGCTTCAGCAGGTAGCCCTCACTTCCAGCCTGCCTCTACTTCCCCAATGAGCCGTGTGGTCTAGTTCATCCTTACGGACCTCAGCTTTTTCTTTTGTACAATAGGGATAAAAGAACATATTTGTCTAATAAATTTTGTTTCCTTTATGAAATAGCCCTACTTCAGGTAGATGTAATACCTTACTGAAAGATAGTATTAAATAAGATGACATATATGAATGGCTTTTGAAATTTGAAAGCTCGAAATAAACCTAAGATTATTGATCACAATATTGCTATTATAATTTGGGCCTTATATTGTTAAATGTCAATCTTCTATCTTCTCCAAACCACTTATAAGCCTCTCGAGTATTGAGAGGATGCCATTTGTTTTCATGTCTAAAGCAGGATTTACAAGCATGTATTGAGTGAGCTATAGAGGATCGATGGTATTTGAAGAAATCAGACGAGGTGCTTAGAGAGGCAGAGCACAGCCTTTCTAAGGGGTGACACAGTGACGAATGAGGGTGAGTAGCTTCCATAGACAAGCATACAGCCAGAATAGTGGGGCAGACCTGTTAAGCTGAGAGCTCAGGTTTGTCAGTGAAGCCAAAGTTCAAGCAAAGATAAGAAATTTGGACATTTGCAAAACCATTAAAATAGTATAGTCATTCTCTACTTACTTTAATTTACTGAATAAACTTTTACTGAGTGTAACAAAGGACAAATAGGGGTTCCTATCCTCAAGGAGCCCACCATCTAGTGAAGGGGAGAGCAACATGTGTATAGTGTAATTGGAGAAGGTCTGAGATGGAAGTATCTACAAAGGGCTCTGAGATTAAAACCTATCCCCCTGGGGAGACCAGGGACGGCTTCTCAGGAAAGTAAAGCTTGAGTATAGAAGGAGGAACCAGCAGGACTCTGAAGCAGAGAAGGGAGGAAAGGCAATTCCAACCATTTTCAGTTCCTGTTTTCATGTAAGTGACCTGTCTAAAGAAGGCTCAGATTCTGGTTTAAGCTAAGAGATGTGTATCCCTCTTCATAGACAAAATTAAGATCGTAGTTAATGAATTTGTTGATGATATCTTCCTTTTCTCTCTCTTTCTCTCTTTTTTTTTTTTTTTTGGCATACCAGTCTTAGTTTATTCTTTATAGTACACATATTAAAAAGTGAAAATGTAAAGCTGTAACTGAGAAAGTATCATAGAGTTCTGAAAATGAGTTCACTGTAGGAGTCTAAATAGAAAATAAAAATCAGCTTTTTAAGCTGCTTTTTCACTGAGTGTGTTTTGAGTCAGCAGTAATTCTGGGTATAGAACACATATTGCGCTTCATAAATTGGGCTGACCCAGAATATTGCTGCTACTGCTACAACAGAGATCGTATGGCCTCTTATTTTGCACAATAAGGATTGTGTAAAACCACTACCAACTCTGCTCCTCACTGGAGCATGAATAATGTTTGTGGGCTCTTTTTTTGATTTCTCTTCACTCTCACCTAAAATATCTGGGAATATCAACTGCACTGGACTTCTTAACATGACCTTAAAAATGAGGATACAAAAAGAAGTTTTAATCAACAAAGAAATGTATATTTCAAACGTATATATTGCATATCTATATTAAGGTTAGGGACCTTAAAAATCCTCATTCCTATTGGATACTCCGTTTGAGGGGTAGAAGCAGATAGAGAACAGCAGTGTTTCCTGGCTTTCTGGTCATCATTCATCCACCTATGGCATATTTCCAAAGCACCTTAGATCACTAGCATGAGCTCCACTCTTGTTTCTTTATAGTGCCACTCTGTAGTGTCTGTTTCCTCTTTCTCCTGTTCCTTCACCCTTTTGTCCTCGGCTTTCTTCCTTGTTCTCCATACCTCTGATTCCATCCACACAGTGCCTTTTAAAGAGCTTTCGCACATAATACTTGGCCAACACTCCCTCTGCAGGTGATCTGATGAATCCACTACAATTACCCCAGAGCAGTTAGATCCCTCTCAATTCTTGTCATGTCACCAAAGCTCTGTGTATCATCTAGTTAAAAGAACTGTAGCAGCAGTAGAAGGAAGTCTTTTAGATCCGAGCCATTTTAAGTAGCAGCATCACTTGGATTCCCATAGTCTACTTTTCCCTAGATGGAATTCTCTGTTATAAAAATAAAGCATTGTGAAGAAAGAGTTCATGTATAATTGATTTTTGCATTAAAGCAAATTATGGTTCATTTGTCCCAGATGAAAACAGAACCATTGTTAATTTCCACAGACTGACAAAAACATTTTTTTCTAAACTAGACTAGTGGTTATTATAACTTGTAAAATCCAGGAATAAGCCTGAGTCCTTAAAAGTAGAAAAAAAAGGGAAGATGTCAGCAGGACATTAGTGGCTTTATTGAATATACTTTCCCATGGTTCAAAGGTAGTATACACGGTGGTGTAGGCTCTGTAACGGGTGACAGTGACGTCACGCAATAAAGGCCTATTGATAGCTCTCCTATCAGTGACCACTGCCATTGGTGATCCGGCTCTGGGCCGGCTTTGTCACTGCCACTTTCAGCATTTGACCTCCAAGACTGGGAAATAATAGAAAAAGAGGGCTAGGAGAATTCTATAGGAAGTTTTGTGCCAAGGCCTGGGCTTGTCCCGCATCTTCTTTACCTACATTCTTTTGGGAAGAACACAGTTGATGGTGCCAATCTAACTGCAAGCAAGGCTGGGAAAATTCACTATCTTCTGGGTCCAGGGTAAAAAAAAAAAAAAGGAAACAATTTGGTGAACACAAGAACACAAATTCAGACAGAATTTTGTCATTGATAATGAAGTGATTATTTTTTTTTTAAGATTTTATTTATTTATTTGACAGAGAGATAGAAGAGCACAAGCAGAGGGAATGGCAGAGGGAGAAGGAGAAGCAGGCTCTGCACTGAGCAGGGAGCCCGATGCGGGACTCGATCCCAGGACCCCGGGATCATGACCTGAGCCAAAGGCAGACGCTCAACCACCCAGGCGCCCACGAAGTGATTATTTTTTAAGTCATCAATATAATTCCCATTCCTTTTTCCTGTTTCAAAAACAAATCTGCCTCAAGAAGCTTTAATGAAAAGAGTTAGTATATCCAACAGCTAAAAACGAGGACTTTGGAGTCATATCAACCTTAGTTCAAATTTTCCTTTACCTTTGCTAGCCTTTTGCCTTCTTCGAGGTCTTTTCCTTATTCTTGAATTTTCTCATTCATTCATTGGGAACTATAGTACCTAAAAATAAGGATTCCGTGATGATAGAATGAGATAATGCAAGTAACATAGGAAGTAGTCAATGAATGATAGCATAATTATTTGGATGTAAAGACAGTGTGAAGGATATTAATGCAGGTGACATCTACAATTAGGCCTCATCTAATTCCTTACCTTTAGGACAATTTCTGTCATTCAGAATACAAGCCATTCTCAAAAAAGGTGTTCTCCAAGTCACAAAATAAAGGAATTGGTGAGGAGTGAAACATCCTTGCTTACGGTAGTCAACAGAACTTTACAGATTTTTCATTTGTGGGGGTGGGGGTTGATAGCTGCCTAGTCCACTGGAATGTGACACCTGTCTTCCCAGTGGCATGAGGATGACTCACCAGAGAGCTTGTTTTGCCAACTCTCTCTTCTCCTCTGTACTGGGGAGGAGGCCCACTTGTACCTCTTAGGCAGAATGGCGTAGTGAGGTTTTTGTCTCCCTAATTTCTGTGAAGTGTGCTTTCTCCCTGATGTATGTACAGAAATCACAGACATTTGCAAAACAACTAAAATATTAAGTCTAGGGCTCAAGTGAATTTATCACAATTAAGTAAAAGGTTTCTCAATCTGTGCCCATGAAGGAAAGCAATTGTGTCATCTGGTACAAAATGTTTCTTTCCTTGTATTTAGAAGAAAGAAAAAGAAAGAAAGAAAGAAAGAAAGAAAGAAAGAAAGAAAGAAAGAAA
>NW_023270852.1:24012186-24099411 GCF_011800145.1 Mirounga leonina | reverse complement strand
AAAGAAAGAAAGAAAGAAAGAAAGAAAGAAAGAAAGAAAGAAAGAAAGAAAGAAAGAAAGAAAGAAGGAAGGAAGGAAGGAAGGAAGGAAGGAAGGAAGGAAGGAAGGAAGGAAGGAAGGAAGGAAGGGAAGAAGTATAATACCACCATTTATTTATTTGTTCTAAAGTGTCTTTTATGAGAACTTCCTCTGATAAGATATGGTTAAGGACTTTTGTTGGTAATGTTTCTCATTTTCACAATGAAAACCAACTATAAAGATATTTAGCTCATGTAAATCTAGTACTTTGAATTTACAGAGTATCTTCAAAGCTCTTCTGGGGAGCTCTTCATTTAGCTGAGATAATTTTATTTATGGGGGAAAAATGGAGTCGTAAGTAAAACATATTTTTCTTCTGGTTTATAAGTGGGAAAATTAAATCAATATGTAAATTAAGTATATGGTTAACATCATATGGTTGAATGCCAATGGCCAAAAGGGAAAAAAAAAACAAAAAACAAAAACTCAGGGCTCTTAATTTCTAGGTCCAAATACTCATATTAGAACAGTCTGTCTTTTATTAGCCCTCTTATTGTTTGATACCTCCTCATGATTCTATAAACATGATAGGAGAAGGACATACAAGAGATTATCTCGTCTAACGCACTGCCCTTGGGCAGTTGAATGATTAAACAATTCAAAACAAAGATTATTGTTTCTGGTACTATGCTGGATTAGTTTATTTGGACCATCTCTCCCTCTGACCACAACTAAAAATGTTGGATATCGTATTTTTTAAAAAGCACAGAAACAAAACTTCTTGAAAGTGCCAGACAGCTAGCAGGATAATAGAGTTATCAGGCAGAAACCTACCTACATGAGGGCAGGGGTGGGAGGGCTGGTGTTGCAATAAAGCCATTCTGTCCCAGGGCATTTTTTGAACCACGTGCAACGAAACTTTGACCAATAAAGAATGTAGATTGGAATTGTTAGATAGAAATTATAAAATAGTCATCCTTATTGTTTAATTAAAGACAAGCTTGAGCAAATAGTACAGGAAACTATTAAAAAACTGTCCCAGCAGATTTGAAAAAAAAAAAAAAAAAAAAAAAAGAACTTAAAGAGAATTTCAATAAAATGAATAAAATGAAAATTAAAGATGAGGTTGAGAAGTGTAAGGGCCGATTAATCAAAACTGAAGAGACCGTGAGAGAACTAGAAGCTGGCTCAGAAGACATTAAGCACAGGGCAGAAAAAAAGAGACAGGAAATACAGAAAGCTAAGGCATGTTGCGGACAGGTGGGAAGGGTTGATAAGTGTCTAAGAGGAGTTGCAGAAGGAGAGGGTGTGCAGAATGTGGCAGAGGCAATATTTGAAGAGAGAAATGCCCAAGAAGTTTCTGGACTTGATAAGATGTGTGAATATGCCCATTCAAGGAGATTCACGAATCCCAAACAGAATTTTAGAAGTCCACAGCCTGGTATGACATGGTGAAGATACAGAACACCAGACGCAAAGGGATATATCAATACTAGCTGGGGAGGAGGGGCAGTGTATATCTCAACATATGTTGAGAAAATAACTCTCATTCTAGAATTTTTTCTTTAAAATATGAAGGCTAGGGCGCCTGGGTGGCTCAGTTGGTTAAGCGACTGCCTTCGGCTCAGGTCATGATCCTGGAGTCCCGGGATCGAGTCCCACATCGGGCTCCCTGCTCGGCGGGGAGTCTGCTTCTCCCTCTGACCCTCCTCCCTCTCATGCTCTCTGTCTCTCATTCTCTCTCTCGCAAATAAATAAAATCTTAAAAAAAAAAAAAAATTAAAAAAAAAAAATAAAATAAAAATAAAATATGAAGGCTAAATAAAGATATTTTGGAAAAACAAAACCTGGGAGAGTTTGTCACCAGCAGACCCTCGCTAAAGAACTTTCTAAAACATGCCTCGTAGGCAGAAGGAAAGTGATCCAAGATGGAAAATAGAAGCTGGCAAAAGAAGAACAAAGTGCCATATATATGAATTAATCTAAATGAATATACATTTCATAAAACAATAATAATGGTTATAGGACTAAATAAGATAGTTAAAATATATTCAATAATAATATATTAATAATGTGTATATATTAATATATTTGTAGGAGAGTAAAAGTGTTGACTAAGTTTAGACTTTGATAAGTGTGCATGTTATAATTTCAAAGGTAACCACAAAAAATGGAAATAATAAATCACATGATTAAAAAGAAATCAATCCAAAAGAAGGAAAAAAAGAGAATAAAAGACATGCAAAACAAGTGGGACAAGTCTAAAGTGAACATAAGAATGCAGCTAGAAAAAAAAAATTTAGTTAGAAAGCCAAATATGTCACTCATTACGTGTTCATAAACTATTACCACACAAAACCAGATAGCTGCATCTCACAATATAAGGGTGAGAGGAATACACAGGTTATCAAATAATAAACTTTGCATGACTCTGTTTCTATATAGTTCAAAATAGGTAAAGCTATACTATATTGTCAAAGGATGCAGGGTGATAAAATCTGTAAAGGAAAACAAGGACATAATTATTACAGAAGTCAGGGTAACAATTACCCATTAGCAATCAGAAAGGGGAGTATTTGGGAAGTGGCCCTGTATAATTTTCTTTAAACTGTATATATGTTTTATATACTTTTCCACATGTGTTTTATATACATGTATCTTCCCATAAGAATTGCTAAAAAACAGACAAATATATGCATAGATGTTGTTTTATACAGCATTTCTGTGTGTCTTGTACTTCTTTAGAGCAGATTTCCAGGATGGAAATCAATGGGTCAGCGATATTAATATTTTTAACATCCTTAATGATAATGGTTCAAAGCCAACTCTGTCTGATTTCTAGGCCATTTTCTTACACAGTACATGTTACATCCCACATATTCTTAAGTTGTTTACCAAAATCTTTTTGTTACCATGCAGTGCCACCAGGATTGCATCATTATCAAAATCTTTCTATGTCACCAACACTATCATTTAAAAATATCCACTTTCAAGTGAACTTAATAGGCAATTACTTTTCATATTTTCAAGTGCATATGTACCATGTTAGAGATAGCTTTTCATTTTAAGGAAGTATAGTAGAATGTGGCCTCTGAACCCACCTGCCCAAATCAACACCCTAGCTCTGCCAACAGCAGCTGTATTAGCTTGGGCCAGGTATGCTGGCATTTTACCTGTTTCTCAGTTTCATCATCTGTAAAATGAAGGCAAGAACAGAATCAATTCCATAGGATTGAGAGGATTAAGTGTAAATGCCTAAAACAATGGCTCATCGTAAGTATTTGATACTTGTTTGCAAGTACTTTATTATTGCAAGAGTAGACCAAAATGGATTTGAGCTCAGTACAAATCACATCCTTTTTAACAGCATACATATAATCAGTAAAACATGCCATGGCCAACCTAAATTTAGACAATTATTAGCCACTCCTCCACGACCAGCCTCTCATCAATGCTCTTCTCTTAGAATGTTAGTGCTAACCATGGGGAAAATGAATCTGAGGGAGGATCAAGAATGCTTCTAGTTACTCATTTAGTTCAGTAATGAATTCCTGAGCTACATGCCTGGCTCTGCAGTAGATATGTGGAATGCTGAGTTTGCAAGGCACTGCACACTAGTAGGGAAGAGAAAAAACAAACATCTAAGTATTGGAAGAAGATACGCATAGTGCAATGGACCATGTTAATGGGAGGTCCCAGTCTCATTCAAGACATCAAAGAAAGCTTCCTGGTTGGGGGCATGACATTCAGTATTTACCTGTGTATGCATCTCTAACAGATGTATTATCTCAACATTCGTTCTTCACAAAGATTGGGTAGGTAGATACCCAATCCCTATTTTGGGGGTGGGGAAACATTCAAACAGGCTAACTGGCTAGATAAGGTCATTTCCTTCATTTCCAGAAATGCGCTGGGATTCTCATGAAATAAAAAACCTACTTAGGTGGCACTTAAGGTTCTCTCTGTCTTCCCCTAGCAGGCAAAGTCTAGTACCCATGGTGAGCCAAATTCTAGCGCACAAATCATAAACAGCAAACAGCTGCTTTGACTTTTTTTAAAGCATTAACAGGAAATCCCAAGCTAAATTTAAATTGGGCTTTTAGGAAGAAACAATTCAAGGAAAAATAATCAGCATCTAGTTGTGTTTGCCCTCCATTAAGAAGTCTCAGAATACAAATCAGCTGTGGTGTCACTATTAAATGCTCAGAAAGTATTCAAATTCACATCTCTGCTGTCATTTCACTCTTGGTTTGTCTTGGAGTTTGTTACCTTGCAATTATGCTTGTATTCATTAAATATTAGGTTTTTGTTAAGAGATGTGTTACTTGATATTCCTTGTTAAGATATAACTCAAACCCTGATTGTTGAAAAGAGAAAATACCAAAACCATTTGTTTGATTTGGGTTTGGGGTAAAAATAAAACTAGGCTGCCTTATTTTTGGATAAAATGAAAACTCGGCTGATTCAACCCCTTCCCCCGAAATGGGTACCACTGTCAGTGGTTTCTTGGGTATCCTTTTAGAGTTTCATTGTAATTCAAATATTTAAGATTTGTTCCTTTCCACAAAAAAGGTAATGTAATATACATACTTGTCTGTACTTGAGTGTTTTACTTAATGATGTATCTTCAAGATCTTCCCATATCAGTGCTTGTTTTTTAGAGCTTTCCAATATATGATTATAACCTAATTTATAGTTCTCAACTGATGAGTATTTGGGTCATTTCTAACCATTTGCTCTTACAAGTAAACTTAGTGACCTTAGTGCTCACTGTGTATATGTGCATTCCTAAATTCCAGCCTTGTGTATGGGATGGGGATGCGGGTATGTGTCTGGGTTATAGACAGACAACAAGGGTAGAACTAACATAAGCCATTTTCAGGCCTGAACCTTAAAACTCTTCTGTGCAACCCTCTTATACCCTCTTCTGTAAAGACCCCTTAGACATCATGTGTTCCAGATGGTGTAGTTACAAGATGAAGGAGACCTGCCCTGCTAGCACCTGACTGTGCTGTAACTGGGGGCAAAAACGTGTCATCGTGTTAGGTGCCTGAGATTTTGTGGTTACTACAGTGTCACCTACTGCTTCCTGACTCATGCAAACCTATCCCTTCACAAGGTGCAAATACATTTATGGAGTAAGTTCCCCAAAGTAGAATTTCAGCTTTAGCTTTAGCTTCCCCTTCTCATAATCTCTAGGTTTTCAACAGACCCTCTAATTTATCCCCATGCTTCTCATTTCCAACCCTGGACTTGCATTCCATCAGCATTGCAGTCATGTATACCTTTCCTGTTTACCCTCTGACGGTCCCCTTGCTGCTGATCTTTAGCCCTCTCAACTGTACATGTGCAATGCTGTCAGATTAATCTTTCTCTCTGTTCTCAGAACTAATGCTTTTTTTCCTGACCCCCCCTAAAATTTTTTTTAAAGGTTGCCAACTGCCTACAGGCTCAGTTCTAGATTTTCTAGCCTGGCATTTAAGCCTGCCCACACTAACATTTAGAAGATAGTTACCAGTACAGTGTCCAGCATGGAGTAGGTACTCAATAAATGGTGGTAACTCTTACATTTTATAGCTGCAACTAGACAGTGCCTTGTGCAGGGCTGACATTCAAAAAATAATTCCTGTTCGGTAGACTCTATTAAGGAGAATTCATGACTCACTAAATTACATTACCATAGGATTCCTTGACTTTTTCTCTAACAGCTTGGTTTTAAGGTTAATCTTTATCAGAGTGTTTCTTAATCAGAGGCTTGGATGGTGAGGCTACAGAGAAGTAGCTCTATATAATTCGTTAAACATCTAGGGAAGCATTCCTCTGTAACTGGGATGGATTATGCAATAGTGCATATGGCATCCAAGGATGATTGTACCACTTAAGGCAATATTAAAAACAATGTATCACACTGAATATTCATATGGAGCATCTATACCTAAATGACACTAACTCATAATCAAGTTGGAATAGCTGTTTTTAGCATTTTTAACTATAATATGCCAAGACATGATTATTTGCGCGTTGTTACTCCATGCTTTTGAAGTGAGCCCATACATAATCCATGTTTAACAATGGTTTTGGAGTGAATGTGATGTTCCTTCAAGAGCTAGCTGCATTTCTGTAACATGGGAATTATGAAGGAGAATTTTATTTCTGTTGATGTAGACGTTTATTCAAAAAAGAGAGGTATTTTTAAATGTTGGTTATTTTTCACATTGATTTAACGGATTTAAATGAAGAAATGTGTGAAATTATTCTGGAGCATAAATCCAGTTGTCTTGGAAACTTTGAGAGATAAAAAAATGAAAACAAGATATTATGCTTAAACTGCGAGTGATATGAATATAAATCACCTCTAAATTTCTTTATATTTTGTTCCAGTATAAATAAAACTCATTATTAAGGACCAGAAAATATTAAGGACATGGTAGATGTAAAATAATACATATTTTGTAATATATTGTATTTATATAACCTGTCCAGAGAATCTAAATCCAGTATTTTGTTACTGATTTGGGACAGGTTTTTTGTGGAGGTTCAATGGAAGAACAGGAGTCAAACAAAAGTCAGTCGTCTGTCTGTCTCTCTTTCTTGCTAGTAATTTCACATTTGTTTATGCTTTAGATAACTGTGCCCAAGTCCTGATATCCCATTTAACGCTTAATCAGATTACAAGTTTTAAGCGACACAAACAAATAACATACAATGAAATGCTATTTGTACTGGGCTTTACTGAGGAAAGCTCAGCGGTGTTAGCAGGTTCTTACAAAATGACGCCTCCCGGCAATATTAGCTGTAGAGATGCGCAGGGTGCTCTCTAATACTTTGCAGAAAATAAAATGCAAGTAGGGAGCTGATGCATTTTTTCACAAAGGTTTTTATAAGCAACAACTTCGTCTATGTGAAAGCCATGGAAATTAAAGCACATCCTTGAATAGAGGCAAACAAACTGTCTCTGAACTAAATATCTCAGGGAGAAAAGTGGAATCCCTGAGATTCTAAAAGTGGCATCTAGGACTCGTTATATAGTTAGCATAAAAAGGGATCCACGTTTAAGCAGAAGCAAGAATGGCTTTATTTAACAGAACTATTACTAGTGACTTCTGTAATAACAAAGCAAGTTGCTTCTGTATATTTCTACTCCCGACCCTGACATCCACTGGCTATTTTTCAATTACCTTTTTCTCCTTTTTTCTTTCCTTTCTTCCTGATCTCAAATAACATACTTCTCTATTATGAGGTTTTCTTCCTTTTTCTGCTTTTTCTAGTAGCCAAGGATGGGTTCTTTAAACTATGACTACTCTGGAAATGCAGAGTATTGAAATAATTATAATCCATATGTATACATTTTAACTTTAAATAAATTAGGTAGATATAAATTTAAAAAGGAGTAGCTATCCTCTTTGTAGTTACCCATTTCCTAGGGAAACAGCCTTCCCACTCACCCTCCCTACCCTCCCTACACCACCAATACACACACACACACACACATACACACGCTCACACACACGCTCACACACAGAACAAACCAAAGAACAGTGGGAGGTATCCTACTGTTAGACCACACTTTTAGTTTTCTCCCTCTAGGCAGCTTGGCAAGTTATTAGAAATGGAAGAGATGGGTACCTGTTTGGATGGGTGCTTTGGAATTGATAGTTTTTAAAGATTTAGTTTCATTCACCTGATAGGATCTATAACCTCTTTTAGGAATTAATGACATGCCCATCCAAACTGTATTTATGGTACTTCCCTCCCAGGGCCTGTTACTATTGGGATTCTGTATCTCTGTAGGATAAATTAAATGTATGTTTGTCATCAAAGCTGTTTTTCATTATATGTCCCCAGTGCATGATTTCTCTTATGATGCTGTGTTTGACATGGGATAGAAGTGTAACATGAGTGGACTGACAGGCAAAGTAGAGCGTGAAAGGAAGCTAATTCTTCTGACTCACATTTAGTTCTGGTTGAGAGCTGGGAGTTAGGGTAGCTGGGTTCTAAATCTCTCAGATGGGATCAATGAAGACATCTAAGAGTACCAATGGTAAGAGGTGTGCAAATCACAAATCTACTTTTCAGTCTTTCTTAGCTGAAAGGGCTGAATGGTAAAGGAACATAACACACAAAGTCCAAACTAGTTTAGATGAATTTGAGAAAAATGAGATTAGAAAAAAAAATTTGTCCTGGCTATAATAGCAGCAGTAAGGAGTTGCTGAATGGGGTGGTATTGACTCCAAGAAACAAATGAGATAGTTTTGCTAGAAGGGAAGAAGAGAACACTTTGACAGTAATGATGATTACCTTGGAACTGGCTTCAGAGAGCTTTGTAATGGGAACACTGGCAAGACTGCAATCAAACAGTCTCCCAGCCTTTCTCGTGGTGGTGAGGCTCCATCAGGGTGTAGAAGAGCAAACTCTGAAGAACTGCAACTATAGTTTGAGTTGGTTTTGGGTAATACTTATCCTTTCATCTTATGAGTAAAAGATGAACAGATACTTGAAATGTAGGCAAGGTGAAAGAATATTGTAGATAGGAAATCATAATCTGGCATACAAATGTAATTCTGACAGTTGATCTCCATGGCATTTGGGGACTTCCTTGGGACAGGGATAGGGTCTTTTATTTCTCTTTTGCATGCCCTACCACGCCTAGCAGAGGACCTGCCATGTCTTAGACACAGTTCTCAGTCAATGATGCTTTAGGGGCTAGTGAGCAAAGCAAAGCGTTGATTACAGCTGCCTATTTATCTTCTTGTTGAATTTTTACACTTTTGGGTGTAAATGAGAAGTATCTCAAGAAGGAGCTTTTATGCACAGCTTGAAATGTTCATATAACCTATAAATAAATAGAAAGTCATATATCATACCAGCTTAGATTCACTTGGACTGGCATAGAAATTTGCAAATAATAACTTGTATTTCCCATATTATGCAAACTTTTCAATATTTTTAGTTGTTTCTATATTGAATGGATATAGAAAATGTACTCTTTTAAGGACTTACTCAATTTTATATTGACAATGAAATCTTAGACTAAGAACAAAACTTTTCCAGTCTTGATGGTTGAGGAAAGTTATCACTAAACTATTATTGAGATTAAGATGCTTTTCATGAGATTTTCATTGTAGTGTTGGCAGTTTTTCTTTTGATGCATATAATGGTGCTGCTAAATTAAAAACACAATTCGTGTATTTGAAAACTTCCCCACTTTATTCTCATGCTAAATGCTTTGGAGGGTAATGGAGGTTTGTTGGAAAAGACTTTCATTAGGTTCATAGTTAACATAGTAAAATGACTCATTGTTGAAAAAAAAAAAACAAGAAAAGAACCTAGTAAATGTTAGAGTTTGAAAAAGTAAACACTGCACTCTCCAAAGCTCACTTACTGATTTTCTTTTTTTTTAATTTAAATTCAATTAGCCAACATGTAGTCACTTATTGATTTTCATATTTACCTTCCTTACCTGAAGAAATTATCATAGAGTTTTAACAGTATTTAGATTGAGAGTTTAAAGAAGTGAAAGTCTAAGTCAAATGGAAGGAAATGCCCTGTATTAAATCTGTATATGTTTTCAACCTTGGTTAAATTCTCAAGTTAAAAAAAAAAAAAGGAGAAGACATTCTAGACTCAGAGAAGGTGTGTGTTGTAGAAAAAAAAGAAGTGAGAAGGGGAAATGCAGATAAAAAAATAGTGAGAAAGAGATTAATAATCCAGAACCAAGAATGGAATTATTATAATAGTTTTTAGCTTGAAGGAAATTCCAGAAAGGTCAGTGATGTGATAATTGATAACATTATGTTTTTTTCTTTTACACCATTCCCCAAATATTTTATATTGTGGTTATATTCTTTAAACAATTAAAAATTCAAAACTCTATAGTAGAGCTTGTATTTATGATGTTAAATTGAGACTATCAGATTAGATTTATTCATTCCATTTATTTAATCCATATACTGAGTACCTAAAGTTAAAACACAACAATATCAACAACAGACCTAACGTTATGATCTTAAAGAGAACAAACTAAAACTATGTATTTGTTGATATAGTCATGCTAAATTCTTACCTTGACTAGTGATTGCTTGCAGGATGTAGCTTAGTCAGACTTGTCTGTATCTCAGCTGACTTGAATGTTCTGAGTCTGGTTTGGTATCTTTCAGTCCTCAGAGTTCACTGTGGCTTAGGTAACTTGGTTCCACTTAATCATGATGAGATTATTATATGGATATATTTGTTCCATTTGATCATACTCCCACAAGTTCAGTTATTTGAATAATAACGTGGATGCACTGTGCAATACAATCAGCTTCATATAAAAAAATCCAAAGAAATTACAGTTGTAATTATAAAAAGGAGCCAGCAGTAATACTTGCTTCCTAAGGTAGTTGGGAGGATTAAGAGTCAATACATGCATGTGATTAGAACAGCGCATGTCATAGAGTAAACTTCCAATACATATTGTATTTACAAAAAATATTGTATTATTATTACTTTTTTATCTAGGCAAGATTAGCCATTCTCAAGTTGGATTGGAGATCATAGTGTTTGAACTGATCCATATGTGATGAGGATAATTTTGATCATGTATTCAAAATGATTTGGCTTCCTTCAAGGAGAGAAGAGCTAGAAATTTAAGGTTTCATTTATAGGAATGTATTTTAGCAAACTTGTGAGTGTTGATACAGGATGGCATAAAGTTAAAAGCAGTGTGGTAAGCAGAAAGCATGGAACTTACAACAGGAACATTGAGGTCCTAATTCTTATATACTACCTATGTGACTTTAGGCATATCACTTAGACTTCCTGAGTTAAGTCTTAGTATCTGTATTTGTAGAATAAAGATCATTTTGCAGTCCACAAACTTGTTATGAGGTTCCATTTAAGACAGTATGTGTACATCTCAAATACACCGTCTGCCGTATAGTTGGGGTTCTTAAGTAATTCATAATTTATTTTTGTTAAATTATACTTGTTAAATAGCTTAGTATTTATTTTATTTGGAAGATAATATAGTGCCAAGTTTCTAAAATAAATTATATATATTGGTGATGGCCTTGCATATAACCATTTCCCTGTAGTTATATTTTCCCTATTGATCGCACTAAAATTAATATATGATGCTTTGTAAAATATTTGTTTTTTATTGTAGATGATTTGGTTGCTTTATATTCTATGTAGTATATTTTCCTTCAAAGTAACTGCAGTTCAGAAAGCATTGGGTTTCCCATTCTCCATCTTCCTTCCCTTCCCTTCTCAAATGAAAGCTCTACCTGGACCTTGTCTATACTTATATTAGGGAGAACAGATTGTTTTAAGAAACTTATTAATTTTAAAAAGCTCATCAATTTGGGCAAAGTGATTGGTACTCTTGGTGTTAACATCAATTTGAATTCACTTGAGAAAGGTCCATAGGCGATTTCCCAGCCCTCTTTTTACTTGCAGATGCGACGTGGTAACCAGACAAATCTGCCCTGTAGTCTAGAGTCAGCTGAGCTGAAACATAGTTATGGCACCCTCTCCCGTGCCCTGCGCCACTCACATTGATTATGCTCATGTTCATTTTTAACGTCTAGATTTTCAGAGACATGTAACCACCATAGGTTGATCAAATGTCAGAAGGACAAATTAACGTCTAAAAGAGAAAGAGAAAGGAAGTTTGTGGGCGTTTGTTAATCCACCTAGTATTTAATGAGCTCCACTATGTGGAGGATGATAGAGCAATGCTTTCATAATTCTGAGGGGAATTTTTCTTAACTGAAAATTCTCTAACTAGCCAAAATGCCAATCAAGTATGAGAACAGATTAAATATATTTCTAATAGTAGGAGCTCTTAGAAAGTTTGTATCACATACACTCTTGCAGTGGAAATGTCATGAGATTGTACGCACTGAGGGGATAAAGCCAGAAAGAGAAAGCCACAGATGGAGGAAATAGTGGTGTCAAGTCAAGAGCAAGAAAGAGATAGTGGTGGGAAGTCTGGCACATGTACAAATGGCCTGGGGAACAGTTTAGATTTAAAAAAAAAAAGTTCTGAAGCTTCTGGAAGAAGCTTACAGAAACAGTGACTTGACAGAATATATTATGTAATCACAAGTCCGTAAATAACTGAAAGTATATAAATGCAAATAGTGTAAGAAAAGGGCAAAGGCAATATTTTAGAGGCCCCCTACTAAGTAAACTATACAAGACAGTACAAATATAAAACAAATTGTGAAGCATTTTTATAAATGCATGGTTTGTGAGGGAAAAAAATCTATTTGATCTTAATGTGAGGAATATTTTCTCATGAGTGATCCAAGACTCATTGACATTGGATCTGTATTGGAAAAAAATATATATACATACACGCACACACACATACACATAGTGCTAACACATTACCTGGCTTGACACTGAACAGCTACTTACAGAATCATTGTAATATAAGAGCCATTTATTGATTTTCAACTTTTAGAGATAACCCATAACAAAATATAGAAGTCATTGTTATGGTTGCATGACAAAATAAAAATATCCAACAGTCTTGAAAAGGTAGAAGCCAAAGTTTAACCTACAGGAGACAGGGTATTGAAGGAAGAAGAATGTCTAATATTGACATCTTACAAAGCATGGGATTGAGAACGCCCATTGAAAAGTGATGAAGTAAGAAATAGGATTTTAAGAAATTATTTGCAATTACAGAGATAACAGGACTAAAGTAATAATATACATATCAAACATCTGAAGGGGAAATGGAAGTAGAAGAGAAGTGTAAGTGGTTTATATCCTCATCTTTGGTATGAGGAAGTCAATAGATAACACAACTGACAAAAAATTAGGGTTATACTGACATTGCATAGTAGTTCAGAGACAACCTAGAAAAGAATTTGAAGTGGAAACAGGTTAAATTCCTAGAAGAGTATCAACAGTTAAAGAATGGGTTGTTGTGGAAGATTCTGGGCTTTCCTAGACAGTTTGTATGGAAATCTAAATACATATATTTGCATGCATCACATTAAACACAATACCAACAAATGTACAATAACCCCTACATTGGTTACAGCAACATGCTGCTCTGGCTTGGTTGTTTATCACCTCCCGGGTTTTATCTCTGCCACAGTTTAACCCTTGGGAACTGGCATCGACTTTTTGGGGGGTTACTCAGAGTCAAACACGAGGATTGTTCAATAAAAATAAATAAATACATTTGGAGTGACTGAACTTCTATATTAACTTCTTAACTAGGAAGCAAATTTATGGAAGTATATAGGTCCATTCATTGTTAATCTAACATTTACTGAGTAAGTACAATGTGCAGGTCACAATTGTGGGCTCTTGTGGACTCAAGGTACGACATTATTTCAGTTTGATAAATATTCATATAAAGTATATATTTTTTTAAAGATTTTATTATTTATTTGAGAATGAGAGAGAGCAAGTGAGAGAGAGAGAGAGCACAAGCCAGGAGAGGGGCAGAGAAGCAGACTCCCCACTGAGCAAGGAGCCCGATGTGGAACTCCATCCCAGGACTCTGGGATCATGACCCAAGCCAAAGGCAGACACCTGACCAACTGAGCCACCCACGTGCCCTAAAGTTTATTATTTGATCAGTATTTTTTGAATGTCTCTGGTGTGCCAGGCACTGTCTAGGCTTTGGAGATGCAATGGTTCCATCAGACATAGGAGAGTCCTTGTTCTCTTAGAGTGTGCTGGTTCCCCCCAAAAGGTGCCATATACTTTCCGAATACTGTTTGGTTGACTGATTGTGATGTGAAAGTACTCTAAATATCTGTAGAATTTCCCAGTTCAGATACTATCAAAGAGTTCATGAACCCTGGGGAAGACCACTTTTCAGAAGAAAAAGAAATGAATTTAGTGAAAGTGCATCACATAATAGAGATCTAGAAGGACTAATCTTGAGGAATGAGAAAAAGGTCCCACCCTGTTCATAGCACTGAAATAATAGTCATTTGTGGCTGTGACCTGTGGCAGTGAAGGATTAGAAAGACAAGAGTATTCATCTTTGATTTTTAAAACCCTATCAAGAGATCAAATAATTGTTGATGCTTTAGATGATTTAGGGACTTAGGTAGAAGTAATGTATTTGTGAATTTGCACCAGTTTATGTGTGGGAGGGTGAATGTTACAGGAGTAATTGGAAAAAGGAAGAATCAGGATGGGTTGTGGTAATTTTGGGGTCACATGCAAATTAGGAGTTGTATCCATGAATAGTTTTTCTTTAAATATACATGATTTTATATCCTGTCTTCTCCCTTTCCAAGAGCCTCCAAATATACTTCTCATTTCCTCCATCCAGTCCCTGCACCTGGCACAATAGGAACAGATGGAAGAATACAAAGTCTCAATTAAAACTGCCTTTGAATATATAACGAATTCCTGTTTTGAATTCTTGTGAATTAGAAACACAGTGCCAGCACTCTGCCACCTTGTGGCGCTTGAAGTTATTGCAGCACATGCAGAACTCAAAATCAGCACCCAGTTAGTTCCTTAATTGGGGCTATATGGATTAGGTTTTATGGGCAAACACTTTAGTTAAAGGGATCTAGTTACCCAAAATTCGTGAGAATACATTTAGGCTTAGTTCTCTTATGTGTATGTGTGTGTGTGTTTTAATGTAGATACATGTCATCGACTGTAATTCTTTAACCTGCCACAAAATAATGATTTCCAAATTTCAAGTATCATGGAAGCTTAGAACTGGAAGGACCTCAGAGATCATCCAATCCAAAATTAGAATCCCTTTTGTTATCCTCCTAATAGGAGAGCCCACAGTCTCAGCTTAACCATCTCTAGAAGAGTTTAATTTTGCAAAGCGGATTGTCCTAACCACCTTTGATAATATTTATCCAAAGAACTACAAATTCAACTAATGCTGCATGCATACAGGTCATATTTTTTCCATATAAACTACAGAAAAATTATAAAAGGATATTAATTCAGCTGCATTTTCCAAATCTATTAGGTCAGCACCAAGTATATAATAAACACTTCATAAATAATAGACCTATTCAAGTTTTTCCATGTTCAATTTTTTAAGATTTAGGATCACAGATTATTAGAACTGTAAGGAAACTATATGCCCAATAACAAAATGCTTTCAATAGCTTATCTAATATTCTTCCAGTTTTACGTTTTTACCTTTGTCCTTTTAATTAATTTATTTTTTGAAACAAAGAGTCATAGAGTATATCCTATGCTAGATGTTGCAGATGCAAAATTAAAAAGACACACTAAGTGCTCTTAAATTTTTTTAACCCCTGGGGAACAACTTATCTGAATATAAAAATTTAAGTTTCTTGAGAGAGGTATGTGAAAACTGCAGTGGGGACCCTAGTGAAAAGTACCTTGAGTTGTTCATGTATTCATTTTCTATGCTGTGTAATAAATCACCACAGATTTAGTAGTTTTGAACAACACAGCTTTATTACCTCACCATTTCCATTGATCGAGAGACCAACCACAGCTTAGCAGGATTCTCTGTTTCGGGGTTTCTTGGCTATAATCCACTGAGGAACACAACTTCTTTTGGCTGTGGGTGGAGGCCAGCTCAGGTGTTAGAGGCTACCTGTCATGTAGCCTTCTCCAGAGGCAGTTTATAACATGGTTGTTTGCTTCTTCAAGGCCAGCATAAGAATCTCTCTCCAGTCTTGTAAGACAGAGTCATATAATAGAAGGCAATCCTGGGCATAATATGCCATCATCTTTGTCATTTAAGGTAACCTACTCACGAGAGTGACATCCCATCACCTTCACCATATTCTGTTAGTTAGATGCCAGTCACCACTGGTTCTGCCTGAATTCAAGGGCAGGATATTACAGGAAGGCATGGACACCAGGAGGCAGGAATTTGGGGGGTCGTCTTAAACTTGAGTCTGTCAGAGCTGAAGAAAACCTGTCTCGAGGGCCCGGGAAGGCTTCTCAGTGGAAGTGGACATTGTGATGAGCTGTGTGGCATTTTCCATGTAGATAAGAAGTAGGTAAAAAACCCACCTGAGAGAATAGCTTTGTTGGTGTTTAAGAGTGAAGAAAGATTGGACAGGTGGGCCGGGGTCAAATCACAAAAGGCCTCATTTTGTGAGTTACAGAGTACACCAGAAGGAAAGGGGAAAATTGATGAGTACCAGGCAGGAAGTACCATGGTCCAAGGTCCCTGGTATAAATACTATCCTGGCAGTAATAGAGACAACAGGTGGGAAGAAGATAAGCTAAGAGGCAGGGGAACAATGACATGCTCTAGGCCTGAGTCGTGTGGCAGACAGTTCAGGCAGTCGCATACCGTCTGGATACAAGAAACATTTAGGAGGTGCAGTCACCTCCTGTGTGTCATTATGTATAGAGTAGTGGTGAGGGAGAGGTTATGGGCATTTTCATATGTGTATTGAAAGTCAGTAGATTTCTGTCTGGTGAAATGTGACTTAATTTTTAATGGTGTCTAACTGAAGGGCACGGATGTTTCTGTAAATACGCCAAATCCCTTGTCTAAAGCCAAATTGGTCTTTAAAGGCAAGTGGCTTTGATAAAACCAGATCTGTAGGATGAATTCTCTGACCTAGAGCCAGGTGCAGGGCGGGCAGTGGATAACCGACCCCTACCTTGAGTGAGTAGAGGAAGACTAGAAGCTTCATCACACTTCATAATTTGATGTCCTATTTGAAAGGAGCCTTGTGCTGACTTTGGCTTCAGTCTGATTTTAAAGTGAAGGTGTAATATTGGGTTCTTTTGTCATCAGCCATAAGTAAAGATTATGTTCTGGCACAGGACTGGGGAGGCAGCTGGAAAAGCATTCTCATTAGTTGAGCCTGGCCTGGTACCTATTTGACCATCTCTAAGAGGAGTTCTATGAGAGTTGTGTGGTGGTTTTACCTATAGCTCTAAGACTGAGAAAAGACGAGCCCGAGGAGAGAGACCGACACCCTTATAAGCATCAATAGAGTGAGAAAGAGCTAGCTGGAGGAAGTTAAACTCATTTCTAGCAGAAAAGCTGATTTGTGGGCGCCTGTGTGTTTTGCCCCACATCACGAATGCTTCTAGCTAAACAAGTTAGGGTGGAGAGTTCTTGTCTTTTTGTCAGCCCAGCGTTCATTTTTTCTCTTCCTAATTGCACTCCATTTTCATCTTGGGCTTCACCTCTCTCCCACTGAGGGCAATTTTCATATGACTGTAAATCAAGATACATGTCCCCATATTCCAGAAGCCGGGGGGAATCCCAGGGGCTGTAACTTGCCCCTTCTGCCAGATGCTCTCTCTTAGGAGGTGCACAGACATTTCCAGTGTTGTTGGCATTTAATCATTCCAGCACAGCTGACTTTCCTTTTTCCTTGTCTGGTTCCTTGATCCTCTGAGCTTTCCCACATCCTTCCAGTACTTTTTTTTTTTTTCTGATTATGTTTGTCAGAGTTAGTTGTTTATAACCAAAGAAAATGATACACTGGTTCATTAGCATTTTGGAAGGGAGGGGGAAAATGATGTTTATTACACCTCTATCAGCTGTGAGACACTGTTAGATGTTTTACGTAATGTCTTATTTTATCATCGCTAAATTGTCATGAATATAAACTTATCTTAATATTAATGGGTTGAATCACCTTAATGGATTTCTAATATTAAACCCAATTTGCATTTCTGGAGTAAAGCCAAGTTGGTCATGATGAATTTATATCTTAAAATGCAGACGTATGTTTATAGCTAGATTCAGTCTGGTAAGATTTTGAGAAGAGTTTTTACATCTATGATTACAGTGAGATTGCATAATTTTAGTATATATTAGTCTCAAAATTGAGTTGGTGAGCATACCTATTTTTCTCACTCTGCAGAAATGTTCCTATAGTTTTCGAATTTTTCCTCTCTTGGTTGGTTGACAGAACTTATCTTCAAAATTCTGTGAGCCTAGTGTTTCCTCACAGGATTATTTTTTTAAAACATTTTTTTTTTTAAAGATTTTATTTATTTATTTGAGAGAGAGAATGAGAGACAGAGAACATGAGAGGGAGGAGGGCCAGAGGGAGAAGCAGACTCCCCGCCGAGCAGGGAGCCCGATGCGGGACTCGATCCTGGGACTCCAGGATCATGACCTGAGCTGAAGGCAGTCGCTTAACCAACTGAACCACCCAGGCGCCCCCACAGGATTATTTTTAATTTTTGTATTCGTTATTTTTAATTTTTGTGTTCATTTAATTTAGTAGTCATAGGGTTGTTCAGGCTTCCTCTTTGTTTTTGAGTCCAGTTTAAGAAATTATGATTTTCAAGGAATTTGACCATTGCCTTTAGATTTTCAAATTTATTGAGAACTTTTTCTAAGATGATATCTCATTATTTTTTCAGATTTTCTGCTATGTCTAAAGTCATGCCCTTTTTTATTCCTAATACTTTTAACCATATGTTTTCCAATATTTACCTTTTACATAACTCTAAGGGACACCATTAACTCTGTATTGTCCTGTGTGAAGCAGATTCCCTAGATCACAATCCCAGGATACATCATTTCTATAGAATATTATATGAATGTGACCCCTGAAATTATGTTCTGGTCTTTTTCTCTTTCTTGAGAGATACTTCCAAAATTTCATCAATTATATTTGTTTTTAAAAAACAAAAATTGGCTTTGTTAATCCTCCTTATTGTATTTGTTTTCTCTTTTTACTAATTGGTTCTCTTTTTAATTGTCTTCTTCCTAAATTTATGTTGGATTTCTGTTTTTTATTTTCTAACCTCTTAATTTAAATATTTTACTTATTGCTTTTTCAGATTTTTTCCTTACTCAATATATACACTTAAGGCTCTAAATTTTTCCATTTCAGGGGTGCCTGGGTGGCTAAGTCAGTTAAGCATCTGCCTTCAGCTTGGGTCATGATCCCAGGGTCCTGGGATCAAGCCCGCATAGGGCTCCCTGCTCAGTGGAGAGCCTGCTTCTCCCTCTCCCTCTGCAGCTCCCCTTGCTTCTTGTGTGCTCTCTCTGTCAAATGAATAAATAAAATCTTTAAAAAAATAAAAAAATTTCCATTCAATCTTTTTAACATCATTCCACACATTTTTGTATGTATTAGATTTAAGGCTATTCAGCTGTCTTATTTTATTTTATTTTATTTTTTTAAGTAGGCTCCACTCATGGAGCCTAACCCAGGGCTTGAACTCATGACCCTGAGATCAAGAGTAGGATGCTTAACTGACTGAGCCACTTAGGTGCCCCTCTGCTGTCTTCTTTAACTCCTAAGTTATTTAGAAATGTGCTTTTTACATTTCCAAATATATGTGTCTTCAAAGCTATTTCTTTTTTCATAATATCAAGTTATTTCATGGTTAGCAATATTGTTTTTATGGTACAGATTCTTTAACATTTGTTGAGGCCTGATTTATGGCCTACTGTGGGGTAAATTTTTATAAATGTTCCATGTGTAGTTGAAAATTACATTCTCCAGCTGATGAGTGTAATGCTTTATGTCAGTTAGATCAAGATTATTAATCTTGATTATACTCTGTTACTTCTTGTATATCAGACCTTTTTGTTTACTTCCAGTCTTCCTTAAGCATATATTTTCAAATTTTGGTCATAGTATCTTTGCTTTGTTTGTCTGAAAATGTTTTTATTTTATCCTTTTTCTTAACATACAGTTGCATGATATAAAATTCTGGTTATTTTTTTCTGTGCAATTTGAAGATATAATGACATCCTCTTATAGCTTCCATTTTACTCCCTATTAAATGGTGTTACTTTGTAGGTAGTACGTCTTTTCTCTCTAGCTGATTTTAAGACCTACTCTCTATCATTAGTGAGTAGGTTTTTTGTGGAGTGTTTGTTTGTTTGTTTGTTTTAATAAATCCTGCTGGGATTTTGCCTGCTACCCAAGCCTGTGGACTTATTTATTTCAAATCTGGAAAATTCAGTCTTTTTTGGGATAATGTTCCTCTCCCTTCAGTCCTTTGTTGGAACTCCTAATAGAAGAGTATTGGCAAGATGCTTTGATAGGTCATACAGGTTCTGCTCTACACAAAGTTCCCAGGTAAGGGAAGAAGTAAGGCTTCAAGGTCAGCCCATTCATTGTTTGCCACCTTGTGCCTGAGAGTCTGTACCTATCCAACAGTGTTGCCTCTTTTTAAATGTTCCTTTTTTTTTCAGAGTTGCTTTTTTGGCTGCCTAGGGTTCCATATGCTGGACCATTTTGTTCTAGTCTCCATATTTTTCTTAACTTCTTTATCTTATTTCTCATCTTTATATCTTCTGTTCTGTCCTCGGGAAATTTTCTCAGATCTGTTTTCCATTTCCTAATACTCTACCTATCCAGCTGAGTGTAATTTGTTTATTCTTTAAAGATTTATTGTAAATGGCTTTTTTTTTTTATGTCTGGAAATTTTATTTAGTTCTTTGGATCTGCTTTCTCTTCTTAGTAGTCTCTTGTTATTAACACATACCTTTGACTTTTTCTTTTATGTCTTTGAACATATTAAAACCTAGTTATTATGCATTATTTATCATGTGTTTGGGAATATTTTACTCTGTTGTTTTCTTGTGCTGGCTCTCAATCATAATGATTTATCTCCTTGAAAATATTATGATTGGTTTTATTGTTTTCTTAAATTTTGAGTTAATTTTTTATGGAGATTTATCTACAAGAATTCTTTGAGATTAGGTTGAAGGTGATTTTCTGAAGAAAGAGTGTGTGTTTTTTTCTTCCAGACATCTGAGGGACCACTTTATATTTTTATGTTGGTGTTTTTTTTGGACGACACAGGTAGCGTGAATTTGAGCCCAGAATCTGGAAAAAGGGTAAAGTTATGATTACAAATGCTCATTAGATTTTCTTCCTGCTTATTCATTGTCAGAGTCAAGATTGATAAACGTCCTCACCACCTTTTTTTATGGCTATATTTGTCTGCCTGTGTGGCTGTAACAAAATGCTGTAGATTGGGTGGTTTAAATAACACATTCATTTTCTTACAGTTCTGGAGACTGGGAAATCCAAGATCAAAGTGTCAGCAAAATCACTTTCTGGGGAGAGCCTTCCCTCTGGTTTATAGGTGGCTGCTATTTTGCTGCGCCCTCACAGGGCCCTTCCTTGGTGCATATGCCTGGTGAGAGAGCTAGCCCTCTGGCATCCTTCCTTCTCAGGACACTAATCCTATCAGATCAAGGCCCCACCCTCATGGCCTCATTTAACCTTAATTACTTCCTTAAAATGCCCATTTCCAAATATAGCCTCACTGGGGGTGTAGGGGTTCTACATCTAAATTTTGAGAGAACACAAATATGCAATCTGTAACAGTTGGGTAGTTATTTTCCTGGTAGACCCTTTCATTGAAGAAATGAGGATTTGGGCTCTGTTTTATACAGAGATACTTGTTCTGACTCCTCACCTTGTTTGAACCTTACAGTAAGTTTCCTGTTCCTATGATTTCATTAAAGGGAACTATTTAGGCAATTGGGAATGACAAATGTCCCCAGGGAAACCACATCCTCAGTACTTTGCCACTGGATTTATTTTCAGCTTCTGAGAATTTTCTATAGCCTCCATTCAGATTATTATATGCATATAATATGTAATATATTATGACTATAAAATACTTAAGATATATAATATATATAAGCTATTATAAAATATTTATATATATTTTTACCCTATATTTTAAAATTTTTATTATAAAAGTTTCACTTTTGTGATGTACAAAAGTAGATAAAATAGTAGAGAACTTATAACAAGCTCTTATATACCTATCCCATAGATGAATAATCTTCTTATATACCTATCCCATAGATGAACAATCTTTTGTCAAACTTACTATAGTTTTTTTAAAGCTATAATATCACATCTTTCCACCTCACAAACCAGTGTATGTAATGCTACAAATAAAGTTATTTTCTACATAATTACCTAGAAAGTTACCAAAAAAATCTTTACTATCATCCAATAGTTGGTTTATATTCTAATGTCCCTTAATGTTTCAAAAATGTCATTTTATAGTTGGTTTGTTCAAATCTGGATCTAAATAAGATGGATCTTTCCCTTTGCTTTTTTGTTTTTGTTTTTATTTTAAATTCCCTTTAATCGACAAGAGTTCCCCTTTTTGTTTTTTAATTCCAAAGGCTCATTGAGAATTAGTTACCTTATAGAACTGCTTCCTTATGATGTATACAATGTTTCTGTACTCTTCATATTTCCTGTGAACTAGAAAACAGATATAAAAACTGGATTATATTTGGTTTCAGTATCCTTGACGTGGATATTTCATAGGTTCTGTTGTGTACTTTATATGCATGAATCCAGAAGGCACATATATGTCTGGCAGTCATAATATTAGTGATGTTGAGATTGGTCAGTAGTGCAGGTTTCGCTAGACCCTTTGCGAAGTCCCTTGTTAAACGTTTTGCCTATTACTTTTACTATCTACTGATGCTTGTTATCTTCTTCAGTTTTTTGTGTTGTTTTTTCTTTTTTTTTTTTTAAGATTTTATTTATTTATTTGAGAGAGAGAGAATGAGAGAGAGAGCATGAGATGGGGGAGGGTCAGAGGGAGAAGCAGACCCCCCGCTGAGCAGGGAGCCTGATGCGGGACTCGATCCCGGGACTCCAGGATCATGACCTGAGCCGAAGGCAGTCGCTTAACCAACTGAGCCACCCAGGTGCCCTTGTTTTTTCTTTTTAACAGAGATGGCCAATTGGTGATTTTCTATTCCATCATTTTCTCTATATTTATTAGATGAAAATTTTCTGGAAAGAATTTTCCTCACAACTGAGATTATTAGGTGTCTCTGAACTTGAATTTGTACAGAAGAGAGCATAAATGTTTAATTTTTTCTATTTAATTACCAATGATCATAGTAAATGGTTTCTACCTTAGTGCCTCTATTTGCTATCCAATGAGTTTTGGTTTATTTTGTTTTAGGTTTGTGTCTTTTATAATGGGATGCTTCCAGTTGTTTTTATAAGAAGAGGGAATATAAATAGAAAATAAATAATCAAGAATATTGACTACATTTTTGATTAGTATTTCTCAGGTTCATAAAAAAGTTGTTAAATATACCATTTGCCAGGATATAATACCTTCATATTGACATAAGAGTAGTTCCTAATTTTTTTTTTTAGAGGTGGGGGGAGGGGCAGAGGGAGAGGAGAGAAAGAATCTTAAGCAGGCTCCACACCCAGCTCGGAGACTGATGAAGGGCTCAATTTCACAACCCTGAGATCATGACCTGAGCCAAAATCAAGAGTCAAACTCTTAAGCAGCTGAGCCACTGAGGAGCCCCAAGAGTAGTTCTGTAAGCATTCAAAATTAAATTTCTCAGTCCTTTAAATCCTATGCCATTATTAGTGTTGTCATTCATTCTTGTTATCCTTTAAGGTCATTGTGATCCTACATTTCAATAACGATTTTCCTGATTTTTTTTCTAATATTTTATTTCCCCAGCACTCCACTCCTTCATCCATAGAATTTGGGTTGAGATAAATAACAAGCCTATTCTTAATCTCTTTTACTGAGCAAAGGATTAATAATGGGTAATAAAACAGTCAAATAGTGATTTGTTCTTTAACTCATGCTAATAAGAATGAGAGAGAGAGAATTAAAGCTTATAAGAGTTAATTTCTTAGCATCTAAAGAAAAGATAAATGGCACTTTAAACAAACTTAGAATTAATACTTTGTGAAAACATTCATTAATATGACTATGTCTTTTTCTACCTTTTATTTTATCAATACCTTACTGTGTGGAGAAAATGGAGACATCAGTGTAGTATAAAAAGCTTATTTAAAAGGCAAATGGGTCATGTTTGCATTAAATAGCAATTATGAAAATAATCACAAACAAGTCACAAAACAAGTTATTCAAGATTTAATTAATTAGGTTATACTCAAAGAAAGGTTCTGTAGCAATGTGTTTAACAACCAAGAAGGGCATTCTGGTCACAAACTATGTATGGGAATCTGTAATAAATATGAGTAAATAAGAGGTAAATATTTTATATAAATGAGAAACTAGGAGCAGAGATGTTGTTTTAGGTAGCAAGGATCTGGCTCCAATAATTATTAGTATTAAAATGTGGGTAGCTAAGTCTATAATTAAAAAAAAGCTCTACTCACTCTTCCAAAGGCAACCTGTAGTTTAATAGGATGAAGTCATGTAACAAAGATTTTGATATTCAATATATAGACAGAAAACATGTATATATAAAAGAACTTCTAATTTTAAATGCTTTATTTGAAAAGCCTCCTTGTAAAAAAAAAAATGAAAAAAATAAAAAGCCTCTTTACTTATTTATATAAGACACATGGAGATGTAAAAAAAAGGCAAAGTGTGTATTATAGGATGAGAATAGCACATGCCATACCATCAGACCAAGCAGCATTGCCATTTGATGTTTTCTATATGCTGGTGTCCAAGAACTAATTGGTGAAGAAAAGCATCTTAACAATTATAGTTGGCATTCACTCATTCATTCATGCAGCAATCATATGTCAAATATCATGTGCCAAATAGAGTTCCAAGAGCTAAGAGAAAAAAAAAAAAAGAATATTAATAAGGACGCCTCATTTAAGGAGCTCATATTCTCTTTGGAGAATTATGCATAGAAATAGTTAACAGTAGGGCGCCTGGGTGGCTCAGTTGGTTAAGCGACTGCCTTCGGCTCAGGTCATGATCCTGGAGTCCCTGGATCGAGTCCCGCATCGGGCTCCCTGCTCGGCGAGGAGCCTGCTTCTCCCTCTAACCCTCCCCCCTCTCATGTACTCTCTCTCTCTCTCTCTCTCATTTAAAAAAAAAAAAAAAGTTAACAGTAGTTCATTATGAAAAGTGTCATAATGGAAATATGGAAGATGTGTGGTGGGTGACTGGAAAAGCATAGGGATTCTTTTTTTTTTTTTTAAGATTTTATTTATTTATTTGACAGATAGAGACATAGCCAGAGAGGGAACACAAGCAGGGGGAATGGGAGAGGGAGAAGTGGGCTTCCTGCCGAGCAGGGACCCGATGTGGGGCTCGATCCCAGGACCCTGGGACCATGACCTGAGCCAAAAGCAGACGCTTAATGACCGAGCCACCCAGGTGCCCCATGTGTAGGGATTCTTTTGTCTGGGTAAGTTGGAAAGAGCTTTTCCAAAGGGGTAAGTTTACCTTTAGATGTTGAATGTTGAATACTCATCCACCAATTGGAGAAATGGAGAATAGCAATTTAAAATTAGAGAATCAAACACATTTGTAAAGACAGGAAGTTTTAAAACAGCAGGTAGTGTTCAGCATAACATGCAGTTCTGTGTTATTGGAGGAGAGAGTGAGGCTCCATGCAATGTGGGTGAAGAAGCCAAAGACTGGATGCCATGAGAAGCTTGGGCTTAGAGACTCCAGTGTTCAACTGGTGTCCAGCAAAGGTTTTGATGTAGTTTTATGTAGTTACCAGTTCTTCAGTTTCTGGGAGATAAGGGGAAGATGGGGAAAAATTGTAGGCAGAAAGATGAGTTTGGAGGATATTATCAGAGTTGATGGGTATTGAACCAAAGTAGTGGTAGTAAGACTGCTTAAATAGGTGACAGTTTCAGAAGTTCTTAAAACATCGACTCAGTTAGACTAGAGGAATAGTTGAGCATCATGGGTTACAGAGAGAATCAAGAATTATTCTGAAATAGCTAAACTGGGTAGATTATATGGCAGTGAATCAAGAACAGTTGGAGAAACAGGTTTTAGGGAAAAATTTCCTGAACTTGGCTTTGGGCATGTTAGGAACTGAAGAATACCCAGGAAGTACCATGAGGGATGGACACCTAAAAATATCTTTGTCCCTGTAAAATAGGTTTAGAAGGGAAGCATCAAGCTATCCATTCGGGATTTGATTCAGTTTGGTGGATTTTCATTAAAGCAAAGGCTTATTTTTCTGCCTATAAAAAAAAAAGCAAGCAAAACTTATGAATATGGAACAAACATGTTTATCTAAAGCATCAAAAAGCTCAAAGGACCTTTTGATGTAAATTTTCCTGATGCAGATTTGAGAAAATTATCATCCTTGTGTTTCCATTTTAGATTCATATTGTAAGATTAGGTATAGGGTTACCTTTAATCTTGATTGATAGAGATTTAATGAAAGGTATACCAACTTTGTTCAAAGTTTAGGAGATAGAAAGTTGTGAGGAATTTGGGGGATTTGGAGATTTCAATGACTTTTTAAAAATAATGAACAACATTTACAAAACAAAGGTTAAAAACGGTTGTTTGGATTTATTGACAATGTGATAATTCAACTATCATTTACTTTCTGACAGTATTTGACAAGCAAGTTTTTCCCCCTCTATTCATTATTTCAGAGTTTTCCCTCACAAGCACCTCAATGGTTTTCTCTTCTTGTTTCTTAATTGAGACGAAGTTTAGAGAAAATAATTGACATTGTTGAGAACATCCAAATAGTCAGCAAGCCAGAATTTGAGAGTCAGCCTCTCTCTGTCTCTCTCTCTGGCTATTTTCTAAAGTATCCACCCAAGTGGATTATTTAGTAAAAGGCCAAAGTGCCTCTCTCAATAAGCAGTTCATAAATGGATGTGAATGACTTAGTGCTATCAAAAGTACTGAGTCAGCGACTTAGCTGGAAACTAGTGAACTAAATCTTGGAGACAAATGACAGCAGTAGCACCAGTCATTCAACACTAAGCTTGCCTTCACTTAAGCCAGCGGAAGCCGAACACAGAAAAGGAGTTTTTACATGTTAAGAAGCAGTCGATTCCCAAGATGCACCACTAACAGAGCTTGATTTGTGCATTTGTGACTTTTTAGAGAAACATGTATTTATAACACTATTAAACAGAATACCCTTAAATCAAAAGCATAAAGTGTGGTTTGACTAGTAGCATCTGGAAAGAATCAGTCACTTTGCCTATAATGTTTCTAAGCAACCACAAATTGGGGCAATGCAAGGATAGTTCATGGGACATTAAAGCTGTAATTTTTACATTTTTACAATTTTGGATCTGCTGTAGGGCAAAAACACTGAAAACTAATTTACTTATTTTATCTTTATGTATTAAATACAAATTTCATGTGACATCAAATAATCACAGCCTTTTGTGAGCAAATGGACCTTTTCAGGAGGTCCAATTTAAGACTTTGTTTCTTATGTATCATTATAATCTGCATGTGTAGTCCAGCATAATTATTTCATGAAATCTAAAGCAACATTGCAACCATGGTATTATTATTATAAAGCTATGAATTTGATAACATACTTAGATACTTACTGAACTTAAAAATTTTAATTGGATTGAATCCAGTCATTATCAAACAATATTTCAGTGTACCTTTTTACAATATGACTCTAAATTAAGTCATCAGTTTTTCCCTTTTTGCTGGGTTCTTATTTGCATTTTTTCAAATTAATTTAAATGTAAATATATTTTACACAAATTACTTATTAAAATCCTTGGAGCTAAATCTCAAAGGTCTGCCACTTAACAAGAAGACAGAAAAATACAGACTTTCTTAATATTCTAAAATAAAGCCATTTTAGAAATTTCTCAAAAGGACTTCCTTTTTCCCCATGAAGTAGAGTTTCTGTTTAACAATGTAAAAATCAAAGAGTAAGTAGCCAGGAAGAAATGAAATAAAGTTTACTCATATATCTTGCAGGAGAGATTCTCTTCTCATGCAAATTTAGAGTACATTTATAAAAATGCTCCATGTAATCAGGGAATTTTAATAGAGACTGTCAGGACTTTTATATTAGATAACCGGTTGCGCTCATTATCAGAAATGTAAGAATGTTGCTTATTATTATTTTTGGAAGAGGTTGTTGACAGAACACATTCTACCATCACTGAAAAATCATTAATTGAACTTTGTAGTATATCAATTTTCACCAACAGAATAAGCAAGGATTCTTATGCTGGCACAAAAGATTTTTGTATGCTGTATGTAGTTCTTTGGTTTGTGTTTTTTGTTTGTTTGTTTGTTTGTTTGTTTTTTGGTCTAGAAGGAATTCTGTATCTACAAACAATAAAATAGTGCCATGTTATAAATACAACATGACATTTTTCTCTTTTTTTATTTATTTGAGAGAGAAAGAGAGAGAGCAAGAGCATGGGGCCAGGGAGGGGCAGAGGGAAAGGGAGAAAGAGTCTTTTTTTTTCTTTTATTCTTATCTTAATCCCCATACATTACATCATTAGTTTTAGATGAAGTGTTCCATGATTCATTGTTTGTGCATAACACCCAGTGCTCCATGCAGAATGGGCCCTCCTCAATACCCACCACCAGGCTAACCCATCCTCCCACCCCCCTCCCCTCTAGAACCCTCAGTTTGTTTTTCAGAGTCCATCGTCTCTCATGGTTCGTCTACCCCTCCGATTTCCCCCGCTTCATTCTTCCCCTCCCGCTACCTTCTTCTTCTTCTTTTTTTTTTTCTTAACATATATTGCATTATTTGTTTCAGAGGTACAGATCTGAGATTCAACTGTCTTGCACAATTCACAGCGCTTACCAGAGCACATACCCTCCCCAGTGTCTATCACCCAGTCACCCCATCCCTCCCACCCCACCTCCCACTCCAGCAACCCTCAGTTTGTTTCCTGCAATTAAGAATTCCTCATATCAGTGAGATCATATGATACATGTCTTTCTCTGTTTGACTTATTTCACTCAACATAATACCCTCCAGTTCCATCCACATCGTTGCAAATGGCAAGATCTCATTCCTTTTGATGGCTGCATAATATTCCATTGTATAGATATACCACTGCTTCTTTATCCATTCATCTGTCGTTGGACATCTTGGCTCTTTCCACAGTTTGGCTATTGTGGACATTGCTGCTATAAACATCGGGGTGCACGTACCCCTTCGGATCCCTACTTTTGTATCTTTGGGGTAAATACCCAGTAGTGCAATTGCTGGATCATATGGTAGCTCTATTTTCAACTTTTTGAGGAACTGCCATACAGTTTTCCAGAGTGGCTGCACCAGCTTGCATTCCCACCAACAGTGTAGGAGGGTTCCCCTTGGGAGAAAGAGTCTTAAGCAGACTCTCTGCTGCGTGTGGAGTCCGACGCAGGACTGGATCCCACGACACTGAGATCTCAACCGGGGCTGAAACCAAGAGTCAGTTGCTTAACCGGCTGTGCCACGCAGGAGCCCCAACATTTTTCTTTCAAGTGACACAAACCAAGGGCCGAAAGAGACCAGTAGAAGGATGCCTGCGTGGCTCACTTGGTTAAGTGTCTGCCTTTGGTGCAGGTCATGATCTCACGGTCCTGGGATTGAGCCCCACATCTGGCTCCCTGCTCAGCAGGGAGCCTGCTTCTCCCTCTCCCTCTGCCTGCCACTCCCCCTGCTTGTGCTCTCTCTCTCTCTGTCAAATAAATAAATAAAATCTTAAAAAAAAAAAAGAAAGAAAGAAAGAAAGAGACCAGTAGAAATTACTTAGTCCACCTTAAAAGGCTTTTTAGTATAAAGACATAGACTTTGGTCCTTTCAACATAAGTGGGCAAATGGATTTTATAACAGCCAGAATGGAGAGTGTGAAGATTGAGTTTGCAGGGTGCACATTTCTCTATCAGCTAGCCTTCCACAAGATAGACCCCTAGATAGCTGTCCTCCCACCACCTGGCCACACACATGATTAAAGCCTTCATTAGCACGTTTTACCTGTGTTAGAGTTCCAATATTGTTCATTGGGCTTTGTTTCTTCATTCTGGCTCAGAAGTCTACTGCCTGTGATTTTAATTCACCAATAGTTCTTTGAATACCTGTAATGAACCTGTAATGTGACTAAAAATCGGACACTGCTTTCCTTCTGTGGAGGAGGATACATATGTTATTAATGCTAATAAAAAAGAATAAAAAAGAATTCTGCCATTTGTTTATCAGACTGTCACAAAGGAGAAGGAATTGTTTTCTAAGGACCCTACTGTGGGCCACACACTGAAAGTAAAGGCAGTCTGCTTTCATTATCACACTCAGTTCTCTGAACGATCCTGCGAGTGGATAAATGATTCCAAAATCAAATAAGTAGCCCCTAGTGTACCTGAACTTCGACCCAGGTCTGCTAGTCTGTCTGTCTGACTCCACACGTTTGACTATTACCTTGCCACTTGCTTTATTTCCAATCTGGGGAAACTGGGAAGGTCCCTCCAAGAGGATAGATTATAAAGATGTACATAGCTTATTTTTTTCCTCTTTTAAATGAGTAACACTTCAAGTTTTCATAGGGAATCTAAGTACCTAATAAAGTCACTTTATGTCACCACATGTCACTCTTATGTAGGCAAGGAGCAGCTCAGGCCTGTGAAATTGTTAAATATTGGAGTCTGTAACTGGATTGTATAGAGCAAGCAGCTGCAACATGCAGAGGAGGCTGTGCTTTATGGCCTTTATCGGAAAGAGGAGTTTCCTCTTCCGGGTTGAGAGTTTATGTTCTTTTCTTGAGGGGAGGAGGTAAAAGCCCTCTCTCTTAAGCATTATCATAGTTATTTATATTGTCCACTTAAAATTTTGTGTATGGTGTTTTAATGAGAACACAGATGGAAAAACTCGCCTAGAGCTGTAGGACCTAGAGCAAGTGAGATGGCTTTTAAAATTTCAGTTAAAGAATAAAGTGAGGGGATAAGGTTTGCCTCCAATGTTAGGAAGATCAATGTACCTACATACACATGGCACATGGAAAAGACTCAGTGCATGTTCTCTTTCCCTTCCTATGATCCTCAGACTGTTAGAATGTGTGTCCCAGAGATTTCTCGGTGCAGGGCTGTACACAGCTGTTCCATCCAGCATTCTTTATATGACGTTATGCAATTTGGGAAAGGCATGTTTCTAATGCTTCAGCCATATCAGTGGCACAAAGCCCTTTATCGCCTTGGCCAAATGCCTGACTGAATTCGGAACCAACTGGGTTCAGGGGTCAGCTTTCAGTAAAATGACTGAAGTAAATGGATCTGTTCTTTGTGTTTTTATTCCTCTGAAGAAAGGCAATATATGATCTTAAACAAGTTACTTATCTTCTCTTGGCCTCAGTTTGCTTCTCTGAAAAATAGAATTACATCTGCTTCAAAATGTTGTCATAAGAACATAATAAATGAGATGTTTTAGGTGCATGAGTAATATGAACTTTTTCTTTCCCTTCTTCTTGAAGTCAGTGACAATTGGTAGGGACTTGTACTTCTTATGAAAGACACAATAGCCCAGTGGTTTAAAAAATGAATTCCAAAGCTTAGCAAACCTAAGTTTCAACCTAATTCTCCTGCATGGTGGCTGGAATAACTTCTCTGGAGTTCTTATTTTTTGTCTGTTTTTCCTTTCTAAGTTAGAATGATAGTATCTAAACTCACAGATTTGAGTATTTAACAAAACTTATCTATGTTTATATATAAAATATCTTCATAGCATAAAAATGTAAAATGTAAAAAAAATGTGGGAACCAAGGTCAAGATTTCAAATCACCCCCTTAATGGGGTTGTAATGGGGTAATAATGGGAGTGATAAATGATTTAATGACAATACAAAGTCATATTATGTGGAAAAAGGTATCCATATGTGGAGACTTAATTCACTTCAGTTTCATCCAGTAATATTTGAGTACCTAGTAGTTATCAGGCATTATGCTTAACTTGAGATAGAAAAAATGGTAAGACATTAGTTGTAGATTATACACAAGTATATATGTTTTCTATCTCTCACTTGTTAAACGTTTACTGTGTTTCAAACCCATGGAATAAAAATACTAAAAATTTATTGAATGCCCATTATTAAGCTTCACTCTGTGCTAAAATTTCGTGCATTATTTCATTCAGTCAATCACTCTTAATGAGGTATATCTTGTTTTCACAGTTAATAGATGAGAAAACAGTCTTAAAGTATGAATAACTTGTCTAGGGTTATACAGATTCTGTTAGTAAACAGAATCAGAATCCAAATCCTAAATTCCTACTCTGCTTTTAAACAGGCCTATTAAGACCAAATGCATGGTTTTCCTTTATGAATCGTACCGTTTTCCCCAATGAATACTTTCTCTTAAATAGAATTCATGTCCATATATATATATATATATATATATATATATATATATATATATAATGAGCAAAAGGCTAATATAGGTATTTCGGAAAAGCAGATGGAGCAGATTATTGCAGTGTGTATCACAGGTACTAGACAGAATTGATCAATAAGAGCTGACAGTGGTGATAGTGGGCATGTAAACAGTTTAAGGTTGTGTTCAAAGTTACTAGCTATCTGGGCTGTGACAATACAATAAAAGCACAAAACAGCATTGAAAAGCTTGGATATAGGAAGTAAATTACCTGTCAGTGTCTGAGATCTTGTCTTTTCTATTTGCATTAACCAAGAAAAGTAAATATGTGGTAAATTTAATTTAAAGATATGTGAATCTACTACTGGTTCTGATCAAAGCTTTCTAGAGGAGTGATAAATGCACAATTCCAGGGATAGATAACACATAACCACAAAGACTTTGAACAATCATCCTATTCTTAGAATGGGGCTTAGCAAACTGCAATTCATGGGCCTTGATCTTGACTACTGCTGTTTTTTGTAAATAAGGTTGTATTGGAACACAACAACACCATTCACTTAGACATTGTCTATGGCTGCTTTCCTGTGAGAATGGCACAACTGAGTAGCTGCTCCAGGGACGATATGGCTCTCAAAGCCTGAAATATTTATCATCTGGCCCTTTGCAGAAAAATGTTACTGACACCTGACTTAAAAGATTATCTAAATTCTGGAGTTTTCAAAGGAAATGGATAAATTAGCATAAAACAAACACAAAACATACAATGTCATCTTAAAACAATTACTTAATGATTTTTTTAAAAGTAATTTTCCCCTTTTGTAAACCTATTATTTTGCAGAAAGTGATTATTTCACCAAGGCTTTCCTAGAATTTTCCTTGTATGTGTTATGAAATAAGTTTTAAGTATATTCATTCTTTTAACAAATAGATCTGAGTAGATTCTGAGTACTAGTACTGAACTGAGCCCTGGAAATAAAGTTGAGTTAGATATAGCCCACCTCCTTAAAGAATTCCCAGGAGTTTATATTGTATCTTCTTATTTAGGTTCAGTTTCTTATAGATACCATATAATTGGATCTTGCTTTATTATGCAGTCCATCAATCTCTTCCTTGTAATTGAACAGTTTAGACTATTTATATTTGATGTAATTACTCATAAGCTAGAGCTTCAATCTGCTATCTTGCTATTTGCTTTATATATTTACTCTCTGTTTTTTGCTCCCCCTTTTTTTGGTCCCTTTTGGCTTTTTTTTTTTAGGTTCATTTTTACCATGAGGAGAGTCAGTGTGGTTTTCCTTATGCTCATTCCACTTGGGGTTTGTTGAGCTTCTTAGATCTGTAGATGTGTAGTTATCAGTAGGTTTGGAAAAATTATCAGTCACTATTTCTTCAGATTTTCTTTCCTCTTCCACTTTCTGGGATTCCATTTGTACAAATGTTAGAGCACTTGATATCATTCAACATATCATGGATACTCTGTTCATTTTTTAAAAATCCTTTTAAATCTCTGTTTCATTTTGAACAGTTTTCCTTACTGTTCCTTCAAGTTCACTGTTTGTCTACTTCTGCAGCATCATAATCAGTGGTTACTCTCACCCAGTGTATTTTCACTTCAGCTATCTATTTTTCACCTTTATATCTTCTGTTTTTTCTTTTCATCCTCTTCACCCTGTCCATGGTTTTCACAACATTCTTAAGTTTATGGAGCATATTTTTGTAATTCGTTTTTCAAACATTCTTAGCTAATTTTATCATCTCTATAATTTCTGGCTCTGTGTCAATTTTTTTACCCTGATTATGGGTCATATTTCCCTGCTTCTTTGCACACCTGGTAATACTCTCTTTTGGATGCTAGACATTGTGTACTTAATATTGTTTTTTGCTGGGATTGCTATATTCCCTTAGAGTATTGGATTTTCCCAGGCATACTAAGTTACATGAAATCAGATTAATACTTTTGAGGCTAGCTTTTAATCTCTTTTTAGGTAAGGCTTCCCTAAATCTAGGGTTAATTAGGGTGATTTTATCCCTACAACTAAGGCAGTATGCTTCTTATTCCTTGTCCTGATGCCCAAATAATATGAAGTCACTCTACTCTGGCTGGTGGAAATGCGAAATATTCCCAGCCCTATGTGAGCTCTGGAATTGTTCAATCTGTTGCTTTTCAGTGATTCTATCCCCAGCCTCATGGATCCTCAACCCATGCATGTCTAGATTGTTATACAATCAGAGAATTGGCATGGAAGGTGCTTTTCAGATCTCTGGGGAGTATGCAGCTTCTCCCTCCCTCCCTCCCTCCCTCCCTCCCTCCCTCCCTCCCTCCCTCTTTCTTTCATACTCTGCCTGCAAATTCTACCTGCCTCAGCCACCCTAAACTTCAATTTCTGCCTTTTCAAAGTGTTAAAAAAAACTGGGCTCTATTTGGGTTCCATAGTTCTTGCTTTCTCCTATAAACTGCCTTCAAGCAGTAAGCTGGGACAACTGTCAAGTTCACCTGTTTATTTTCTTCTTCTCAGAGATCATAGGGATATTTATTACCAAATGACTGAAAATAGTTGGTTCATATATTTTGTCTGGTTATCTAGTTATTTATGGTTGGAGTATAATTTCCCTAGTGGCTAACTCTTCACGGGAAGAAGTAAAAGTCACAATTATTATAAATGAATGGTGAGATATAATGGATAATTGTAAAATATTTACTTAGGTTTCCAGAGGCAGGAACTACTAATTACTTAGAAAAGTTGGACTAGAATTTACAAGGAATATGTAACATTTGAGTTGAGGCTTAAATGTATAGGTAGGAATTTGGCCCTTGACACTGATTTTTCATTTATTTGAATTTAGCCTATTTTGTTTTCTATTCCTTTCAATGATTACTTCAGCCCTTTACTTTTCAAGGCTTCTACAAAATAATCACACCTTATTCTTAAAAATTGACCTTCCTTAAAATATTGAAATATTTTGACTGGTAGGATATTTTCTCCCTCATCTTCTCATCTTTCCTTAATAAATTATTCCCCTTCAAAGAATGAAGCCGGGGAAATTGGAGGGGTAGACCAACCATGAGAGACAATGGACTCTGAAAAACAAACTGAGGGTTCTAGAGGGGAGGGGGGTGGGAGGACGGGTTAGCCTGGTGATGGGTATTGAGGAGGGCACGTTCTGCATGGAGCACTGGGTGTTATGCACAAACAATGAGTCATGGAACACTACATCTAAAACTAATGATGTAATGTATGGGGATTAACATAAGAATAAAAAAATAAAATAAATAAATTAAATAAATAAATTATCCCCCTTCACAGACATTTTTACCCTCTTCCCTCTTGTTGAAAGGAATGATACCTGTTCACTTGTACCATCGATTCCTTCTTATTAATGGTTTGGGGTAGCAATAATACATTTAGAAACCAGAATGGATTATATTCCTAGGTTACCAATTGTATTTTCTTTGAAAATGAGTTTAGAAACCCCATTTTTCCCTTAGTCTTAATAATTAACTTATCAAATATAGCAGGAAATTTACTGTAAAATATAAATTAACAGAATTTGATGGACCAAAATGCACAGATTTAAAATCAAGTGTTTAATGTGGAAGAAGCAGAATAGGGCCTATTATCTTGATTGCTGTGGGGAGCCACAGAAAGCCCTAATTGCCCACGAAGGAAGGATGCTATTTTATTCCTTATTCAAACTTAGGAAAGGCTGGAGAAATTAGAGTAGGAAGCCAAAGTGTAATAAGCACTGCTTTTAACACCATTTAAGAAGAGTTTTTTATAACGGTGCTTGGGGATTTCATAAAAAATGAAATTTCTTTTTTTCTTAATTTTATATATTCTTCAGAAGTCACTGGACTTTCTCTCATTTTAAAAAGTAAATTCCAGATGCCCTAGATGATAATTTCCAGGCAGTATAACCTTTACTAATAGCAAAAATATGTCTGGAAATGTATTAACTATTTTAGATCTCCACAGCATCCTTAATGGAGTTTAAGTCAACACATTTCTCAGTGATTCTGTAGTAGATGAAAAGAGTTAACACATTCAGTAGAGATAGGGTATTAAGACCTGGGCCTTGAACTTGCTGTTAAGACCTAGTTTCCATTATTGAGATTTACTAAGCAATGTAGCACAGTCTGGAGGTTAACAGATTAGAACAATGCATATTCATTTACTTGTAAGTTTTACCATTGTTTTAGAATTTACTATCTTAAACTAATTTGGAAAAAAAATAATTCTCCAAAGAAGAGTATTTTTAAAGGTTCATTTGCTCTAGGGAAGCATGTTGTTGTACTGAAAAGGGAATTGTTTTTGTTGGCAGTGGAAGGAGCTTACAATTTGGAGTCAGACACACCTGCGTCTAAATTCCAAATCTTCTGCTTATTATCATACATAATTTTATACCCACGTCTCCTTACAAAACCACTATGCTGTATCTCTCCCACATCGAACTGACAAAGCAGAGAGAGTAATGTAAGAGAAATAACCTGGGTTCAAACCCCAGCTCTGCTTTTTTCCCACTGAGTGGGCTCGAATAAGTTGCTTGATTTCTGTCATCTTTAATTTCTTCATGTATATAGAAATGGGATTTATGGGATAATGATATACATCTTATGGGTTGTTCTTAGGATTAAATGAGTTACTATATAGCAAGAGAAAAGCCAGTGGCTTGGTGTAGAGTAGTTGCCAGTAAGTGACAATTTTCTTCGTTTTAACAATATTAAACATAAGTCATCAAGTTACAAAAATGAATATATCCTGTTTATCACAACTGGAATGGCTCATTTGCAGACACTGTGCCTCATCTCTTCACCATGTCCTAGCCACCATTTATGTGCTATGGTAGAATAATAGCCAAGTATTTGTTCCTGGACAATTGGTAGAGTTATTTTTCCAAACAGTCTAGGAAGTTACCACCAGCTTCCCCAGGGCTTAATTTCAGAGATATTAGGGTTGGGAACAGGGAATCATTTTCATCTACTTTGTATCTGGCACAAAAAAGAAAATGAAGGCATGGAAATTGGTTTCACATACCAATGAAAAGAGAAGCTTATTATCAGTTCTCCCTCCAAAAAGAAAGACTGGGAGTACTGTTTGATGAAGACAGGAGGTAAGGGCAAGTGCCCTTCCTGAGCTCAGCATCATCTGATAGAGCTTCAAACAATGCCAAATCTTAATGGGGGTTGAATTTAATAAAATTCCACAGTCAGCTTTTATCAAGGCCACCGCAAAGGAGATCTCTGCAGAAATGATCCAGAAAGTGTCTGTGTGTGTGTGTGTGTGTGTGTTTAAATGGATGAAATGTTGAGTACCTGCTGAATGAGCAATGGGATAATATATGCAGTATTTCTCTCTCTTTTTTTTTTAAAGGTTTTATTTATTTATCTGACAGAGAGACACAGCGAGAGAGGGAACACAGGCAGGGGGAGTGGGAGAGGGAGAAGCAGGCTCTCCGCGGAGCAGGGAGCCCAGTGCAGGGCTCGATCCCAGGACCCTGGGATCATGACCTGAGCTGAAGGCAGACGCTTAACGACTGAACCACCTAGGCGTCCCTGCAGTATTTATTTGTAGATTGGAAAGCACTATGCAAATAGAAGCAATTGTCATCGCTAATATTATAATGATAATATTTAGAATTCTTTTTATTTCACTTTTTTGTCTGTTTCCAAGTCTGTAGATGTACCACAGTCTTAATTCTTCAGCATGGCCAACTTTTAGAAAATCATTAAAATAATTCTCTTGTATAATCAGAAATGTAGGACAAGATCTGTTGTGCTTTGTTTAATGCCTTGGGGTTTTTTAAAATGATTTAAAATGATTTCCAGAGTTTTCATTTGTCTTAAGAAATATTTTTCTTACTTTTACTAATAATCATTTGAAAAGTAATACCAAGACTTTTAAAAAAATGGGTACTAAGGTCTTTGTTGTTAGTATGTTAAATTTAACTTCTCGTTTTTCCATGTCATTGCCATATTTATTCACATACTTCTTATCCTGCCCCCTCCACTTTAACGATACAGTTTATCCATTTATTTAACAAATTATTTGTGAGCACCTGCTGTATATGCTAGACTGACCCTGAGGACACACTGGTACGCACTGCCGCTGCTGTTAGACATGAGACGAGCCATCACCAAGCTAGTATAAACTTAAACATGGTAGATGCTAGAAAAGAGAAGAACATGTTACCGTGTGAACATACAATGGACATCAGACTTAGTCAAGGAGGCCAGGAAGGCTTTCCCCCGGAGTAGAAAACACACACGGATTTAGAGCCAGAACACCTGCGTGCCTTTTGATAAATTGTTCTGGAGCCTCCTGCTGTTTACTGTAAAATGGGAACAATAGTGTTTATCTCACTTGCTTGATGTGTGAGTTAAATGTACCACAGGAATTGCTGCTACCATCTGTGCTGGTGGTGGTCCATTCTGTTTGTGTGTAGTCAGAGTGGTCTTTTTAAAAAGACATCCAGATTATGCTGCATCTCTCTTCACAGCCCCTTCATAGCATCCTCTCATCTCAGGAAAAATCTAAAATCCTTTCCAGTGGCCGACAAAGCCCGAAAGGAATTAACACCTGCTCACCTCTCCTACTTCACCTCATTCTCTGACTTGTTCACCCATTTCTGGTCACAGCATTTTTTTTTTTAACTATTCCTTAGTCCCATCAAACCAAGGGGGTTTCCAGCCAGTGGCCCCTTGCATGTCCTGTATTCACTCTTCTGTCCCTGGAATGCTCCCGCCAAATAGTCACATCACTTACTGTCTCATTTCTTTGAGATCTCTTGCTGAAATATCATCTCCTCAGAAACGATACTTATCCTCATGCCTCTATCTAAATTGTCTCCTTTCGCCCATATTTCCTACCCTGAAATTTTCTGGTTCTCTTCTCCTTTACCCTGCTTTGAGTAGGGCTTCATAGGGCTTATTGTTATAAGACATCAACAATAAGAACATTTGCTAATAATAATGTTTAATATTTGCCGGGGTCTCTTTTAAGCTCTTTATAGCTAACTCATTTAATACTCCATATAACTCAGAGAGGTAAGTACTACTGACCCCATTTTACAAGTAGGGGAATAAAACAGAGCAGTCACATAACTTATCCAAGGTCACACAGCCACAGACAAGTGGTCAAGTAAGAATTCAGGGCCAGACAGTATTGATTCCAAATGACATGCTCTTGACAATTATGCTCTGCTGTCTCTCAGTTTGGGAGTGTGCTATATAGTCATTTTTTTTTCTTGTTTGTTCACTGTTTTCTTGCTGGTATATAAGCTCCCTGACAGGAACTGTACGTGCAGGGCCTAGAACACTAGCCGTGGCTGCTCAGTAAATGTTTGTGAATGGTAGTCCCTGAACGTGCTTACTGTGGTGCCTAGCAAAGGTGGTTTTTGTTATGTACCTTTATGGTAATTACATTTCATGCTATAGAAATTGACGTACAGAGCTGGGAATAGCCATCCGTAGAAAAATTATTGAGTTTGAAATATCTATCTGAGACATCCTCACCCTCTTGTTTCAGTGTCCCTTACTCTCTGCTTGTGCCTCCACTCTCATGTCTTTAGGCCCCGTGCTCTCCTCCTACCCCTGTTATCCTTCTCCTTGGAAGTGATCTGAACTTTTCTACTTGAATTATAGACAACTGAGTGATGACTTAGTGATCCCTCGATGCAGCAGGCTTCTAAGTCATATCATTCAGAAACAATATTCAATAAATATTTATCAAACACTGACTTATGTTTGGGACACTGTGCAAGATGCTGGGAAATAGGGTGAAAATTACGCTCTTCCCCTCAGAGCATCCTACCTCTTCTCATTCATCCTCCAGCATGATTCTCATAAAATGTCACATTTGCTTCACGATTGTAGTGGCTTCCAGGAAAAGGCCCTGTGTGGTCTTTTTTTTTTTTTTTTTCCTGTTTCCTCATCCCACCTCCTCTCAAGCTCCAATTATACTAATGAGCCTCTGAATCTATCACCATAATAGATGCCTTTTGTGCCTTCATACAGTCCCTTCTGTCCCTTATTGTGCTCATGTATCACTGACTCACTTACTTCTCCTTCATATCCTAGCTCAACTGTCACCACCTCCAAAGATACTTTGCTGCCAGAAAATCCTGCTGGTGCTTTTATCATCCTATTTGCCAAGGGACCCTATGGATTGTGAATTAAAGTAGGGCCCATGTATTTATCACTCGTTCCCATGAAACATTACCTTGTACACAGCAGAATTCCTGTTTGCTCTATGGCAGATGCCCCTAAATTGTTTGTTAGAAGGAAAACAAAGCAAAGACCATTTGAATCAAATTGATGTAGTAAACCCAATTGGATAATCACCAGCCTCAGTGAAGTTGATGGGAAAAGAAGTTTTCAGAGGGTCCAGAACCCTTCCCACTGGTGGCAGGTGCCATTGGCTCTGGGGAAGATTCCAGGTTGCAGATATGGGTAACATGACATGACATCGTAAACCTGGAGATTGACACTTGGTTCTAAGGTCTCAAGATTAATTTTCTGCCCCTATTCCTCTAAAGACAACACTTCTAAGGTATCAGTGAGAGGAATTTTCCACAGTTGACTCACTTTAATAAGAAATCTTTCTATTTCCAGCAAATAGCATTTTTCTCATCCCTGGAAACATAGTTATTCTGCCAGGAAGAAAATGTTTACAGGGGAAAAAAGTGCATTTCCTTCTCAAAATTAGGGAAATAAAGATAAACGTAAGAGGAGAAAAGGAGACCAGTATGCAAGCATGATTTGTTTGAGTTTAAATTGACTAATGTAGTTGCATTGCTTAAAAAATTATAAACTGTCTAATACACCTTTGTAATTCACATGTTTAATATTTATTGAATACATATAATGCAACAAACACTTCATTTTAATGCAAAGACTTAGCTCCTAAAATTTTGAACCATTTTTTACATATCAGATTTTATTTGACTTTACACTGTTTTACTCATCTATTAAAGAGGAAGATGTTCCTATTTCAACACTTCATTGAGGAATTTGAATAATGATTGAATTGGCATTTTCATTCAAAATTTATTGAGAACTACACATGACATTGTACCAGATGCTAAATATATGGAGAGGACAAGCTGGGCACAGCATCTGGCCTCCCGGAAGCTGTATGTGAGCATTTAATTGGTTCCTGTTGTGAGAAGTGCTACAAATGAGAAGTGAGATGTGTGTGAGGATCTTCTGCCTTGGATATCTGACCTACCCGGGATGACTGACCTACCAGGGAGGTTGTGGAAGACTTAACAGAAGTTAAATCTGAGAGCGAGAGGATTAGTGGGAATTGGTTAGTAAACTGAATGATAAAGTTTTGGAAGAAGACTGTTGAAAGCAGAGGAATCAGCCTTTGCAAGCACTCTGAGACAGGATGGAGCATGGCCAGAGTGATGGGAGAGTAGAGAGCCAAGAAAAGAGGAGAAAAATGAAGACAGAAATATACTGTACACAACCTTGAGGGTCACACTGAGGATTTCAGATTTTATTCAGAAAGCAATCATCACCATTTGAAAGTTATCAAGCACATTGTGTTTCATAAAATTACGGCTGCTCTATGGAGACTGGTTTGGAGGAAAAATAAGCCCCATGGTCTGAAGAGGAAAGAATATGGCCCATAGAATAGGAGGCCTTTGATTTGGACTGGAAATCATTGGAGAGACAAGGAAATGGAAAAGCAGATTTCTTTCTTTCTCCCTCACTCCTTCACTCCTTCTGTCTCTCTCTCTTAATCCCCCTCTCTCTTTAATTTTCCCTTCCTTCATTCCTTCTTTTTTTCCCTTTTTCCTTTTTTAAGACATCCTGACTACAGCACTGAGAATGACTGGGAGGGGAGTAGAATTGGAAGGAGATAAAAAAGTTAAAAGCTGTAATTATGACAGCAACTTAGACAGTGTCATTAGAGATAGGGAGATGAGGATGAATTCAGAGGATATTTCAGAGGTAGACAACAGAACTTGCTGACTGATGCATGCATGAGGATGAGGGAGAATTGTCAAGGATGACTTTCAGATTTCTGACCGTGCAGCCGTGGGAACAGCAGTGCCGTTCGCCAGGGGCAGGAACACCGAGAAGCCCAGGTTTGGGGAGAAGAGTGTCAGTAGAGTTTTGGATATTTGAAGTGTGAGATATTTCTATGGTTTTCAAGTTGTATTGCTAAGTAAATCCTAAAACTTTGCATTGAGATTAAGTACCATGGAAATTTTTGATAGCCTTAAGGTGAGTGGCAAAAACCAGTTTGGAAAAAGTTGAGAAGCAAGTGGGAGGTGACAGAATGGGCAGAGTAGAGATAACTGTTTTTGAGAAGTGTGGTTGTAAACAGAGGGAGAGAAACATAATGATAGGTGGAGAGAGATTTTTTTTTCTAAGATGGGATCAAGATTTGAGCACATTTTTATGCCCATGAAAAATATGTAGTATAATGAGAGAACTTGAATATTCTGAAGCAAGAAGGAAGAACAATACGTACTATAAGGAAGAGGAAAGGATCCAGGGTATAGGAGAAAGGAGTAAAACTCTTCTGTGTTTCTTCAGTAATCATCCCTGAGATTCAGAACTTTAAAACAAAAATAAAAAAATATTTGATATTTTTATGAAACCTTTGCCTTTCTCTTTCATAATGTTTCGCATAATCTGTTTCAGTGAACAGTTTCCAGGTTGTATATTACCCCTTCCCAGCATTTCAGGGAGCATCTGAAATATTGTGATCCACAAGGTATTTTAAGACAGTAAATACATTTTAATGCCTTGGTCTAGCCACAGCCTTTGCTGGAGCAGTGAGCTAGCAAATTTGTGTGTTAGAAATGGCTGCTGCTTCACTTGCACCCAAAATCTCCCACACTAACTGGAAATATACCAAAAATGGAATTCCGGGAGAGGGACTTCAGTCTAGCCAAGTTGACCACAAAAATTTCATTATTTCATTTGGTTTCACTATGTGTTTTATTCATTTTATCGTTTCCCTCTTTTACACATAGAATCACCTGAGTGCTATGTGTCATGCATTTTGCCAAGTGCTCGAAGTTTATCACTTCATTCAATCCTCACAGCTACCCTGTGGGATGTGTATATTATTACCGTTATTTATAGAAGACGAAACTCCCTGTTTTTCCCAAGGTGCTTGAACTAGAAGATGTTAGAGCCGGAATTGAAACAAGGTTTTAGGACTTCTAGTTTGGTGCTTTTTAAACTGGTGGGAATAAACAACAACAACAACACGTGGACTATAGAAAAAAGCGATCTTCCTTTGGTTTGGGGGAACCCCCCCTTCCATCTTTTCTCAGATTTTATTGGCTCATTTGCTTAGAAGTCAATACATGCTTCCAAAGGTAAAGTTTATAGGAAGATGTTCTGTGACTTAGGCACAAAGATGTGCACTGTCTGCCTCAAGTAATTTGATAAACCTTCATCTGAATTCAGCAGTCCTAATATTTCAGTCCTAACATCTTCTTGCCCAGGAGCTGTTGTTATTGAGAACTATGACTACATTTTAATTACTATATGGATTTATATATGGCACATTTTGTCTATTCTACTTCTCTCCCATTGTTACAGTCTGTTTCAATTAGTGTTTCTGCTGAGGCAAGATCCTTTTAAGTCTTCACCTCATGCCAAGAATCAGAACCACCACTTTCCTAGGATTACTGGCAAATTAATATTTTTGCTGACTACTGATTTATCAAAATTGCCAGTTCTTTAGAAGGACAGTAAAAGAACAAATATTGATGGAGTACCTACTCTGTTCCAGGCTTTCAGTTAAAATATATCAATAAATCAAATGGTACTATATACATTACAGTCCTATGAAGTGTGCACTGTTGGTAATTTTAAGTTTAAAGGAAATAAAGTTCAGAGAGGTTAATTACCTGGCCACAGTAGATGAGGTCCATTCATTATTTATTTATATATACTTTATGTATGTATGTATGTATGTATGTGTGTGTGTGTGTGTATTCCCCCTCTTTCTTAAGAACAATTTGAAATTGTTTTATAAACCTGAATATAATATAGTAAGGTAAAATAAGAATACAATTAGGAGAAATAATCAGAAATATGATATAATACAGGTTTAAAATTGGTGATGTCATTAGTAACATTATATGTAGAATGTATGCCACAGAGGTCCTCTATATTTGCTCAAATTAAATACAAAACCTGACTCTGGGTCTTTTAGCAGCACATGAAAGGGAGAAAAGATGATAAGGGTTATTATTTATAATACCTTAGGATTTGAAACAAACTTTTTTTTTCTGGAGAAACATAATTTTTCCTGGAACTCAAAACAGAGGGTTATTTCCTGTTGGTCCTGACAAAAAGAGCTCTATATAATGGATTTGGTGCCCTCAAAAAATCTTTATAATAATGAAATCTCTAGGGATTAGATTTTTTTAAATTTTTTTATTATGTTACGTTAATCACCATACATTACATCATTAGTTTTTGATGTAGTGTTCCATGATTCACTGTTTGCAGATAACACCCAGTGCTCCATGCAGAACGTGCCCTCCTCAATACGCATCACCAGGCTAGCTCATCCCCCCACCCCCCTCCCCTCTAGAACCCTCAGTTTGTTTTTCAGAGTCCATAGTCTCTCATGGTTCGTCTCCCCCTCTGATTCCCCCCACCTTTATTCTTCCCCTCCTGCTATCTTCTTCTTTTTTTAACATATAATGTATTATTTCTTTCAGAGGTACAAGTCTGTGATTCAGCAGTCTTACACAATTCACAGTGCTCACCATAGCACATACCCTCCAATGTCTATCACCCAGCCACCCCATCCCTCCCACCCCCCACCATTCCAGCAACCCTCAGTTTGTTTCCTGAGATTAAGAATTCCTCATATCAATGAGGGCATATGATACATGTCTTTCTCTGATTGACTTATTTCGCTCAGCATAACACCCTCCAGTTCCATCCACATCGTTGCAAATGGCAGGATTTCATTCCTTTTGATGGCTGCATAATATTCCATTATATATATATACCACATCTTCTTTATCCATTCATCTGTCGATGGACATCTTGGCTCTTTCCATAGTTTGACTATTGTGGACATTGCTGCTATAAACATTGGGGTGCATGTACCCCTTCAGATCCCTACATTTGTATCTTTGGGGTAAATACCCAGTAGTGCAATTGCTGGATCGTATGGTAGCTCTATTTTCAACTTTTTGAGGAACCTCCATACTGTTTTCCAGAGTGACTGCACCGCTTGCATTCCCACCAACAGTGTAGGAGGGTTCCCCTTTCTCCACATCCCCACCAACATCTGCCATTTCCTGACTTGTTAATTTTAGCCATTCTGACTGGTGTGAGGTGGTACCTCACTGAGGTTTTGATTTGGATTTCCCTGATACCAAGTGATGTTGAGCACTTTTTCATGTGTCTGTTGGCTATTTGGATGTCTTCTTTGGAAGAATGTCTGTTCATGTCTTCTGCCCATTTCTTGATTGGATCATTTGTTCTTTGGGTGTTGAGTTTAAGAAGTTCTTAATAGATTTTGGATACTAGCCCTTTATCTGATATGTCATTTGCAAATATCTTCTCCCATTCTGTCGGTTGTCTTTTGGTTTTGTTGACTGTTTCTTTTGCTGTGCAAAAGCTTTTTATCTTGATGAAGTCCCAATAGTTCATTTTTGCCCTTGCTTCCCTTGCCTTCTAGGGATTAGAAAAAAATAGAATTCTTTAATAGATGTAGATGGCCTGATACAAAAACATGACTCTAAAAACAATTTCTTGTATTTAAAAGATGGTGGGATGGGGATAGGAAAACATTGATATGATCTAGACATATTGCTCACTGGTGGCCTAGATTATTTCAGAGTTAGATTTTAGAGTATTTAAAAGACCAAATGAGGAACAAATTATTCCACAAATATTCCATAAATACTATTTTGTGTAATCAAATTTTGATAAGTACAAAATGGAACTGAATGAAAGATTATACCTACAGAATGAGTATTTTACATGGTTGGTTAAAAGCAGAACCACATTCATTAGGAATTAGCCAAACAAGGAGTTAGCAGACCTAGGGAACATTTGTTGAATGATTACTATATGCTAGACTCTGTGTTCAGGTTCTACATACATCATCCTGTTCAGTCCTCTCTAGTTTCTTTGGAGGGTTTAGGAATCCAATACTGATAAGGACCTGAATGGATGACCACTCTATCTCTGCATGGAGGTTGGCCAAAGCAGCATCTGTGGTCAGGGGCAAGTTCTCAAGTGGTCTGAGTACACTCTCCCACATAGATATGGTGAGTAAGGCCTCAAGGTTCTATACTAAAGAACAGTGGTTTTAAACTCATTTTGTTACCCTTTGCCTGTCTGATGGATGCTATAGAGGCCATCCCTGTAAAAATGCACACAAACCTTTTACATGTAATTTCAAAAGGTTATGAAGACCCCTGGAACATACCATAGACCGCTTCAGGTTAAAAAACGGTTAAGAGCATGATTTTGGTAATTTTAGTTTGCATTTTTTTCAAAGCCTGAATAATCAAAGACCTATCTTGGCCTTATTTTTTTTTTTTTTAATATCCATTGGAATTAAAAGTTACTTTAAAAAAAAATGTGTATACCTACTGAGATAAACTGAATGCAAAAATCATACCTGATAAAATAAATGAGAAAAAACATTGTGTATAATTTTTAATTGGCTCCCAATCAATTAAATGTTGGAGGATCTCCACTAAAGGTGGTCATACTGGCATATATTTGTCAGTATGAATCCCTCCTTCTACAGCAGTTAGGCAGTAATGCCTTTTGTTACATAAGGCTGCTCATAATTCATGAAGATAAAACCAGATCACCCTAGTGTGGGCCATGTTAGAGCTGTCACACATGGTTGTGCAGGTTGAACACTGCACAAGAGCTCAGTATCTAAGGGAGCATCACTCACAATGTAGACATCATATTTTTTAAAAATATTTCTTATATAGATATGTCATCTATATCTATATTTCTATCCACTTTTAACCAGTAAAGTTTCTTTTTCTAATAAAATCTCAGTATTAAGAGAATTTTCCAAAGGATGGCAATAAAATGTAAAAGAAAGAACAACTTTCAAACTGCATATAAAAACACTTTATAGGAAGTAATACCCCTGGGCCTTATATATCCAGAACTTTATCTGGTCTCTAAAGTTTGAGTAAAAAAAAAAAAGAGGACCCATAATACATCTGACTTTATATACCATCCCCCTTGGAAATGATTTCCTGAACCATCAATATTCTGTCTCCCATATCCTGATTCTGGCTTTGTTAATAAAGTGAAGATCTTGTTTATATATTACTAATTTAAGATTTATAGTGAGCTCATGCATTTGGCTCATGCTACATGAGGAATGGTTAAAGGAACTTGAGTTGGTCAACCTGGAGAAGAAAACTGAGAGGTAATATAATCAAGAAGCTTTTCCCAAAAAGTGTTTTTCCATGTGTATTAGTTTGCTAGGGCTGACATAGCAAAGCATCAGAAACTGGGTGGATTAAGCAACAGTAATTTATTGTTTCACAGTTTTGGAAGCTGGAAGCCCAAGACCAAGAAGTCTGCAGGGTTGGTTCCTTCTGAGGGCTGTGAGGGAGAATCTATTCTGTTTCTCTTCTGACTTCTGATGATTTGCTGGCAATCTTTGTCATTCCTTGGCTTACAGATACATTACTTCAATGTATGCCATCTACACATGACATTACCCTTGTGTGTATCTGTCTCTGTGCCCAAATCTCCCCTTTTTTAGCAATAACAATCAAATTAGAGCCCACTCTATGACCTCATTGTAACTTGACTACCTTTACAAAACCACTATTTCCAAATAAGTTCACATTCCAAAGTACTGGGGGTTAAGACCTCAACATACCTTCTGGGGGGATATAATTCAACTCATAACACTACGTGTACAGTAAAAATGGGAAACATTTATTATTAGGATCCTCTCTTGGTCATTCACTACACATATTAGCATATTAAGGGTTCTGAGAAATTCTGTGTTAAATCTGAATTGACTTTGTTTATCCTAGAGTTCTCTAAATCTCACCCACCCCAGCATATGTATGAACATCCTACGGGAGAAATATTTAGATGGAAGAAAAACATAGACATGGAAGAAGAAGTATAGGATTTAGAGTGAGATATAGGGTAAAATTCCAATTCTGTCATTTCCTAGCTGTCTGATCTTTGGTAAATTACTTAACCTCTTTGGGTTTCAGTTTTCTTGTCCATTAAATGGATATAATTATTTCTACTTGATAAGTATTTTTTTAGGGATTCTAAAAAAGAAAACATACATCGAATCAGCTATTTACCTCATTATGTATAATATATGGCACATGGAAAAATATAAAAACTAATAACAGTGACAACAACATATGATATTTGTTGAGCATTTACTATGTGCCACATACTTTCCACAATGCTCTAACCTGTGTTATCTGTTTTGATGCTTATAACAAAACTTTGAGTGTCATTGTTCTTTCTATTTTTTAAAAAAAGATACTGCATTTTAGAGAGAGATGGTTACTTACTCAAGGTCACACAGTGTCAGAATGAGGATTCAAATCCATGTGTTTCTGACTCCAAAGTTTTATAAACCCTTTACAATCTGTATCAGATAGGAAATATCTAGGCTGCAGGTAGCAAGGTACCTATTAGTGACAAACAAAAATTAATCATTTTTCTCACATTTCAAGCTTATCAAGGGGTAAGCTTTCATGCTATCAGGACTGACATCTCTGCAAACTTTACCTTTCTCTCATCATCACAAGACGGCTTCTACATATCTGGGCATTATGTACTATTTCTGCACAGGATGGGGGCTGGGCAGAGAGGACACAAAGATGCCAATAATGTCTACCCCGTTTGTCATGGCCACAAAGGCTTTTGCAGATGTCCCTTTCACCTCATCCACAGATCTCTGCTTTCAGCTCATAGGCCGGGATTTAATCATATGGCCACCCTTTCCAGAAGGAAAGTGTAGAAATACAAATATTTAGCTTTTTCAGAATCTATAGTATAGGTAGTCAAGGGAGAAGGTAGAGAATGGATGTTGGCTTTGCCAATCTAAAATACATTCCACACACTACTTCCTATTGATTGGACTAATTTCTTGTTCTAGAGGGTAAACCAAACAGCAATGGACAGAAGTAACTAGGAGAGGGCTATTGACTTAACATAAATTGCAAGTAGAACTATTCAGCAAAGGCATGTCCACTTGACAGTTCCAAGTACATGTCTTACTTTGTGGACGTGATAGGGATATCAATAAATAATGAGTTACGCATCGTAATATTCTGAAGCCTGGGACACATCTAACAGGTCATCCAATCCACCTTCCTCTTCTACTACCCCAGTGAATGCATTTCTTCAGCAGCACACTTCCCACTGACCACCCTGCCCCTGCCTGTGCACAGCTAGGTAGAACCTCAGGTCATTTGAAACTCATTGACAGCCATCTATTGGGGGGAGAGGGTGATTGGCCCCTTCTTTGAAAAAGTGTTTTTAAGATGGTCTTAAGTGGTCTTTTCAGTCCTAATGTGAACCATGAAATAGCCATTTACTGTTAATGTTTCTTTTTAGTAGTGTCTGTGATAATTTAGTGAGGTAAGTCTCCTAGAACACATGGAATATTAGAGAAGTGGTCTTAAAAGACATCTTATAGCACAACATCTTTATTTTATACATAAGGACACTAAAATCTATATTATCAATAGCAGAACCAAAATGAAAACTCCACTTTACTGACTAGATGCAGCAAAATAAATGGATAGAGTACTTGACTTGTTTTCTGATCTGGGTTCAAATCCAAGCTTCATCATATGCTGGCTGTGTGACCTTAGGTAAGTTAATTTCTTAAGACTTCTGCTTACCACTTTTTCAGCTAACTTCAACAAACTGAGCAACCCACTACAATAGGTGGTATGGAAGAAGGGAGATATAAAGATGATTAGGACACTGTGCTCATTTTAGAGGCACTTACAGGTTAGGGGGAAGGACAGACATGTAAATAAGTGAAATATACTCTCTAATACAGAAATAAATTTGATTGAGACACAAAAAGAAGTGGAAGACCCATTTGTGAGTATTAAAGAAGGCTTTGCAGAGTAGGATAGGACTGAGCTGAGAACCTTGAAGAAAGAAGTATTGGGACTCACCTTGGCGATTAGTGTCAGAAACAATAGCCCAAGCTGAGAAGTAATATATAAAAAACATAAACATTTTTATGTATAAAGAGAGAATACTATAGATTTCCAATGATCATGATAAATAGATGAGATACCTTCAGAAATACCCTTTTCTTACTGACTTCTTAAAGCACTGCTTTTTCCTCTATTACCAAAGGTCAACAAATTTTCCTATAAAGGTTCAGGTAGTAAATATTTGTAGCTTTGTAGGCCAGACAGTCTCTGTGCTAACTACTCAACTCTGCTGTTGTAGCACAAAAGTAGTCATTGGCAATAAATACATAAATAGCAGGGTATGTTTCAGTAAATCTTTACTTACAAGAATGGGAGGTGAGCTGGATCTGACCCACCTGCTCTATACCATGAAACTTCACAGGCAATCTGGCTCTGCCAACTCTGTGGGTGAATTTCTTACCACAAAGTCCCAGAGAAGAACTGGCAAACCTACAGGCCAAAAAACAAATAACAAACAAACAAACAAAACTAACAGAAATACAGATTCTGACACCATCTCCACTTTCAACGTGTGATTCTCACTCAGGAGATAAGAATCTTCACGTGATTCTGTCTCTTGGGACATTACACAATTATGATCAGCCCATTTATTTTCTCAAAAAAAAAGAAGGTTTTTATTACAATTCTGTGGCCAGAATAACCTCTCTTCCAAAATCTAAGAGAATAGAAAATGATTAATAGTTTAGGAGCTTAGAAATAGGTCAATGGCCTGCAAAGCCTAAACATCACAACTTTTATAGAAACCAGGCTTGAATGTGCTTTGTTGAGACTTAGTAAGTCACTCATGTATAGAACTATTCCTTTGCTCCAAAATGTTACTTTTGTGTTCTCCAAGTACATGGGTTTTAAAATTTCCAAATTCGTGTTTCACATACGATTTTGCAAGGTCAGCATAAAGATTGTTCCTGCTGGTCCACATTTGGAAAGATAATCTGTGGGAAAACAAATGATCTGGCAGACTTTTCTGGTACTTTCCTTTCCCTTAATTGCATGAGGTTGCATTTGTAGCACATCCTTCAAGGCACTTTCTAATGCAATTGGACGCTTCAGCCAAAGTGGGTTCTGGTTAGGGAATCTCAAATGTGTATGTAGCATTAGGATGGCTTTGCAAAGGATTGAAAAGTAATATGATGAGGCTTGAGTCTTTTTTTCCCCTCGTTTTGACTTTTATTAAATTAGCAAGATTGGAATTTTATGTGTTTGCAAATATACGAAATCTGTATATATCATTTTTAGCTCTGGCATTTTCCTAACCTGAGTATGTACCTGAGTGCCTCCATTCTTCAGAGAGACAACCACAGGTGGAAAGGAAAGGGGCCATTGCAGTTGGCTGGGGAGGACTCTGGACAGATAAGTTATTGTGATTAAATTTTGAAAAGAGATCTTTTTTTGGGTGGAAAAAGTTTGAAATTGATGAAGTGTTTCCTTTAATAAGTGGAGAAAGTTTGTCAATGTCCAAATGTACTTCACTCCCCATTCTGCCATCTCCAACAAGAAACACAAGAACTCAGAGCTAGTTGTACTTCCTTTAGTTTCTTCCCATTAGGGAGAGGTGTAGGTTTAAGAGTAATCTTGATATTTAAGAGTGATAATGGTAAAAAACATGTTGTAACCTCTTAGTACATACCAGGCACTGACTAAAAACTTTGCCTATATGAACTTATTGAATCTTTCCAAAAGTTCTCAAAGTAGGTACTATGATCATTCCAATTTTAGAGACAGGTAAAGATGAGTGCAGACAATTTAAGTAGTAACCAAGGGTCATATAGTGAATTAGCTGTGGAGGCAAGCTGAGGACTCAAGCAGTTTTGCTTCAGAATCCATTGGCTCTACTACTTTCATCTACTGTATCCCTTTTCAAAGAGCCTTCAAACTAGACTCTGTCAGTATTTGTTGCTTACATTGGGATGGTCATTGTTTTTTAGTTCGTCATTCTTCTCTGGCCTTAATGGAGAAAACTTATAGTAGGTGTGCAGTCTTCAGAACATACAGTAGGGATCTTAGAGTCCTGTCCTCATTCTCCATGAGTGTGGCACATTTCATAGCAGGTGGCATTTATTTTTTTTCTCTAAAAAGGGATAACTAGAGGACACTAAGCATAATCATCATACCAATTTGTCACAAACAATGTAAACAGTGGTGCTAAATACTTCTTGTGGATGGGGTGGTATTTCAAGACATAGTTTTCCATTGAAAAATATCTGTCTATATTTAGGGAAAAATTTTAAATTGCTGGCTCTTCTAAATAAATTAGGTAAATAAGGAGAGTAACAACAATATTACTCCTGCTTTATATTTTCATACATTTTTCACTTTCCCGAGTGTTGTAACCTATACAGATCATCCTAGGAATTAGTAAAATGATGATCACCATTCCCATTCTTTTGAGGTGCAATGAAGTTAGATATAAAAGCATCCCCTGCCTTTCACCTACTGAACACTCTCTATAACCTGCACTGTTTCTCAAAACACTGAGTACTCTTTAAACATCTGATATTTCCATTGGGTTTCAAGCTCCAGGAAGACAGGGTATTCTTCCCTTTTTTTGACTGTGTCCCCAGTTTCCTGCACAGTGCCTGAAATATATTAGATATTTAACAACTAATATGTTCAACCAGTAAATAGCAGGTGAGACCACTGACATGGTTTTGATGAAAACAGCTCACAAAGCATAATTCAGAGCTTTATTTATCCTCAGGCTGAGACTATTAAAAAACTTAATGATAAATATAAATATTCTTGAAACCTTCTTTAGATATATTAAATGAGATAAGCATTTTTCATCCTAACATTTTGCCTCAGCCCTTTCTTCTTTTCCTGGTGAACTCCTATTCATCCCTCAAATCCCCAGATGGATTGCCATCTCTGCAAATCTTTCTCTTTTCCAGACAGTTTGTTCCTCTCTATCTGCATTCCCACATTACTTTCCACTCACCTTTCTCATTGCTTTGTTGCACTATATTGTTGTTATTTCTTGGTAAATCAGTCTTTCCCACTAGATTAAAAGATGCTGCAAGACAGAGCATTGCATCTACCCTGGTGCATAACATGCTGTATCTGTTAGCGGGAAGAGATTTGAAGCATCAAAATCTACCTGAATGGGCATAAATTCCAATCCACAAGATGGGCCCAGGTTAAGCTTGGCTTTGTTATTAACATGTGGCATTGTTGGTCATGGGGCCAAGTCCTATTTCACTATTTTATACCAAGTGGATATGTTTAGTGTTCGTGCCACTCAGATTCCTTCTTTTCCTTGATCCTGTTGTCTGTATGTAAGTTAAGTTTTTAAAAGTAAGGTTTTCAGTATTTGCTTAAAAAACTATTATATACTTATACTAATAGCTACAGTTTGGGGTCATGTATTGTGCTAGGTGATATAGATAGATAGATAGATAGATAGATAGATAGATAGATAGATAGATTCATATTTAGTCTTCATAATAAACTTAGAAAGTGGATATTATTTTTTATTATTTTTATTTTATTATGTTATGTTAATCACCATACATTACATCATTAGTTTTTGATGTAGTGTTCCATGATTCATTGTTTGTGTATAACACCCAGTGCTCCATTCAGTACATACCCTCTTTAATACCCATCACCAGGCTAACCCATCCCCTTACCCCCCTCCCCTCTTGAACCCTCAGTTTGTTTCTCAGAGTCCATAGTCTCTCATGGTTCATCTCCCCCTCTGATTTCCCCCCCTTCATTTTTCCCTTCCTGCTCTCTTTTTTTTTTTTTTTTTTTTAAACATATAATGTATTATTTGTTTCAGAGGTACAGGTCTGTGATTCAACAGTCTTACACAATTCACAGTGCTCACCATAGCCTATACCCTCCCCAGTGTCTATCACCCGGCCACCCCATCCCTCCCACCCCCCACCACTTCAGCAACCCTCAATTTGTTCCTGAGATTAAGAAAGTGGATATTATTTACCTGAAGGCAGATATGGAAGTCTTCACCTTGAACTAAATGATTAATATCCCACTGACTATTTCAACTAACAGGTACTTAAAAAAAACAGTCTATTTGGTATTTCCTCTACCTCCTCTGGTTCACAAATTTTAAAAAAATCTAATATTCATATTCTGTAAAGAGTGAAAATAAGAGTAGTTAAAAAAAAATAAGCCTAGCTTCAAACCATCTCTCCTACCAACAGGGGCCCTAGATCACATTTCTGCTATATTACTGCTTAATTTAAAAAATACAGTGGATAACCCATGCTGGCTATGGTAAAATTGGAGAAGCAAGTGGGTAGAATCCACATTCCTCCTTGATTGGGATCTGGGGCCTGATCAACAGCCATGCTTGGAACTCCCAAGGCACTGCCTCCAGAGTTAACTGTCTGCTCAGTTGTGCCCCCAATAACAGAACCACCCCATCATGGTAGCACCAGGCCTCCAGCCCAGGGATGCACATGCTGAAGTTCAGGCTGGAACATCTGTATGTGTTAGAATTTAGTAGAGTGAAAATAAACTAAGCAACTAAATTAATGAACGTGAATCCAGGTCTTTGGATTCCAAATATCACATCGTCATTAAAATGTTCCTTTCTTCAGAATCATGGCATGTTATTTATAAAAAAAATTGTGAATCTGTTATGGTGCTTTACTATAGTGGATATGAACATGGGTTAACAAGGCAGTCACTAGCCATTATTAAAAAGGGACACAGAGATTCTGTGGCTGTCTGACTCCAGACACTGCTGATTGATACTCCACTACCACTGCCCAAAGTCAAAACATAAGACCATATGGAAATGGTTTTTTGTTTCATCCTTTATCTCTAGCAGGTGGGTTCACCCAGGTCTGAGAAGCCTTGAGGTAGATTCATCATTGCATAGAGTTGTCCCATTAAGCAGTGATTCTCCATCTTTTTTTGCATATTGAATGATAATACAGAGATTAGTATAAATAATATTTTTTAACTGATTCTGGTGTACAGACAAGGCTAAGACTTACTTGACTTGCAGGAACTGAATGCCAACAAAAAGAGACATGCTTATTTATAGCAGTTTATTACTTCTTTTCTCTCACCATTTTTCTCTTTTATTTGGGTAATAGCCATTTGTATTCCAAAAACCACAACCACCACCAGCACCATCACCTTTTATATTACGCACGTGAGTTGCAACCCAGGTTTTCATATATATCTCAAGGGCTAACAACTCTTCAAGAATGGCATTATGATATCTACTTTATACTGAGGATATTTAAACTCTGAGATGTTAGATAATAATCTCACAGCTAATGTGCAATGGAGTGGGAACCTCAAAGCCTGAGCCCCAGTAGGTACATTCCTTACTAACTGTATGTTCCTTAAAGGTGGAGACCTGACTAAGCAGTTTCTGGATTTCCCTTAGTTCTCCTAGCCTGCTGAAAAATGTTTGCTAATTGAAAGTGCTCTTCTCTTATCCATTCATCTGGGCAGGATGCACTGTTCCTCTAGCCAGCTTTACTTCAGTCCTGCAGACCCCTCTGTTCCCATTCGGAATCTTACCCTGTCTCCCATCTCTCTCAATCAGCCATGATGCTCTCCACTTTATTCCAAGAGTCGTCCCTTTGTTACCAGCCCCACACCTTTTTCTTCTGCATCTTTTGGTCTTGCACCTACCTCATATATATGCTGATTACTCAAAAGTTTTGTCATGCCCAGGCATCAGTGATTTTGTTTCCTTGGAGAAGCCAGCAAGTGTAACAGATATCAGAGTCAGGAAGTGCCTGTTCCAGTCCCTGTTCTATTTACCAGCTGAGTGTCCTTGTAATATTATTTAATTTCTCTGAGCTGGTGTCCTTGTTGGTAAAATGGATCATACTGTCTGCTTTTCTGGAGATGCATTGTATGTTTTCTAGTACATGATGTGATTTATAGTACTCTTTACATAGTATTTATTTACTTAATTCTCTCCTTCCTACCACTTACATTCCTGTCTGAGTAGTCACAATTAACAACAACAATAAATGTTGCTGAGATGTCATGAACCCACTAATATTTGTCTCATTCACTTATTTTCTTAGAGGATCTTTGAATTTAGTATAAATAAAACAGTGCATGAAGACCTAGGCTTTATGTATCTGTCCAGTAGAGGCCTGTTTCTGTCTAAGGTAGTGTGGATAGAATTGTGGAATTCTGGGAGATTAAGGCAACTGGTGAGATTTTGTGTTAAAAGCAATTTTGGAGGGTGCCTGGGTGGCTCAGTCAGTTAAGTGTCAGCCTTTGGCTCAGGTCATGATCTCAGCATCCTGGGATCCAGCCCTTTGTCAGGCTCCCTGCTCCACGGGGAGTCTGCTTTTCCCTCTCCCTCTGTCCTTCCCCTCCAGTTCGTGCTCTGTCTCTCTAGCAAATAAGTAAATAAAATCTTAAAAAAAAAAACAATTTTGGATTGTTGGCTGAGAAATTCTACTTGTGTGCCTATATTCTTCAATATTGCCTTCTTTTTTTTTAAACTACCAATCAGCAAATAAACCAGATTCTCCTAAGAGATAACTCATTTTCTTTCCTTTTCCATGTGACCATATTTCTGGCTGTGCTTACTGGGAGGCTTTCTGTAATTGGGTTCAAGCAGCTCAGTAAACATACTCGTCCCCATGCACACACAAAGCTAATTTCTAAGTAACCAGTGTGGCTTTTAGATGACTGTATGGTCGGGAGATTTACTATTACTGAAGAAATTAAATTCCCCAGGATTATTTTTCTATACTTCATTCTCTGGAGAGCAAAAGCAAACTACTCACATGTTGGTCAAATTTTGCTTGTCATCTTCAGCTCTAAGAAGCACATGTACCAACAATGCCGAATGCATAAAAATAGAACTCTTCTCTATAGGCGATTGTTTTATTGAGGACTTCTTCCTTGGGGAGATGCTGGAACTCCAGGGTCCAGAGTTCAGCTCTGCTTCCTAAGGGGTGATCTTGATGGAGAGATTGAGCAAAGGACTGGAGTCCAGACTCAATCCTTAAATTGGAAAAATTTTATATCATTGCATCATATGGGGGTGGGAGAGATTGTGGTATAAAACATATAAGTCAGCTGAAAGCAGGAGAGATCATTTTTTTTAATTATTTGCCCCAGAATTTCCTTAAAAATAAAAAGACAAATAAAGGAACAGATATCAGCATCCACTTATTGAATGTCCACTGTGTCCATGATAGAGGATAAAAAATGGCAAGTAATTAGCTTTTCTAGGTCTCAGCTAGGATTGTGAAATGGAAACAATGGACAAGGTCTACTTCAAAAAATTTGTTGAGGATTTAATGAAATGATGGCCTTACAGTGGCTGGCATATTAATGCCCCCTAAATGTAGGTTTCTTCCATGCTATTATTCTTGATTTTAACATGGTTGCAACAAATTTTGTCATATAGTTGATCAGCTTATAACCCTCCCTCCCCTAAGATTGATTGAAGTAGGGAGAGAAAGCTGGGGAAGTAAGTGGCTACTGAAACAGTGCTGTGATAAAGAAGGGAAAAGAAATACTACAACCCTCTGTAATATGTGGACATGTGTGCTCAAGATGTCACAGCAACTTTTGGATAATGTGAAGGGAAATAAGCACTATAGCCTGTGTAGACAGCACTGTAATGTAATCCATTACAATAGTACATGTTTGTAATGAATGATCCTGGTTAGAAAATCCACATTAATAACTAATAAAATGATTACTACTATTATATGGACTGTGATAGCTTCCTTACACACACACACACACACACGTGCACACACACGTGTACGTGTGTGTGTGCACCAAGGACAATTGCCCTAAGGTGATGGTAAAGATTCATGTGGGTGGGGGGCTTTGACATGTACAAATTTGATATCTGACTCAAACTGTGTTTTTTAAAAATGATTCATGAATGAATAAATGAATAAGCACACCTCTTGTGTTGTGGTACTTCAGTAGACCTAAGCATCCAGTGAGTTGTCCTTTGCCTTCATACTTTAGTATTTCCAAGTGTCCTGATAAAGTTTATTTCCCTTCCTTCTTGAACTACTTCTCTTCCACCATGAGGAACTCCCATACGGGTTTATACCAGATGAGAGTTAAGTTGCTAGCTTTTAGTGAAACCCGTGGTCACTGTGCTGTAATGATATTTTATGAAGTGCTATTTCTTCCTTCATATGCGTGTGATGGAGAGACAACATCTTCTATTTCTGAGTCTTTATGTCCTCTGTGGCTTCTGTCAAGTAAATCGTTCTGTGAGTCTGGTAAACTGGGGAACTTCCCTGTAAGCCTCAGGGGCTATTAGCAAGGCTAATAAAATACCAGAAATATGGATTTTTAAGACTATTATCAAAGATAGGAGACCTGGTCAGAGGTACTAAAATGTCCAATCACGTATGCAAATTTTTTCTCTTAGTCTATAAAATCTGAGAATATTTATTGATATGAAAAGAAGTATCAACAATATGTTAAACATAAAAAACACATTAGGGGCACCTGGGTGGCTCGATCAGTTGAGCGTCCAGGTCTTGGTTTTGGCTTAGGTCATGATCTCATGGGTCATGAGATTGAGCCATGTGTTGGGCTCCATGCTCACCAGGGGTTTCTGCTTGGGGATTCTTTTCCTCCCCCTCCCCTTACTTGTGCATGCTTATGTGCATGTACTCCCTCAAATAAATAAATAAATCCTTAAAAATAAGATTAAAACAGTAAACATATTATTTTTGGAGGAAAAAATTATATAGAAAAATGTCTGGGAAGACAGTACCAAAATATAACAAAATATATCTAACAAGGAGATTGTGGGTAACTCTTCTCATTGCCCATTTGAATTTTCTAAATTTCCACCATGAATGTGATAGTTATAATAATAGTAGTAATGATAGCCAACTTTTATTGAGTACTCACTACAGTGAGCTAGCCATGGGCTCTGCTCTGAGATCAGACTAAATGGGTTTGGTTCCTGTGTTCCCCCTTTATTAGTTGTGTTAATCGGTGTCTCATATGTATTGTCTCAGAACATTTCTATGAGGTGGATACTACTATAAAGCCCAATTTTATATGTAAGAAAACTAAAGCTTATAGAGTTTAATACAGTTACTCATATTCACATAAAATGTGCATATATGAAAATGCTAGAACAAAGGTGAAAGAAAACTATCCTTATAAAGTATGTTCGAATTCAATCATGTTAATTATATTGAAACCTCACAAATGGATTTTTTAAATCAAGATCACAAAAAATTAAAAAACACATATATATGTTGGGGGGCATATGTGTGTTTTCCTTTGGATTGCATTTGGAAATTGAGAGGTGTGAGGAAGAATATTCAGTTCGAGGAATCTTCGTTACACCTCCACTCAGCAAATGCATCAAGCTTATATTCTCTTTCTTCCCTCTTTCTACGGTCATCCATTTTCTGCATTTATCCAACCCAGAAGAGCTGTATAGCCATAGGCTTGCTTCAGGGTGGGAAGACTGGCTGTCTTCCCAGACTTGGCTCTGGGTGAGCCATGCTGGTCATTTAATGTGGTTGCTGACTCGGTACTTAGCACTAGAGATGATGATCCACCAGAGGGAGGGAGCTGAGGAGAACCAATAAAATGGGTCAAAAATTGGGAGCAAGGAGAGGAAAATGATCCATGTGACTATCATGGGGCTCAGTCGTTTTGATAACAGGAATCTGTGAGGCCAAACTGTCAGTGGAAGTAAGGGAGCAGACTTTATGAGTCCTGGTCACTTCCTGGGTAGGCACTGTTTTGTGGCATGACAAGCAGGCATGGTGTTAAGCGAGGCTTGAAAATGACTAGGAGAAACTGAAAGGAATCAGGCACAGAAGACTGGATTTATGGTAAAAGACTGGGGAACAGGGAGAATGGAGCTCAAGAAGTCAAACAGTTATTCATCAGGAGGCTGTAACAGCTCTTCTCCAATTGCTGTCACATTTAATCAGAGAAATCACCTTCTTTGATTTTATTTTCTAACATCTCCCCATTCATTGTGCTGTGCAGTGTTGAATTATCAGATAGGCAAACTAAGGGTGTGCTTGGAGAACTAACAAAGTATGGGCACCAAAGATTGAACACAGGCCCTTTGGTAAACAAACCCAAAATTTTGCAATTAGAAGGATCTAGAAAGAAGCTATGTCAATTGCAGCATATATATGAGTCACATTAATTAAAAGAGTAAAACATATTTTTAATTACATTGGTAAGGCTAGTAATATTTTCAGGTCTTGGGGTTATTAAATGTCTTAATCCAGCCTTGCCACTGCAGTAGGCTTTTTCATAGTTGCCATCATCTCCTTCATCATCGTCATCATCACCATTATCATCACCATCATCATCACCATCATCAATCACTTTTCCCACAAGGAACCCTAAATTTTGAGCCCTTGCAATGTACTGGAAGGGCATGATGCTAAGTGCATCATTACCTCATGCACTCCTCACAACAATCGTAAGAGGTAAGCATCACCTTCATATCCCTGATGGGATGACTGAGGCTGAGAGAGGGTAAGTGATTTTTCTGAGGTCCCACAGCTGATCTGTGATGGAGCTGAGCTTCAAATCCATTCCTCCCTCCCCTGGAACTTTTACATACTCTGTGAGTCAAAGGTCATTATTAGCAATAGAGGGAAGGAGTTAGAAATAATATACAAAGTCTAGGTTGAAAGGGTTTGAAACACTTAGAAAACCTACATCTTTAGCATATCTATACTACTTTAGAAGGGTCACCTCAGCTCAGATGTTTGGTCCAGAATTCCTCAGAGATCTGTCAGTAGTGCCATGCTTTTATTCAGCAAATATTTCGGAAGTTCCAGGCTGGCGCATATCCTTATTATCAAAATAAGAGAGATCTGTTTTTTTTTTATTTTTGTGGGTTTTTTGGTTTAGTTTTGTGTGTATTTTGTTTTTTTGTTTTGTTTTGTTTTTAGTTTATCCAAGCAGTATAGTGTTGCTGCCAGTGCTGTGGCCAAAAATGATAGAAGCTTTTTTCTGTTATTTTTGAAGCTATGCGAAACTATTGTCCACCTTTTCCTCCCTCTCCTCTTTTTTCCTTCTCTTTTTCTTTCCTTCTTTTTTTCTCTCTTCCTTGCTTGCTTTTTGCTTTATTCTTATTTTTTTTTGTAATAAAGTACTTAAAATATAAGACTGAGTTGGTTCTGGCTAGCATCAATTTTAAGTAATAAGGAAACATACATTTGGGGCTGTAAATTTTAGCTATTTGTGTTTGGGAATACATTTTTTTTTCATGTGGAGCTGTATACATTTCAGATTGTAAGTTAATTTAACACACTCTGATTTTATGTGCCAAGTTTATCAAGAGTAGAATGGATTTGACTTTAATATACATCAGCTTTCTCGGTTGAAATGTCATTTACTCGGAGAAATTGTCCCTAAAGCCTGTCTTACATATTCTGATAGCCTCTAAACATCTCCTTTATCACTATTATCAAGGTTATAATTAAATCATATGTCTCCAGTTATTTATTCGAGGTCTTTCTTATACACTGCTGTAAACTGAATATCCAGGCACAGTGTTGGATTATAGTAGGCATGCAGTTAATATTTATTGAACGAATGAATAAAATTCTCCACCCCTAACTGTTTCTTCTATTTGGTCTTAATGTTGTGGACAAATAGATTTCAACTATTTTAATGGTTTGCTGCATTTGAGAACTGAAAATGTCAGCAGGAAACACCATGCTTGAAAGCTAATGGAAACCAAGAAAACTATGCCATGTGCCACTTCTTTCTGGTAAATTAACACCCCTGTATCTGCTAGGGGGTAAGAATAGCAATTAAGTCATGTGGAAGAACTAGCAGAATGCATCGGAGTATCCCTTCAGACGTCCGTTCTAAAATTTGTCTCTGGAAAAATATGAGTGTTGTTTGTGTAAAAGCTGAAGATTTCAGGATTTCAACAACAAAATCTTTCCTCCATCCTGACTGTGAGATTCTAGGAGACTGAAATATAAGACTGGAGTAATCTTAAGGAGGCTGTGAAGGTAATTTTCAATTTAAATATTGATTTAGTGAAGGTCCCAGAGTCTTCTGCTCTGGGAAACTGTTTAATATTCCAGTGTTGTGGGGACATGCCAGCTGGAAGGGCATGTGGAAGTATCCCATCTGTAGGCAGATCCTAGAGTTTGGTAGCAAATACCTCTTGCCATCACCTCCTCCTTCGTCCCCACCTCTACCCCTACCCCATGCATGCTCACATACACAACTCAGGTCTGTTTCTCTGAACCCCACCATTCTTTTTAAAAGTGTTAATTTGTGCCAGTAACATCCTCAATTTTAAGCTTTAAATGATAAGATCTCATATGCTCAGATTCCCAGTATGTGTGGTATTATGTGGATTAGAAACTTAAACAGGCTCGTAGAACTGACTTTCAGAGAATTGAAATGTAAAACTAAGCATTATGGGTTTTAGTGTTAAGATAATGGTGATATCGTTATTATCATTTTTTGTTTAGAAACAGATCTGTTTTGTGAATGCTGCTCTTATGTGGGTTTCTTCATTCTCACTTAAAGATCTCAGCTTTAAGTAAAAAGTGTAATTAGCCTTTTACTTTCCTGTTACCTAATTGTACTGCCAAAGTTATTAAGAACCAAAAGTGATTGTGTTAGATTACCTTTGAAAAGAGGCCATCTCCTTTCTGGTCCAGTAGAAGGATATAGCAGAGATCAGCAATGTCACAAAGAAGAAACTGTTGTCTGAATGCCAAGTCAGTCATGGATGGACCAAACCCAATGGTTGACAAGGCCCTAGATCATAAGAGAGCATACTTTAGATAGAGCCTAATTTAAAGCAAAAGCAATTGTGTTTTCACTTGTTGGGGAACCATTTGGAATGCAGATGCTTAACAGCACAATTTAATCTTAGAAACACTTTGGGCAATTTTTTTTTTAAAGATTTTATTTATTTATTTGATAGAGAGAGAGACAGCGAGAGAGGGAACACAAGCAGGGAGAGTGGGAGAGGGAGAAGCAGGCCTCCCGCTGAGCAGGGAGCCTGATGCGGGGCTCGATCCCAGGACTCTGGGATCATGATCCGAGCCGAAGGCAGAAGCTTAACGACTGAGCCACCCAGGCGCCCCCACTTTGGGCAATTTTTAAAAGACCTTTCCTTGAACGAGGTGTCAGAGGAGTATCAGTCCTTCCCATTTATCCTTGTAATATTCTTTATAAAGTAACAGGGGCTTTTCATGTGAACACCCAAAGACAGTGGATAGGGAAAGTCGTGGAGATGTCTGAAAAGTGTGCAGGAATGCAAATGGTACATTTAAGTGGTGTTCACAAGTGCAAAACTCCTACTTAGCCATTCACGTGGGCACTACTGGGTCTTATCAAAAGCCTACACTGCAGCTCTATCATAGGGACTTCCTGTTGGATGCTCTTTCCTGGAAAGATTTGTTTTACTGCCATTAATTCATTTTCCATCCTGAGTGGTCTGGTACTTTCTGAAGCTGAAAGGGAGCCTGCCCACCATGCCCTAGTAACCGTATATGAAGAAGGATAAGAACATTCATATCAAGGTCCTTAGGTCGACTAGTAATTTGTTCCAGGTGAAATGAGGTGTTGTTTCTGATATGCTGCTTGCCTAATTGAAAAAGACCACCTAGCAGGTTGATTGCAAACAGGCAATAAGTTCTCCCATTGCCCTCCAGACAGGCTACACGTTATCTGCTTAAAAGAGGGCAAGCAGTTTTGTTGCCTTTAATGGGGAATTGTAAAAATAAGGAAGGAGAACTATCAGATAGTTGATTTTATACTTTTCTTTACTAGGAGATGATTATTAAGAAAATTACGTGTAAAGTGATGTACAATTCTTGCTGCACAAATTACACCAAAAGAACATATTCCAAGGATGAAATAAAAGACCTTTCTGCAGGAAAGATAACATTTTATTGTTAATGGCATGGTAATAAGTTTGCACCAGGTGAATTCTCCCAAATGTATTTTTAGTTTCAGTTCCTGGGCTCCAAGTGGGGTGTCTTAAGCCCAACATCAGTTCTGCAGAACCCAACCCACAGATAATTTGCATATCATGCTTGTTTTGTTAGCTTATGAGTAAAATGTAGAATAACGATGTGCTTGAAAAGTTTCACAGTGGGCACTTTGGTACTTGGGTGTACAATACCACATTTCATTTAGCCCAGCAGGTTTAGATGAATATTCACTGTCAGGTGGCAAAGAACTTGACCCCAAAGTAGCAGATAACTCATTTCTACTTGGACTTCTTACCAACATGGATTTTATATACTTAGAGTTTGAGTTGTTTTCCCAAAGCCCCCTCAACTTGACTCAGAGTTTAACATTTGAAGTATTTACATCAGCCAGTGTAAGGTGAAAGACTCATATCACCTTTGTTCATTTTTTGTTTTGTTTTGTTTCTTAAGCAAAGCAACATGGCAGAGTAGGAAGCATCAGGATTTGGAATCAGACTTATCTGAGTTTGAATCATGAGTTTGCATTTAATAATTGTGTGACATCAAGGAATTACTTAACTTTTCTGAACCTCAACTTTTTTCATCTAGACGCTTAACTGGCTGAGCCACCCAGGCACCCCTATTTTTTTCATCTAGAAATGGGAATAATAACATTTACCTTTCAGGGATGTTGAAAGAATTAGCTCGGATTCTGTATATTTCTTGGCACACTTATAGCATATGATCAATAAATGGTTGTTGCAGCTGCTAAGATTAAGGCTGTTCTACAGCCAGAAAAAAGGGGCCTTGTGTAAACTCAAACCTCTTTCTCATGGCTGCAAGAAACTGCAGATGCTCCTGGACTTACATGAGAAAATAGAACTAAAACAAAACTTTATTTTCAGTTCAGCCATTCAAGTTTAAGAAACCATTTTCTTCAGAGCTCTCAAAATCCTGATTAATTCTTTCCTAAGGATCATAAATATGAACATAGAAGGCAAATGCAAATTTCATGCTAACGCTAATCTCAAAACCTTAAATTCCAGGTTTACTAGATGTTCCTCATCTTTTGCCCATATATTGAATGTAAAGGGAGTGGCAAGATGTCTTGTGTTCATCCCTAAAACAGAAATATGTTGTATGTGAAAACGAGATGGGATAGTGGAGAGATTTTGCACTGAACACTGAGCTTTGAATTCTGGTTCTGACAACACTTCTTATCAGCTGTTTGACCCTATACACATTATTTCACAGCAATGAACTTCAGTATTTTTTTCCCCCTGGCCTGGATACCATATGAGGCTGTCTTGAGGTTTAAGATAAATCAAGGATAATTTTTTCAAAAACCAAACTCCAACACAAAAAGGAGATGTGATTTTGCACAGGTTTTCATGCACAGCTACAGTGTTGTACAAACCTTGATTTTATTCCTGGTTCTGCTCCTTACTAATACTATAACCATGGGGAAATTATAGAACCTTTCTAAGTCAATTTCTCTATCTTAAATTGGCATCTCAATGTTTACCATTGAGGGTTGTTAGGATCAAATGAAATACCTATGTTTGGGACCCATTGTACATACCCAATGAATGGTTGATATGTTGTTGTTAGTGGTGATGTTATTTAGCACCTGGCCCAGGGACAAAATGCCATCCCCAAAAATAGGAGTAGAAAAGTTTAGGCCCAATGTGGAATCCTGACATTTAAGTAAGATCAATTGACCTTTATTGAGTGTCTGTATATAGGCACTGCAGAATTTTTAAATGTCAGTCTCTGGAACTTATAATTTTAGTGGGAGGAGGAGGAGGAAGATGATAGACAAAACTTATTGTGCATTATGTTCCAGGCGCTGTACTATGTACTTTATAGAAATTAACTCATGTTATTCTCACATCAATCCTATGAGGTAGGAACTACTGCCAACCTTATTTTATATATGAGAAACGAAGACACAGAGAGGTTAAGGAACTTGCTCAAATCCAAAACTAGTAATGGTCAGAGTTGAGATATGTACTCAGAAGTCTGGCTCTAGAGCTCATGCCTCATCTATTATGAATGGGAGAAGAAAGAGTACATAAATGCTGTACAAAGCTTTGTCACATTATGAAAAAATATAGGAAAAAATATTCCAAACGAGGGAGAAATTCCATCAGACTTCAAGTATTTTGCAGCAATGAAATGTGCTCAGCTCCTAGATGGGCACAGGAAAGAATTCTTAGAGAAAGAAAGAAGGTGCTTGTCCCATCCTTTGAATAGATTGTGGAAGTGGGATGGATATAACAGTCCACCTTTAGAGGCCATGCTTCTAAACACTCACTATTTGACAGACTCTTATTGAAAAAAGGTATAATTGAGAAAATAAGCCAAAAAAATCACCATGCCATATTCTAACTACCTTTCTATGTGTTAAAAATTATAATAAACCTACATGCTTATAATAATTAATATATTAAATCTGCTTTTCTACATTCAATTGGGAGGTATTATGATTAAACCTAAAGATGTTGACAGGGCATCACTCATCAGCTATACTTTCGGTGGACATCCAGTATGGTCTCATGGACTCTTTAGTACACCCCTTAATTTTACAAATGGGGTCATTAAAATTTAACAAGTTATAGTAATGTGTCTAAGATGAGAGGGCTACTTAGTGGCAGAACTGGAACTAGAACATGTTTCCTAAACCCAAGTCCCATATTTTCCAAGTTTAATTCAACAACTATTTATAGAACAATAATAATTATATTATGAGGCAATAGCAAGGAGGGTGTGAGCTTACCAATAAAAGATCATCTTGAGAAGCTTATAATCTACTAAGAAAGACAAATATGCCCACATGTAATTATAAAACTCACCATAATGGGACAAGTTCAATAGCAGGGGAGATCTCACATCTTGTCTCTGCATGTCTCCCTTTCATCACTCAGTACACCTGTTTATTCAGGGTCTTTCTGTCTGCTAAATTGCTAAAACCTGTCTATAGTTCAGCACTTTATCTCTAGTATAGTTCCTGGTACAGAATAGGTACTCAATAAATATTTATTGAATGAAATGAAAAAAAAAACCACAAAAGCAAAATAATATAGAATCACAGAGGAAGAGATGATTAATTAAATGTGAATTTGAGATATACAGGCCAAAGCAAAGCCAATTAGGTAAAACTTTGCTAAAATGTCAAGTCTCCAAGGAGAGGAGATCATTCAGCTGGAAAAGGGCCTGTCATTTCTATTAATCCATACCCCTGCCTTTAGGCCAATCCACAGATGAATTACCTCTGACAAGTCAAAATTTGGCTTATTTTTAACTCAGGTTTTTTAAACCTTTTGATAAATTTAGAAAATATCTATTACAAATCATCAGAAAAATAAGAGCATGTATAAACTTAGACAAAGAAAGACAGATTCCAGCTCATGGTTCTCTCTCAAATTCTGGGTGTGATAACTCCAAAAATCAGGTAGACTGCTTCAAGGGGAACTCACTGGTGTGTGCCAGACTGCCCACAGTCAGGGGAAGGTCTGTTTATGTTTATTCCAGTTTGATTCTGTTCATAGCATTACTCAACTTGACTCTGTTTTATCTTTCTTGAGAGGTTTCTTTCCTTTTGTGACTGTTGGCTCCCTCCTTTTCTTTCTTCTTTATGTTCTCCCTTTTTAACTTCCTTCCTTGCTTGCTCCCTTCCTTCCTTTTTTATTCCTCCCCTTCCTTCCTCTCTCTTTTCTTCAGTTATGAGTCACTACCATAATGTTATTTTTACACATTTCATTAATCATGCATTTCCTTCCTCATGAAACTCAGCACAGGGGATGACATGTGCCTTTGCCTGGCCTAGGGACCCCACACTGTCCCACAGTACCTACCCACACTACAAAATATGTTAATGAATGCACAATATAAAAAGATGATTTGTGATATCATTGATGGTAGGGAAGAAGTAAAAGTGTAGGGTATTTTCATATAGTTGAAGTTAAATTGTTGTTAGCTTATCTGCTTAAAGCAGGTTATTTTAATTACAAGATGTTTTATGTAAGCCCCAAAATAATCACAGAGAAAATACCTATACAAGATACACAAAAGAAAATGAGAAAGGAATCAAAGCATGTCACTACCAAAAAAAAAAACAAAGACAAAAACAAAAAAACAATGAAACACAAAGGAAGACAAGAGAAGAGGTGCAAAAAAGCTACAAGACAGAAAACAGTGAACAAAATAGCAATGGTAAGTCCTTCCCTATCAATAATTACTTTAAAAGTAAATGAGTTAAACTCTACAATCAAAAGACATAGAGGGGTTGAATGGATTTTTAAAAGGCTAAACTGTATGCTCTGTAAAAGAAGCTCATTTCAGATTTAAGGACACACATAGGCCAAAAGTGAAAGGATGGAAAAATATATTCTGTGCAAATGGTAACCAATAGGAGCAGGGATGGCCTTACTTAGACAAAATACACTAAGTCAAAAACTGTCAAGAGAGACAAAAAAATACCTTACATAATGATAAAAGGGTCAATTCATCAGGAAGAGATAGTATATTTCCAAACTACAGCAGAATGAAACTAGAACTCAATGGCAGAAGGAAAACTGGAAAATCCACAACAATTTGGAAATTAAACAATGCATTCTTGACCAACCAATGGATCAATATAGAAAGGAAATTAGAAATTTGAAAATATCTTAAGGCTAAAATGAAGGTATAACATACCAAAACTTATGGGATAGAGCAAAAGCAGTTCCAAGCAGGAAGTTTATAGTGATAAATGCTTACCTCTGAAACAAATAATACATTATATGTTAAAAATAAAAAAGGAAGATAGTAGGAAAGGAGAAATGAAGGGGGGGTGGAAATCGGAGGGGTAGATGAACCATGAGAGACTATGGACCCTGAAAAACAAACTGAGGGTTCTAGAGGGGAATGGGGTGGGGGGATGAGTTAGCCTGGTGATAGGTATTAAAGAGGGTGCATATTGAATGGAGCACTGGGTGTTATACGCAAACAATGAATCATGGAACACTACATCAAAAACTAATGATGTAATGTATGGTGATTAACATAACATAATAAAAAAATGAAAAAAAAAACCCCTCAAATAAACAACCTAATTTTACACCTCATAGAACTAGAAAAAGATCAAACTAAACCCAAAGTTAGCAGAAAGAAGGAAATGTTAAGATTAGAACAGAAATAAAATAGAAAATCAAGAAAAAATAGAAATCAATGAAACTAAGGACTGTTTTTTTAAAACATAAACAAAATGGACAGATCTTTAGTTATATTAACTAAGAAAGAAACGGGTGACTCAAATAAAAAAATAAAATAAATGTTTCAATTGATGCCACAGAAGTTAAAAGTATAGGGACTACTATGAACAATTATACACCAAAAAGTTGGATAACCTAGAAGAAATGAATAAATTCATAGGAGCATACAACTCACAAAGACTGAATCATGAAGAAATAGAAAAATCTGAACAGATCCTATAACTAGTAAGGAGATGGAATCAATAATTAAAACTGCCCAACAACAACAAAAAGTCCAGGACCAGATAGCTTTATGAGTGAAATCTAACAAGCATGTGAAAACAAATCAAGGCCAGTCTATCTCAAATTCTTCCAAAAATTTGAAGAGGATAGAACACCTTTAGACTGATCTTATAAGGCCAGCATTACTCTGATTTCAAACCAGGAAAAGATACCAAAGAAATGAAAATTTTAGGCCAATATCCCTGATAAGTAGATGCAGAAATCCTCCATAAATACCAGCAAACTGAGTTCAACAGCACATTAAAAGGATCATACACCATAATCAAATAGAATTTATCCCTGGGATGCAAAGGTAGTTGAACACACAAAACACATTGAATGTGATATGCCACATTGACGGAACAAAGGATAAAAATCACATGATTATCTCAATAGATGCAGAAAAAGCACTGACAAATTTCATCACTCTTTCATGAGAAAAACATTCAACAAACTAGGAATAGAAGGAGATTACCTCAACATAATAAAGGCTATTTATGCTAAACTCCTTGCTAACATCATATCCAAGGGAGAGAAGCTAAAAGCTTTTCCCCTAAGATCAGGAACAAGATAAGAATGTTCATTCCCAACATATCTATTCAGTGTTGTACTGGGAATCCTAACCAGAGCAGAAAGGCAAGAGAAACAAATAAGAAATAAGCAAAATTGTCTCTGTCCACAGATAATATAATTTTATATATAGAAAATCCTAAAGATTACACACACAGTTAGACCTAATAAATTCAGCAGAGTTACAAGATATAAAATCAATATACAAAAATTAGTGTAACAGCTAACAATTTGAATAGGAAGTTAAGAAAACAATGTCAGTTACAATAGCATCAAAAAGAATAAAATAGGAATAAACTTAACCAAGGGATTGAAAGATTTGTACAATGAAAACTACAAAACATTATTGAAAGAAATTGAAAAAAACAAATATGTTTATAGATTGGAAGACAACATTTTTGTTAATTAAGATTTTAATTCCAGTATATTTAACATACAGTGTTATATTAGTTTCAGGTGTACAATATAGTGATTCAACAATTCCACACATCACTCAGTGCTCTCATCACAACAGGTGCACTCCTTAATCCCCATCAACTATTTCACCATCCCCCACCACCACCTCCCCTGTGGTAACCATCAGTTTGTTCCCTATAGTTAAGTGTCTGTTTCTTGCTTTGTCTCTCTTTTTTTCTCTTTTTTCCTTGCTCATTTACTTCGTTTCTTAAATTCCACATATGAGTGAAATCACCTGGTATTTGTCTTTCTCTGACTGACTTATTTTGCTTAGCATTATACTCTTTAGCTCCATCCATGTCATTGCAAATGGCAAGATTTCATTCTTTTTTATGGCTGAATAATATTCTGTTGTAGATATATACCCTATCTTCTTTATGCATTCATCCATCAGTGGACACCTGGTCCACTTCCATAATTTGGCTATTGTAAATAATTGTAAATAATTTGCTATTGTAAAAACATAGGGGTGCATGTATCTCTTTGGATTAGGGTTTTTATATTTTCAGGGTAAATACCCATAGTGTGATTACTGGATCATAGGGTACTTCTATTTTCAACTTTTTGAGGAACCTACGTACTGCTTTAGAGTATGGCTGTACCAGTTTACATTCCTACCAACAGTGCAAGAGGGTTCTCCTTTCTCCACATTCTTGCCAACACCTGTTGTTTCTTGTGTTTTTGATTTTAGCCATTCTGACAGGTGTGAGGTGATGCCTCATTCTAGTTTTGATTTGCATTTCCCTGATGAAGAGTGATGTTGAGCATCTTTTCATGTGTCTGTTGGCCATCTGGATGTCTTCTTTGAAGAAATGTGTGTTCATGTCTTCTGCCCATTTTTAATTGGATTATTTGTTTGTGTGTGTGTTGAGTTTTAACAGTTCTTTGTATATTTTAGATATTAACCCTTTATTGGATATGTCATTTGCAAGTATCGTCTCCCATTCATTATGTCGCCTTTTAGTTTTGTTGATTGTTTCCTTTGCTGTACAGACGCTTTTTATTTTGATGTAGTCCCAATACATACAATGGAATATTATTCAGACTTAAAAGAAGAAGATCCTACCATATGTGAGAACATGGGTAAATCTTGAGGACATTATGCCCAGTGAAATATGCTAGTCACAGAAGGATAAATATAGCATGCTTGCATATCATATGAGGTATCTAAAGTAGTGAAATTCATAGATGCAGAAAGCAGAATGGTTGTTGCTAGGGGCTTGGGAGGTGGTTGGGGGAGCTGTTCAGTGAACATAGATTTTTAATCATGAAATATGAAAAAGTTCTAGAGAGGTTCTGTACAGCATCATGCTTAGAGTTAGCAGTATTGTACTATATTCTTAAAAAATGTTAAGAGGGTAGATCTCATATTGTGTATTTTTACCACAATTTTTATTTATTTTTTTATTTTTTTAAAGATTTTATTTATTTGACAGAGAGAGAGATAGCGAGAGCAGGAACACAAGCAGGGGAAGTGGGAGAGCGAGAAGCAGGCTTCCTGCCGAGCAGGGAGCCCGATGTGGGACTTGATCCCAGGACCCTGGGATCATGACCTGAGCCGAAGGCGGACGCTTAACGACTGAGCCACCCAGGCGCCTTTTTTACCACAATTTTTTAAAAAAGGAACTAAAAAGGATGCTTGTTTATGAGTAATAATGTTTGATTTTTTTTTTAACTTTCTAACTTGATTGGTAGGAGGAAGAGAAGATGTTATCTTGACTTTCTGTTCTCTAATACACACTTTTCATATCCTGTGAAATCATTCTACCGTTTGGATTATATAATTTTAAGAGCAGTTTGATTTTGGTGGCTGTAGATTGGGATCTGCTCCCTACTTTACCAATGGCTGGCTTTTGACTTGGGGAACTCCTCCCCCTTTTGCACTATCTATCTAGAAACCGAGAACAGTTTGAAAACACTTGAGAGAAAAGCTCAGCTGTCAGGAAGTACAGCTTTTATGAATGAATATCTTGCTAAAATAAACAAAAGCTATTTCGATTTCTTAGCATTAGAAGACCACTAGCAAATTTCTTAAAAAAAAAAATAGTTAATACACTTAGGCTTCTCAGCCACAGTGAATGTTTCATTTAAATGCTGACCTTAAAAGCACATCGTTTTTTTTCTTTTGTTTTGTTTTTAGGTTCAAATGCTTGTTTATTCATTTTACATGGGGAGGTAGAACCCAGACCCAAATGCTTACCTTGGTATGACCCCTGAAAGACAAGTTTATCTCCTTTCTTGTTTGATTTACTTTAATAAATACTGACATTTACTTTGTGCTTGGTTTGGAGGATGCTGATGCACAAAAGAGACCCCTCTCCCTTCCCTAATGGGCATTACCTACACTCTGTTTGGGGGAAAGGGCACAAAACAGTAGCATAATTATTGTTTTTAATACAATTGTTGTAAGTGTTGTAAATGAGTGTTCATTGAGAGGATGATATGATCTGCTCTGGAAAGGGGGACAGTGTCCTAGGAATGACCTCTTATAAAGGTGACATTTGAGTTGAGCCCTGGAAGGTGGGGAAGATTCCAGAATTTCTGAATAGAAGAGGCTTAGGGATGGCAAGCTGGTAGGGAGGAAGCTCTTGGAGATTTGTTTCGGGGTTGTGCTGCATAGTAAGCCCACTTTTACTCTTAGATTGTACTGTATCTTTCCTTGGGATGGCTTTTGGGAGGTAGTCTCTCGATGCATGCTACAGAAGGGTAAGCAGGAATGAATTGTGTGGAACTGTGGGGAGGAGAAGAGAGCATGCGCAGTGGCCACATGGTGGGACTAAGCGCAGGTAGTAGAGACCTGCACGGCTGGAGAGCAGGACAGGGGCGTGAGCACCGGTGAGACTGGTGAAAGGGGCAGAGGCCAGGTCACAGAGGACATGATTAAGGACCATGGACGCCACTTTGAAGATTGTTTCTCTTTATGGAGATAAAGATCCCTGGAGAATGGGATTTTATTGATACTTATTTATTGACATTTATTCTCACTGTGTGAGAATGAATAGGAGTAAGGGTGGGTGCCAGAGACCAGTTAAGAAGCTGTTTCACCAGTTTTACAGAGAAATGATGCTAACTTAGGTGGGGGTGGTCATCATGGTGAGTGCGAGAAATAGACAAACGTGGAAGATATTTGCGCAGACAAGTATATAAACACTGTAGTGTGAACCAAATAGGCAGGGGGGTTTGGAAAGCTTCACAGAAGCGACATCAGGTTAACCTTGCAGGATGAGAACAAATCCTGTAGTAATACAGTCCATCACTTAGATTCCGCTGCTAAAATATGTACATTATAAATGATTACCTTTTTTTTTAGTATTCCTTTCAGATTATCTAAGAAATGTCACATAACTTGTGTTCTTTTCTCAGTGTTACTGCATGTGTTGGAATATAATAAATCTGCATTTCCTGAAAACCATTTCACAATTTAGCCTCATTGTTAATTCAGACGGATCCCCTCTTCATCAACACCCACCCAAGTCCAAGTACATTTAGTGAGAAAAATGTACATGGGGACATTTTTATATTTTTTTTTCCACTTCCTATTAAATCCTCAGTCCAAGTTAAATCTCTATGGCAATTTGACATGTGTCTTTCCACCCTCTTAAATTCTTGCCTGTGTCTGCCCTAGAAGAATTATAATTCAATTGATTTAAGGATTTGGGAAAAAAATTTAAAGCCTAAAATACTTTAAATATTCTCAGTTTTCTCTTACTTCCAAAGGTGAATGTGCTCAGATCTAGAGATTGCCCAGGCTAAAGGCTATTAGATGTAGAAGAATATTAGCTGGTATTAATAACATCTCCAGTCTGCGGACCCAGGAAGGGACTGTGTACACCTCTCAAATCAAGAAAAATTGTAACTATTACCTTATATTATTTTGTGATTATTTCCCACATTACTTATAGCTGCTATGGGGCTTGTGCTGCCCAGTCCTTCTTTAGCAAGCATTCAGCTCTTCTTTCGTAATTAATATCTTCATTTCCCCTATGCATAGAATGCCTGAAGGAATTTTTTTTCTAGAAACAAAGTCTGCATCATGCTTTAGTACGGCACAATTTATTTAGTAATTCATCTTTGCTATTTATTTTTTATTAAACAAATCAAGCCGGATATTAGTTTTAAGCCCTTGCTTTAAAACTAGGGGTTGTTCTGTGGAGTCCGTGTCAGGTCAACCAGAGGTCAGTAAGATATATCTCATCTAGGCATTACCATGTGCACCATCTGCCCATGTTAAATCAAAGTGATAAGTAGGATATGTACTTGTACACCACTAATTTCTCTTTGGCCAGAATTTCATGTCATCTCATGGTCATTACAATTGTCCAATTACAGTTGACCAAATTGAATTATCTTTAATTAGTAGGTCTGTCTCATAGTACAGTGGGCAAGTTGGACGTATTTATCTGTGTAAGTGGTCTGTCATCAGACTTAGAAAGACAAATGTCATGTCTGAAAAGAAAAAAAAAATTGGGGGAAAGAGGAAGGCAGGAGGCTGGATATATTTTATACATGTTAAAGTGAAAGAATAATTTCAGTATAGTCTTGTAATACGTGTCATGAAAGTTTGCTATGGTCTTTAGGATCTTTGGAAGAAAGTAACATTAGTTATGCAATGTATGATGTTTATTTATCTGTATAGAAATGGCATACCGAGGTTAGTAAAACAAAAATTCTATTGTCCTTGTAATGGGAAGAGATAGCTCATTTCAAACAACCCATTTATAACACATTTAGGTCCCTGTGAAGATTTATAATATCTTTGTGTAGTGCCCAGCCGGGAAATTTTCTATCTTGCTGCAAACTGCACACACCATTACAAAATTTTAATGGATTCACACTGACTTACTCCTGTTCAGATTGATTCTTATACTTGAGAGGCAAATGGGTGAGAACAGGCCATGCATTCCCTAAAGATGGCAATGGGCCTTTGAGCAATGATATCTGCCTGAAAAACTCGAGAAGCATCTATGGTTAGATAAGACTGGAGAGAGTCAAACTTATCACTTCTTGACATTCTCATTTGGGGGTGATAGTATTGCCATATTGCATCAAGTCCTACCATATAGCCATGTATCATGGTGCCACCAGACAAATACGAAGTTCTCTAGGGCTTTATTTGACCTAGAAGTTCTTTCAGGCATTATCCCTTGATCCCAGCATAAAAAATGAGAGAGAGGGCGCCTGGGTGGCTCAGTTGGTTAAGCGACTGCCTTCGGCTCAGGTCATGATCCTGGAATCCCGGGATCGAGTCCCGCATCGGGCTCCCTGCTCGGCAGGGAGTCTGCTTCTCCCTCTGACCCTCCCCACTCTCATGTGCTCTCTCTCTCTCATTCTCTCTGTCTCAAATAAATAAATAAATAAATCTTTAAAAAAATGAGAGAGAGGGAGAGGGGAGGTTGGTAGAGGAAGAGAGAGAGGGAGGGAGGAAGAGAAGAGAGAAAGAGGAGAGAGGAGAGAGCAGAAAAGGAAAGAGATATGGCTGATATTCTGACCTTTTCCCATTGAGCATCACATGATGATCTATTTTCTACCTAAAATTTTACTATTTTTAGGTATTGATCTTAACTCCTGAATTCTTTTTCAGGAAAAAAAGACCATTAATGCCATTGTTATTTCTACCCAGCAGTTCAAATCTTCGTGGTTTTTTTTGTTTTTTTTGGCAAATTTCCTTAGTACCTCAAAAACAACACGACAGCTAACCTTAAAGGAATAATTAAAGTTTCTGGAGCATTGCTGAACTAAATATTATTTTCAAAACATGTCAGTCAGCTCCTGCCTGTCCCTCTCCTTCTATATTTGCACTCACCCAACCATTCATTTATCCATCCAAAAAATATATATTTATTATAAGTCTGTTATGTGTTGGGCAGGCAGTGTGCTAGGTGCTTGGGCGGGGGCGGGGGGGAAGGTCAATAGCAAACCAGCCCTGCCCTTTGAACTTACACATATGGGTCATTATTACTTAGCAAAGGTGTTTTGAATGCCTACATTCCTAGGCAAGTTACTTATAGCAACCCCTTGTGCAGAATTTGGAAAAGGACCTTTTTATGGAGATGCACAGGAAGAGTAGATCCTACTCCTACCTTTCCGAGTTTTTATATATAATAATGATTTGTCCTGGGAGTTCTAGTGTTGAAATGTAAAATATGTTATAATCCTAGCCTTTGAAATAAGAACCTTGCCAACTCAGTCGGAAATGAGGTCTACGCTGCCCCAGCAGTGAGAAGGTGGCTCTGATGGTCTTTGGATAAAATCATTATATCTTGGGACTCCATCGTTTTTGTTTGGTGCTGCATAGATGGCAGCTTGTATCCCAATCAAACCAAAATTGTTCCCTCAGGGATATGTGATAGGGATAGGCATTTTGGCAACAAATATAGAAAGTTTCAAACATAATACAAATTCTATATGCTCTAGTAATTAGCATTTATCCTTGCTAAAAATACTATGTATGGCTTCTGCAATCATACTAAAATTTTAAAACAATCATGTCCTCTCTGGAAGGCAATTGCTTTAAATTGGATAGATTTCACTCATTTTCCAGTGAAAGAATTTAAAAATTCTGCCTGTGGAAACCAAAATACTGGATGGCAGAGTTGGATGTGTCTTTCACTTTAAAATGCAGACTCTCTCTGTGGTGAATGTATTTGTTGTGGTAAAGTATTTGAAAGGAAATCCTCAGAATAATTTGGGGTAAGGAAAAACACTATGTTTAAATAAGCCGACCCATCAGTTTTGAACTTTGAAAATTGCTTTATTTTGAATCAGAACGAATTAATAATCATTCATTGCATAAAAAAATGTATGTTTGAATTATAATATTTATATAATCATGATCTAAAACAAATTAAACCTCCAAATTTTAAAGGACTGTAGTATAGTGCTGTGATCTCAGTGATTTTTCTAAATGAATTAATGTTGTTTAGAGTTAATATTGATGCTCTTACTTAGCTACCTCATGATGTGTTCTGTGTCTTGGCAAGTATCTCTCTAGATAAGTGATTCCTGTAAGTGTTGGAAATTTCTTTACAGGTTAACTTTCCCATCATTTTAAATTGCCCATCCTATATTATTTCAGGCTAGAAGGGTCCTGCTAGTCTGATAAGAAGCTTTCTCTCCTGAGGTCTGTCTTTTGTGCAGGGCTCATCTAGGAGAGGGAAACGCCAGAATGCCAAATTGCGAACAGTATTCTTTACTGTGGGGCTCCATCCCAAAAGGGCTTGTAACAGTGTACAGTGTTGTAGCCCAGCTGTGTGGAGCATTGATTGCTTCTGCCTAGAGCAGGGATGCTGTCAAGTTGCTCTGTGAGTTGAGTCATCTATTGACAAAGAGCTACCAGCCCGCAGATAATGCTGTGTGGAGCTGCTCTCGCTGCTCCCACGATGCACTGCTTATAGCAGCTGTCAAAGATACTGAGGGATCCACGGGAGGAAAAAAAAAAAGACTTTTACAACTGCCTGGAAGAAAGGGGTGTGAGGGAGGAGACATTCCTGTGCAGAGCTGACCAAAGGCAAGAGTAGGCATCAGTGCGGTATGAATGCATACCTCACCAAGCAACGCAGCTGCAGCCGGGGGTCCGATGGGATGGATGCCGGCAGGAGTGCACCCACACTGATCAGGGATGCCCACTGTGCTTGTGGCTGGCAGAGGAGTCCTCAGGGGCTTGGGTACAATTCTCAGACCATGCCCTCTTCAGGACCTGGGGGCCCAGCTTCAAACAGGACCAAGCTGGTCACTTTGTGGGACAGTGTGCGGAAAAGCCCCCACAAGACGGGCACCAAGGGCAAAGGGACTTGTGGGGAGCGTTGCGCCTGCCCACATGGTTGGTTCAGCCCAACACAGGTGAGCCTTTTCCTTATGACTTTCCCTTGAATATCGGAAGAAACAGAGCAAGTTGTGTGAGGGTAGCATGGTTTGGAAAACTTTGCCGGGTCCTCCTTGCTGACTGGGTGCGCCTGTTTGGGAGATGGTGGGCCTGGAAAAACCTGGCATTTTTACAGGTGTTTGTGGGCTCACACCTCTGGGTGGCCTGTGGGAGTCCAAAGATGCTATGCTCAGTTTCTTTCAGTGACTTTCCCCAAGTTCAACTTCTCTAGTCCTCAGATGATTTTACGATGCTGTATCATAGGCTTTTAGCAGCACTTTAACTTCTAACCATTGTTAACTTTTGTGTCTTGCCTAGCCTCATTTTTTTTTTAATGGAGAGAAAAAATAAACTTAGATACTTTCCATCTCTTTAACCATGAAAGCGCATTTATTTCTTCACGTATTTAAAGTAGTGATTTGAACTATGCTCTTCTAATTTTACTCTTATAATACTGTGTACCTTTTCAGTAATAGGGAAGAAATTGTGTTTTTCCTAAATAATTCATTTTACAAACAAAAGGGATAATTGGGAGCAAACTAGAGGATGATTACACTCAGAATAAAATAATGAAACATTTTATTAATAGGGAAGCAACAAGGTTATTTATATTAAAAACTATAACTCTCTTTCTTCTATAATGTATTTCTGAAGCAGATGTGCAGATTCCCTTAATTTAATTTCTAGCTTATTCTTGCCCTGAACTACTGGCATTTTATCAGAAATGAAATTGGCTCATTGTTTCCTGCCCCCATCCATAAGAGGGAAGACAACTTCCTGTAAATGCTGTAAAATTTAAATAGAGTGCTCCTGTAATCACTGTCATAAATATCGAACAATGATAGTTCTTAAATATCCATTGAAAAAGAGAAAAGCTGTTTGTGGGAAAAAAAATCCTTTCTTGATTTTAATGTGATCTTAACGTAATTGAGAAGTGGCTATTGATCATGAATGAAATGTTATGATCTGAGAGGTGGAGAAAACATTCTAATTTTAATATTAGTTTTTTAAAAAGTACTTCCAAGAATATCATGTATCACTAGATCTTAATGATACTGTTGCACCTATGTGACTTTTGATGCATTGATATCATGCATCTCAGCATCTTGATTTAAATGAAGAATATATTGTCATTTTAGTATTAAACTGGTTCAGTTTGAAATGGAGCCTGATATTTGGAAACTTGGTTATTTTTTTAAAGTTAACATGAATTCCAAACTGAAAAAAACAGTCTTGACAATTTTGAAGTCTCTACCTATTCTTTTACAAATGCATGCATTTAAATGTCTTTAAAGTATATCTCTGTGTCGATTATGTTAGATTCTCAAGGGTCACATAGGCAAAGAAGACAAACACACATCTAACTTATAGTTTTTGCACAGAGTAGAATAAGCCAACTTGCTTTAGAGTAGAATAAGCAAACTTGTTTTATGGTCACAATTCTTTTTATCCAAGATGCAAAAAGATTTGCATTTCATAAATGATAATTTCTCAAACCAAAAATCTCTAATTGTACATTAAAATAGCCATGCTCTCAAATTTTTGTACATTTTTCATCAGTCAAGGGAAACTTTTCCCTTCCTTGGTTTTTAACAAAGTCAGCCTCCTACTTGCCTTAAATTTATAGCCATTTAATGCTTTAAAGGATTGAAATAGACTCTCTGTACTGATAATTAAAGATCCAGTGACATATGAAAAGGCAATAAATTGAGACAGTCACCATCTCCCATTCTTTTTCACACACATTTCTATAAATTTCCGCTCTTATTCACGGGTACTTTATTGTTAGCAGGAAGAACAATGATCCCCAAATATTGGAGTTACAATACCGTATCTTTTAGGGTCTTTAGTGTTGTGACACCTGACCCTTCCATTCTTTTACCATCTCAGTCCTGTGAAAGTGTTATGCATAGATTTTAATATATGTATTTAAATATCCCTGTAATACCTAGATACTTGCACATATTAACATATTTTCATGTATTTATAAGTATATATATATGGGTATATGTGTATATATATATATACATATACATGTAGGCATGCATATACATATATACATATAAAAATTAAAGTTCTATATTATTCTTTTCTCACCCAGAAAGTACTATCTTGTTCTTCCAAAGGGTGTTTTATTCTCTCCATATAAAGTACATTTCTTTACTTCTTATAAGTGTTCTAAAATGCTGATTTATGTATGTGTATTCATATGTATATGACTACATGTATATGTACATTCATTTACATATGTATCTGTAGAACATATCTAATATTTAAAACATACAGGTATGTGTAAGTACTATACACCCATGTTTTGAGAATTTTGTGATACTATTCATACCCCTTAAATTAACTAGAGATATCCTGTGAAATATTGTGAAATGAAGGATGGAGGTTAATGGTACTAAACATTAGAATTCTTGATAAAGTAGACAGGGGGAGAGTGCATGCTGTAGAGTGGCCTCGGGCCCCACATATGGTACAGAACATGCCTGAGGGCTGCTAAGTGTCTGGGAGCTGGGATCCTGCCCTCAGAGATATTTGCTGTATTACGTGGAAATCAGCAGTGTGATTTCCGGCTGCTATAATAGAGGGCCATGGTAATGACTTGAGTTCCTCCCAAGGCTCTTTGCCAAACTCCTGTTATTTGGGGTGCTGTGTGCTAACAGGACACTGTCATTATGTTGTTCCTCAGCAAGACTAAAAAACAGCTTCTGTCCTTTCTCAAATAAGTTTTCATTCCATTTGGATCTGTACAATTAATATAACCATAATAATAGGTAAGAAAATGGAAAATTATAGTTTCCAGAAGTGAGTTCTAGAATGCACATGTAGGATAATAGTGTTGGCCTTGGGGTGGGGGGGCGGGAAGGATGTCCATCATTGTGTATGTGGCATTTCTCCCCAGTGCAGGCTGATCTGGGGAGGAAGCACAGAACAGCTGAGATTCAAAGACCAGAGTTCTACGCATTTGAACTTCATTCATTCATTCTTCATTTGTTTATTCACCTATCATTTCCTGAGTGCTTACCATGTGCTGCTCTCTCTGGCCTGTGGATAGGATAGTAAACAAAAGAAATACTACCCCTACCATCGTGGAGCTTATGGCCTGCAGTGGCATATAATATTTAGTAAATGTATCATTATGTATACAGAATTATATCATCATAAGTCACAAATTGGAAGTGAAACAAGTTCCATAGAGTCCTACAAAGTCCATAGTCGATACATATTCAGGATACAGAGGAACCATAGAGGAGTAAGAAAGCAAGAACATTTTTACATTTTTAATGTGTACATTTATTTATTTAATTTTATTTTTATGAAAAGGGACTGCATCTCTTTAAGCCTAGATTTTCTGTTTTATAAAATGAGCATAAAAGTAGTACCTAACTCAGGATTGTAGTGAGGAATGATTAACATAATAAATATAAGGCACTTAGCACAGTACTAACATGTAGTAAGGGGGTTCAATAAATATTTGTAGAATGAATGAATAAGAAGCCTGCTATAAAAGTTGGCTATTATTAACCTATTCCTTAATTCATTAGGAAGAGAAAAATAAGTGAATCAGGGAAGACTTCCAGAAGTGGTGATCCTTGGGCTGAATTAAAAATAATGTGTCTGTGTTTCTCAAGTGAGCAAAGAGAGATAAGATTTCTGGGTAAAAATAACAAAACCAGAAACACATATAACACCCCGGTTGCTGTGTGGAACTGCTCAGAGTTCTGTTTGCCCAGAGCATTAGGCACTAGAGAGTAGGTTCATCAAGAGCTGGGGCTGAAGACCTGGGCAGGGCTTGGTCACAAAAAGTCTTGTGGGCTTCAGTGAGGACTCCACTGAGCAGGCAGCATGGAGCTGGTCACTGCAGGATCCTGGCACCTGCTCTGCTACTCTCTATGGGTTTGGCTTTGTGATCAGTGAACCGTTCTGGGCCTCAGTTTCTCTGTTTCTGAGAAAAAACGATCTTCCCTAAATGAAGTCCCATATCTCTTCTAATACTAATATTCTGTTATTTTGTCAACTGACACCCATTCATTAATGGGAAGCACTTTGGAAAAGATTTATGCTTTAAGGAGAGACAGTCCTAAGTTTGAACTTACTAGCTCTGTGTGACCTCACTTCCTTAACCTCTTTAAGATTCATTTGTCTTCTCTGTAAAACTTAGGATGATAAAATTATGTTATGGGAAAATGTAATAAGAATTAAAAATACTCTATATAAAAGAGCCCAGGGTGGTGCTTAGAATATAGGAATTGTTCAATAAGTGGTATTTATTATTACTAACGATATCCAAATTATGCTTTTTTAACCTGAAGAACTTATTGTCCATCAAGTGAATTAATCAGTATTGTGGTCCTTTGTTAGAATTTCTACTTTGTTCACTGAATTTTTTGATGTCTTACTTATAATAATGAAGGTTAGCTTAGGCAACTGTCCAGAAACATTTGGCACAGTACCACATGATGACGGGATGACATTTTGCCCTTCAGGGTTCTCAGAGATTTACAACAAAGCCTACACACACACACACACACACACACATATACATAATAGAACTGCATTGATGAAGTAGCATTCCCGTTATCTTATATTCAAAGGTAGGAGATATTAGGTTTTCTCAGCAACATCCTGCTAGCCTGTGTTTGAAGCATTTAGTCAAACTCTGTAAATCTTTGCAGCTCTTCCAGACAAAGCAGTTGCAAGCAACTTGAGTGCAGAGAACCTTTTTTTGTCCAAGAAGTAGGGTGGCCCTAGGCTGAAATCTCAGGCTCAGCTTATGTCTAGCCAGAAAGATCTAACAGCTTGTTTTAACTCTGCAACTGCTTCTACTGATTCCTTCTAGAAAGAGAGCCCCTTACCAAGGAAGAATAAGACTTTTTAGTCTCTGGAAAACACCAGCTGCCTTCAGGCAAAGGAAACAGAAGAGAATAAGAGATAATACTAAAGGAATTAAAGTTCTAGGCATTCCTTGAGCAGACCTGAAGCTGCTTGGTCAACACTTCAATCACCCCCTCTTCTGGATGCTGACATGAGCCGAGCATTTTCTCTAGGGCTGGACAAGTAGACACAAACTGAGGGTGGGAAAAGAAAGAGCAAAGGTGATAATATTTACTGAATACTCACGATACCCACAATGTGTGCAGCATTATGCTAGGGCTCTATGTTGGTCATTTTTTGAATTCTCTCAACAACATTAAAAGAATGGTATTAAAATCCCCATTTTATAGGGACGCCTGGGTGGCTCAGTCAGTTAAGTGGCTCAGGTCATGATCTCAGAGTCCTGAGATGGAGTCCCGTATCAGGCTCCCTGTTCAGCGGGGAGTCTGCTTCTCCCTCTGCCTGGACCTCTCCCCCACCCCTTGTGCACTCTCTCTCTCTCTGACAAATAAATAAATAAAATCTTTAAAAAATTTTTTAAAAAATCCCCATTTTATAGATGTGAAAATTAGGGCTGAGTAACTTTCTCCTGATGGCACATCTGATGAGGGTAGAATTTGTTTCAAATGTAGGTGTCTATATGACCACTTACCCTTTCCACCAAATCTTACAGAAAGACTTCTTTGAGGAACAGTGGGAGGTAGAACATCCCCAGAGAACTTTTTTAACTTTCTAATTTAACAGGAAATAACTGAAGTTATTTCCTTTGATCTCTTATTAGCTGCAATGATCTGTTATTATTTCTTCCAACACTAATTTTTAATCTAGGATCCATCATATATGTATTTTTTCTTTCACTTTTCTTATACTTGTAAGAAATGGTATCTGGTCTCTTTATTCCATTTAAATCTATGTTTATTAATTATAAGTACATGTGAGCATTTGACTACTTCACTGCATTGTTCAGTACAGTTGGGCTCATGGATTGACATATTGAAATCATCTTTCTAATATAAAATACTTTTTTGTATTTCTCCTTTTACTTTAGTATATAAAAAATATGTGTAGGCAGTTGTATTATCTATGAATTTCATTTCAGATGGAGAAAGGAGGATCTTACAAAACAATTATTATAAAGTGGAAAGGTTGAGTCTAATAGAATTGAGAATCTGGCCCTTTACAGAAGAAGTTTGCCAACCTCTGCATTAGACTATCAATTTTCCATTTTCTTCTGATGCAGTGTCCCATTCTGCCTAACAGAGTCTATCCATTCTTTAAAGACCTGGTTCAAGCACATCCTCCTCATTAATCCTTTCCAGCTCATCATAACACAAAACCTAGACTTAACATGGTAGCCTGCGCTGTTGGTTGGCATATTACCTTGCATTGTGGTTAGCGTCCTTCTCAGTCTGCTGATAAGAGAGTGAGAGATTTCTCATATGCCCAACTTAGAGTCTGACCCACCATGTTAGTTATCCACTTACCTTTGTGATAATTCTTATAGTATCATTATTAAGTTATACATTTGGACCCAGACTCCTCAACTGTATCCCTGGCTGTGGAGAGGAGAGACCATGTCATCTATACCGTTATGTCTAGCTGGTTACTGCATATGACTTACCTATACATTGTATCACAGTTACGAGTACTTATCTATATGTTCCACTAAGCTGAGTTCCATTAGAGCACAAACTATTTACCTTTGTTTCCCCAGTACCCAGCATGTAGCACTAGTTCAATAAAGTGTTCTTGGTTTCTGAATGAATATTAGCACAGGGCCTTGTATGTAAAGTACTTAATTAATTTTAAATTTGCTTTATAATTATTAACATTACTAATTATGCATGTGCCTTAAGATCAAGAGTGATATCTTTTACCCTTATAGTAGTTCTCTTTAAAACAGAATATAATAAAAAGTTAACATGCATTTATTGTTTTGTTTTGTTTTTAGTTATACTCAGATTCTTATTCTCTTGTGGTGCTGTTAAAATATTGGAATCACTGTTCAGAAATTAGGTTCTGCATTCAAATGGGTCATGGTGTTCAATGATGAAGGTACAGGATTGTACTTTGAGAGGACAACCAGAGGAAAAGAAATGATTCTGCACAACTTCTTTGTCCAATTTAGGAGTCATTTGTTCTCTAGAAGGCTGAAATAACGTCATGAAATAGTATTTTATAATTAGTTTCTGTACAATCTATTGTAGACGGCATGACCTTTTTTATCCATCATTTTCACCATTAAATATAAGTGCTCAGAGTACAGTAGTTGGCACTACCACATTAAAAATCCATAATTGAAGGCCTTTTACTCTATTCTGACGGGCTGTGTTATTTAGCTAGTGGTAAACAGTGTTTGTTATGGTTCTTCAATAGTACCGTTTTGTTTAAGAAATGAATTAACTTGAAAACTATGTAAACAATTAAGATTTTATTACATTGTAGAATGATAAGTAAATATATCTGCTTCTGACAGACTGGAAAGACAGTCGTACAAAACAGTTTTGATTCTATTTTCATACTATTCATTCATTTTTCTGATCTAGTTTATTCTATATCACACACATTACTGCACTTACCTGCAGAGTTTTTGGGTTCTTTTTTTAAAGCTTTATTTTTTTTAGAACAGTTTTAGGTTCACATCAAGATTAGGAGGAAGACTTGCAATATTTTTTTATTCTCCAGTTTCAATTTAATTTTTTAATAAAAATAAAAACTAAGTAGATAATTATAAATCCTCTTGGTTTAAGGGTGAACATTTATACTCTTTTTTAAAAATAATTTTATTATTTGGTTTTGATGTAAAAATAACACATTTCTGGTAAAAATATTTTAAGCTAAAGGTATTTTTGAAAAAAATTAAAACACCTGTAATTCCGCCTCGAGATAACCACAGTTAATGCTTTGATACCCTTTTTGTGTTTTTAATTGTCTCTCTATATATATCTTCAGAAAAATATATATAATATTTTGTATTAACACATGCTCACCTAAAGATATTGTCTGTATACGCCTGTGCGAATTTGACAATATAAAACCACATTGCTTTTTAAAACTAACAATATATTGTGAATATTTTCCTAAGTCAGGTAACTATTTTTCTTGTCGACATAATTTTATTACTGCCAAATATTCCTCTTTCTATCAAAATTCAAATTGTTGGAGTTTAGGCTATCTTTTTAAATTATAATTAATACAGACAATACTGAAGTCAACATTGGTGTACATGAACATTTGATCACATTTCTCATAGAGATATATTTTCAGGAAAGGAATCACTGAGTCAATTATGCAACTTCTTTAAGGCTCATAGTATTTATCTAGTCATTCATCCAATTTTTATTCAGTAATTAATGATCAAATAGTTCCCATATGCCAAAACATTGTGTTAATCAATGGGGATATAAGGGAGAACAAAAGAGACTGATTCCTGCTCCATACAGCTTAGAGTTAAATACCAAATTGCTTCTAAGAAGACTTTACAAATTTACAGTCCTCTCATTTCAGGAGTGTATGAACATGTCTTTCCTCCTGTATTCTTCATAGTTTTATCATTTTTAAAAAGTTCATGAATTTGGTAAGCTAAAAAATTGCATGCCATTACTATTTTAGTTTGTTTTTATTTGTTAATGAATATGAGTTATTTTCATGTGATTGTAGCCAGTTGTGATACTGTTATGGCATCATCTATAATACCTAGCATAATAATAATAGCCAGTTGACAATTTAATACATGCTTCATTTGTGGATTGGGTGGATGGTAGGATGGATGTGTGTATGTATGTATGGATGCATGGGTGGATGGATAAAAGGAAGGGAAGGAAGGAAGGAAGGAAGGAAGGAAGGAAGGAAGGAAGGAAGGA
>NW_023270852.1:23998776-24012176 GCF_011800145.1 Mirounga leonina | reverse complement strand
GGAAGGAAGGAAGGAAGGAAGGAAGGAAGGAAGGAAGGAAGGAAGGAAGGAAGGAAGGAAAGAAAGAAAGAAAGAAGGAAGAAAAGAAGGAAGGATATACAAATAGGTGCGTAGTTTCTGCTTAAAAGTCCTGGTGAGAGAAATTCTGCCTATCCTAAATATAGTAGACTAGTTCTTTAACCATCTTTGTGAGTGATCTATACCTCTCTCTCTCCTGTCACTGTAACTCCTTTCCTTAAGTCTGTTCTCCAGAAGGAAAAAAGCTGAATGCTCTTCTTCTCACACTGACGTAGGTGAGCAAGACTGAATTGAGTGACAGATGAAAAGGTAATTAGTACAACAGGCAGACATAGACAGGCTATCTGACTGTGTCAATAGAGAATTTGCTGAGGAGTGCAATGTGGGCACTAAATTGACAGGGAATCTGAAGAGGAAAAATGATCTAATGGATGAGATGGGGAAAGGAAATATTCTGGAAATATCCTCCCCTATTTTATTGTATGCTTATGTATGGATAAGAATTTTATGAAATTTGTATATAGACATATTCAAGGATGATTTGGGATCCACATGTCTTAAAATGCAGGCAGGCTGTCCCTAAAAGTCAGAACCATATCTTAAAATGATTCTATGAAATGTTATCCTGTAAAAACACACTACTACAGTGCTAATGCCAATATTTAGAATTAAATTTATATATACAATAATTCTACGAACTCCTCTTATCAAGGCTGGGCACTCCCTGGCTGTCCTAAACAAAATATGAAGCCAATCCATCAATGATGTGAGGGTGACTTTTTTCAGTACAGGAGAGAACATCATTTGCAAAGGACCAAATAGAAAGGTGACAGTTAAATAGGTTGAGGACTGTAAGTTGATTAAGGACAAAAACTCTTTTGAGGTTATTAAGGAGCCCAGCATAATTGGTAGTTCTTTTTAGACTTATGATTATTACTTTTCCAATAATTAAGTCAAAAAAGGGTGGGTAATGATGGATATTATGATCCCTATCCTTTTTGGGGAAGTTCACTCAGAGCCTTCAGCCTGTGTTTGTTTGTTTGTTTGTTTTGTTTCTTGTGCTCTGTGTTGCTCTCAAACCCGTCCTACTGTTCAGTCCATTTACCATGCCAGAAAATCAGGGAGTCCTAAACACCTCTATCACCTTTCCCCTCCCAGGGCCCTCACTCATTAATTGATGAAAGTTAATGTAGAATTATATCTCAGAATGCCTGAAACATTTTCCCTTTTTATATTCTCACTCTTAATTCTTGAGTATAGATGTGCATTATCATTAACATAAGCTATTTGCAATAGCCACTGGTCTCCCAGATGCCTTCCATCCATTCCAAATGTTTTTGTTGCCAAATTTATCTTAAGACTCAGTTCTATTCATATCACTCACCAATTTAAATGACTTAGCAAATCCAAATCATTTAAAGTAGTGCTTCACTTTACGAGTACTCTGACTTCTAGAGAAGGCAAATATGTCTGGAAATATTAATGGATGGTTTATGTTGGATGTTAAATAGTTGTTTATTTTTTATTATAGGATTGTTCAAAGCCCTTAGGTTTTATATCTTTCCAAGCAAGGTAAAGTATGTGCAACGTTGCCTAAATGTGTATGATGAAATATTTACCAGTATTTCATGAAACACAAGCTTCCAAACGCTAGTTTACAAAATAAAACTTGACTTTCCTAGCAGAGCATTCAAGATGGTCTTCATTTTGGCCTCAAGCTGCTTTCCAACCCCATCTCCAGCCACTCCTCTTTTATCTGGTAACAGCCAAACACTTGTTCCCTGATTCCCTAAAACCACAGTGCAGTCTCCTGCCATATCTTTTTTCATGCCCCCCCTTTATTGTTGACTTTCCCTGTTCCTGTGTTTGATAGCATCACATTCATCATTCAAGGATCATCTCAAATGTTACCTTCTTTAAAACTTCATTTTCTGTGCTCGCACAGAATATTGTATGTCACCTACTCTTCACTTAGCATTGTAATTGCTTACATGTCTGCTTCATCTACCATATTAGAAGCTTTGAGAGAACACAAACTGTGCCATATTTATTTCTACATCTTTAATGCAGGAATAGGACCTGACATATTTTATAAGTGAATGAAAGAACAGTATCTTTAAAAATTGGTAGGGAGGGAATAATATGCTAGGTAAGGCAAGCTAATGAGGTACTTCTTTAGGTCTCTGGATCCCACATTTTGTCTTTTTGAAAGCCCAGATAAGTATCTAATATCTGACAAGTATTCAGAGGAAATTGAGACCATGAAAAACTGACTGAGACTGACTTAAATGTACATGATATCAAATTATGTAAAAGTAATTTATTTCAGTGAAAAAGACAATTATCAGAAGAATTGAAATACTCATGTACATAAAATTCATTTGTTTATTCATTCACAAAGATTTATTCATTATCTAGTGTATGTCAAATCCTGTTCTAGAAATTTGAAAATATAGCAATAAATACAATAGGCAAGATTTAGTTGAGAAATACATAAAATTAACAAGTAAACAAATAAAAAAGATTACTTCAAATAGTGACAAATGACTTAAAAATAAACTAGGGCGGTGTGGTATGGAGGATAGGTTGATGGAGGGGATGTTCCTTTGGATAAGACACTAGAATAAAGGAAGGTTTTAATGAAGAGGAGACCGCTGAGCCGATATTTGAAGGATGAAAGACGAAAAAGAGACAGGCTTTATAACAATCTTCAGGTGAAGTTACAAATTAAAGAATAGCATGTTCAAGGATTCTAGGGTAGCAACAAGTTTGATATGTTTCTGCAACAGAAGAAGGTTAATACAGAAAAGAGAGAGTATGTGGAAGAAGGGCAGGGATGGAGATTGGAGAGGTAGGTAAGTCCAAGTCATGGAGACTTTGGAGACTATAGGAGGGAGTCTGAATTTTATTCAAAATTCAACAAGAAGTCATTGGACATGACATGATCTTAATGTACATAGTGAGGATGAGATGTGGGGAGGTGATAATGGCAGGAGGGAACCTATTTAGAATGTCCTGTAGCAGTATGTATTTTCAAGGGAGGGATAATGATGGCTGGACTCAGGTAGCAGCAATGGTGATGATGATCCACTGTATGGATTGAGGCTGTATTCTGGATGTAGAACAATAAAATGGATTAAATAGGTAAAAGATGACAAAATGAAGCAGATAAGAAAAATGAAAGAAGTGAAGGATAATTTCCAGCTATTGGATCTCTCTCCTTGGAGTCAAAACATCTTTGGAATTTGTTAATTATTTGAATTCAAGTGTTCACACTCCTTCCCACCTAGTGTGTTCCTCATTGATAGATATTCCTTGCCTCTGTGAGTTCCCTTTTTCTTTGCTTTAACATCTTTTCCAAATTTTGGATTGATACAGTTTTTTTCTTTAGGGAGGATGATATTTTCAACCATCCTGCTGGCCTGAGTGTTCTTGCATTTCTTTAAGGTTACCTTGAATGACTGAGCTTTGCTCTTATAAGGGCAATTATAATTTACTTCATTTTTAAGTTGGATATTGGGAGGGTGTCTTAATAATGTCCCCAGATACAAGGCAGTAGGTCATGGCCCATCAAATATGTGATGTTGACCCTCCCCTTCCTCTGCAGCTCTGGCATTGACCCTTCCCTTTACGAGTTTCATGAGAAAGATATTTGTGATATCTTGTTTAAATACATTGAATGACAGATAATCTTTATCTAGGAAAGTCACTAGATGAAGAGAGTTTGGGTGGGATGCTAAGAAGGAAATAATCACTTGACTTTACTGAAAATTATTATCATCATCATCATTATTATTATTTAGAGCATATGGTTCAAGCATATGGTCTCTTCTTTCTCTCTCCATCCATTACTTTTCAATTGAACTATGAAATCTTGAGTATATCCCTGGAACACCACTCATTCATTTGTAATTTCTAATGAACTTAGAAATTATCCCAAATATGAAGGAGAGATGGTGTAGGAAATTGAGTCAATTTACAATGGAATCTAGTTTCAATTTCTTTTTTTTTTTTTAAAGATTTTATTTATTTATTTGACAGAGGGAGAGAGACAGCGAGAGAGGAAACACAGCAGGGGGAGTGGGAGAGGGAGAAGCAGGCTTCCCGCCAAGCAGGGAGCCCGATGCGGGGCTTGATCCCAGGACCCTGGGATCATGACCCGAGCCGAAGGCAGACGCTTAACGACTGAGCCACCCAGGTGCCCCTAGTTTCAATTTCTTAAGATTAAGCTTCACGTAACAAAAGAGTACTGCAGGCGCATGTCCATTGTTCTTTCTGAATCTTTGATTTTAAGAGTTGATACTGGTTATTTTGCTAATTAAATTCTAAGGGGATTTTTGGAAAATAAACAAGCATTTTTCTAAGAGTTATTCTTCCTTTAAACTTCAATTTGATATTAAGACAGTAATGAGTAAGTTGTATTTTTTTTTTTTTCAAATAAACCAGCCACTGGGAACAGATATTCCCTTTGTACATTCTACACCAATTGACTAAATTGATGTTGAAATTGATAAATCATATTTTGTAGAATCTGAAAGTGTCCTCTTATCATGTGATGTCTGTGGCTATCAGGCACCAGTTTGGTATAATATCCATTATCCCATCACTAAAATTACTGTATTGTTGACCCCATTTTAGCATTAGCCTTGACAGAGTACATGAATAGTTTCCTAAGCAGTTCCTTATTGCAAATCAGTCTGTAACTGTATATTGCAAGGGTCATGGTTTAATCTGTACCTCAGCAGAAATCACATAGTGCCAAGCTGTTAAGTGATCTGTCTCTCCCAACTTGGACTCATGCTTGAATTTCACAACTCAGAGGAGAGTGAGTGAGTGTGCTCCAGTGGAAAGATGCAAAACTAGAAATCAGGAAATTTAGCTGAGCTAACTCTGGACTCTGAATCACCCAAGCCAAGTCTCAGAATCTTAGTGCATGTCAGCTGGAGGAAGCTAGACTAGATGAAAAACACTGTTAATATATTTCACTGTGTTGACCCTGATTGATTCATGATGGCTGAATGGACAGTGATGCTAAGAAAGATGGTGAGGCTACATCAGGGCTCCTCAGAAAAGAGCAGAGTGAAAATTAGCACAGTGAATAAGAATGAATAAGAAAGAAAAAACTGGCAGCTTAGATCTCTAGTTTCTTTTATAGCCCTGGCATTCAATGATCCTGTGTACTTTATGTGAATGGCATAATTATAATAAATTATAATAATAGCTATCATTTGTGAAGCATTTATTATATACTATCTTAATTTAACTTAACCTTCAAAAAGGATGGGGATGTGGGTCATCTTCCCCCCATTTTATAGATGAGCAAATGGACTTTAGAAGCAAAGTAACTTGCCCTAATTTACATCACTAAGAAGGACCAGATTTATGTTTGGAGCTCAGGTATGACCCCAAATCTCACTCCTTTCATTCTGCTGCACTAATTCATATGTTAGCCTGCATTTGTTGATGTTGACTTAATTTATGAGAAGCTGATAAGCATTAAGTGATCAGAAAACTAAACTTATTTAGGTCACAATAGAGCTTGAAAAATACTGATTATGGATGAGGCTTCTGCAAAGGTAATAGGTTGGGAATGACGTAGGAAAAATACAGTTTTAAAAATAATTTACTTATAGCTCTTTCAGAAATCCTATTTAAATATTTATTTATTTCTTAAGACTTCATCATTTTGTAATAGGGATAAATGTGTCAAAAACTGGAATGGGAAAAGCTTTCTAACCTCCTTTGAAATTTGGAAGGACGATTGATGATTTAAGGATAACTCCCTCTCCCAAGCTCGGGTTCCATTGTGGCTGCTGCAGTTTTCCACCCAAGGGACAGATCTGTCACTTAACTAACACAATGCAGAACATCCAATAAGTTCTTAATGAATACTTGCTGAATAAAGAAATATAGGCATTGAATCCCTAAGTTTTATTTCTCATTTCTGCAATAGGGAACAAAGGATGTTCTTCAAAAACTAGCTCAATTTACCCTTTTTAATGTACGCATGATAGCTTTAAGATATAAACCCATACTATTTAGTTAATTCAAAACAGAGTGCTTGTTTAGCAAGATAAACCTGGACCAGAGTATGGAGAGTTATATAGGTAGCTGTGATTTCCAGTCCTGTTCTCTATTAGAACTTCCCTCCTATTGGGTTACAGTTTATATCATGAGATGAATTATATCAAAATTATCTTTCTTATACCCTTTATGACCTAATCTGTTTTATGGGTACTGTTACATGCATATTCTTTTCCCAGTAGTGGTAATGATGATGCAGGAGGCTTGTATGCTCATTCCCGCCCCCACCCACTGCAGAGCATCTAGCTATTGCATGATGGGTGAAATTTGGCTTGTCTTTTAGACAATGGTTTTTAAATTAGGTGTGATTATTTCTGATGAGTTCTAGATTGTCCACATAATTATCTCTTCATTTCAGCAACAGCTGAGCTTAGTTCCTCTTATTGGAACCCTCATTACAGATATTCCTCAACTGACAATGGGGCTAAGTCCTGATAAACCCATTGTAAGTTGAAAATATCATAATTGGAAAGTGCATTTAATACACCTAACCTACTGAGCATCATAGCATAGCCTCACCTACCTTCAACATGCTCAGAACACTTAATGTTAGTTAGATGGCAAAACCATCTAACACAAAAGTTCCTTTATAATAAAGTGTTAAATCTCTCATGTAATTTGTTGAGTACTGTACTGAAAATGAAGAACGGAATGGCTGTATGACTACAGAATGGCTGTGAGAGTCTTGCTTGTCTACCCTCATGATCCCATGGCTGACGGGGAGCTGCAGTTTGCTGCCACTGCCCAGCAGCACAAGAGAGGATCAAAATTCAAAGTACAGTTTTTACTGAATGTGTATCACTTTCACTCCATTGTAAGTTCAAAACACCGTAAGTCAAACCGTGTGAGTTAGGGACTGTCTGCATATTCAGCTTTTTCGCCCTTTGGCCTTTATGATATTTTAAAACTACAATTTCAAAGTAAGGTATGTTGGCCTTCGGTCTTACATTTCTTAAATTCTAGGAGAATTTAGAGCTCAAGATTGGATCAATGACTAAATCTACCCACAAAGATCTTACCTGGACTATTGGAACAGTCTTTAACTTGGCTTTTTGCCTCCAGTGCGCCACAAAATCCATCCACCTCAAGCTGCCAGGATATTCCAGCACCCCTTCCTCCCACAAAATGCCTGTTCATATCTCTCCTGCTTCAAATCCTTAATGGCTCCACACAGCTTATGGGATATGGTCCAAATCCCTTAGGGTAACAAGCCCCCCCACACACACCTACTCATTGACCAACCTGAAACCTTAAAACCAGTTTCTCCTCCTTTCCCTGTCCTAAGTATATTATCCTCCTGAAGAAAAAAAAAAAAAAAAGTGTCACATTTTGAATACACTATGCACTTACTAAACTCTCACTCTCTATCAAGTCTGAGGGGCTCAATAAATAGCATCTTTTTTTTTTTTTCATCTTCAAACTAAAACCAGATAGGATAGAGTTGTGAGATTCTGATAGAGATTTTTTTTTTTTTAAATCAGCTTTATTACTGATAAAAGCTACATTGGAGGAAACGGCTGTGGTAGGCAGTCAAATAAGCTTGCCAAGATCTTTTGAACTAGATTTACTCCCCACCCCAAACTGCCAGCTTCTGCAGAGGCAGAGCCTGCCTTGCTAAACTTATCTTCCAATGGCAAGAGATTGCAAAGCTCAGGCTGGCTGGCTGGCTGGCTCCCAAGAGGAAAGAGTGAGCTGAGCATGCCCAGTTTCTTTCTTCAAACTTACCCAACATAAAACTTCCTTCTTCTGGAGGTGGGGTAAAAGACCCACAGCTTTCACTGGAGAAGTCATCTCCACTCTAAACCATAAGAGTGAAGAATAACCTCATGTGCTTTTATTCTGAGCCTGGGAAATCCTTTCCTCCCTTGTTTTTCTGCAGAATTCTGGCCACTCTGCACATCCAGCCTCAATGTCATTTCTTTTTGTCTGTAGTTTTCCTTGGTCTACTTATTCCTCACCCTCCCCTGGACCCCCAAGTAATTTGTTGTTGTTTTCCATTACACTCCATATTCATTCCATCATAGTGTATGATGTCAGTTTCATTAAATCATTAGCCAGTCTATGAAATCCTCAAGGGCAGGAGCAGTTTTGTGCTTCACCAATACCTAAGAATGAGTTTAGAACCTTGTGGGCACTCAATAGATTAGATGTTTTCCAAAATACTTAAGAAAAAGGAAACTGGGGTTCCTGGGTGGCTCATTCTGTTAAGCATCCCACTCTTGATTTCAGCTCAGGTCATGATTTCAGGGTTGTGAGATCAGGAGCCTTGTGTCAGGCTCTGAACTAGGCGTGTAGCCTACTTACGATTCTCTGTCTCCCTCTGCTCCTCCCCGCCTTCTTTAGAAAAGAAAGAGAGAGGGCACCTGGGTGGCTCAGTTGGTTAAGCGACTGCCTTCGGCTCAGGTCATGATCCTGGAGTCCCGGGATCGAGTCCCGCATCGGGCTCCTTGCTCAGCGAGGAGTCTGCTTCTCCCTCTGACCCTCTCCCCCTCATGCTCTCTCTCACTCAAATAAATAAATAAAATCTTTAAAAAAAAAAAAAAAGAAAAGAAAAGAAAGAAAGAGAGAGAGAAAGGAAGGAAGGAAGGAAGGAAGGAAGGAAGGAAGGAAGAAAGAAAGAAAGAAAGAAAGAAAGAAAGAAAGAAAGAAAGAAAGAAAGAAAGAAAGAAAGAAAGAAGAAAGAAAAAGAAGAAAGAAAGGGGGAGGGAGGGAGGAAGGGAAGGGAAGGAAAAGAGAAGAAAAGAAAAGAAGAAACTAAGTGAAGATAACTTACTTCAGTGACTGCCTCCTAGGTGCTAAGAACTTGGTTATAAATGAAGCCCTATCAACTCCTCCAACCTGCACAATAACTGTGAAAGACTAAAGATACTACTCCCATTTTATAGCTGAAAAGAAGGGTTCATAGATGTTTGCCTAACTATCTGTGGAATCGATATTTAAACCCAAGTTGGCTTGTTGTTCTTAGATGGACCCTTGTATCTCCCAGATCTTTGGGTCATCTCTAGATTATTTTTTAGAATATAAATCAGAGATAAAGGGCACCTGGGTGGCTCAGTCGGTTAAGCGACTGCCTTCGGCTCAGGTCATGATCCTGGAGTCCCAGGATCGAGTCCCACATCGGGCTCCCTGCTCGGCAGGGAGTCTGCTTCTCCCTCTGACCCTCACCCCTCTCATGTGCTCTCTCTCTCTCTCATTCTGTCTCAAATAAATAAATAAAATCTTTAAAAAAAAATCAGAGATAAAGGCCATTGTATGAGGAGAAACCTCACACTTAAATGATTTTTAGCTTGTTTAATAAGTTTTTAAATAGGTAAATGGGGGGTATAAGTTTAGAAGTTAGCATTTTAACACTGACTTTTTTAATGTCTTTTTAATGTCTTCAGTATGTCCCATATCATTTAGGATGTATAATGTAAATTATACTACATGTGAATGGATAGCCAAGAAGTTAGACTACAGGTTAGTTGTCAGTCAGGATATTGAAAGATTTGTGCATTGCCCATTTAGTCTAATTTGGCAATATTCATTCTTTTATTCCTGACTTTACTCATTCTGCATTATCTTGACCATAACTTTCACCTTATGTCTAATTGGGTTTATTTCTTTAATTTCACCTATTTTTGTTCACCCAGCTGACTTCCCATGATTTTAGTCAATGTTTAGTTGTATATGGTAAAATCTACCTCATCTTCAAAATATTCAGAATAAATTATAAGGAATTATGGTATTTTCCTGACACATCTACTGAGCTGGTTGTCACAAACTTTTTAAAATGATGAAACAGTAATAACTGATGTATACTGAATGTTAACTATGTGCACAAGTATCCTGCTAAGTACTATGTATGCATTCTTTCTAGAAATATTCACAACTATGGGGGTGCCTGGGTGGCTCAGTTGGTTAAGCGACTGCCTTCGGCTCAGGTCATGATCCTGGAGTCCCTGGATCGAGTCCCGCATCGGGCTCCCCACTCGGTGGGGAGTCTGCTCCTCCCTCTGACCCTCCCCCCTCTCATGTGCTCTCTCTCTCTCATTCTCTCTGTCTCAAATAAATAAATAAAATCTTAAAAAAAAAAAGAAATATTCACAACTATGTGGGTAATGTCACTCAGGCTTTCCCAATTTTAGATGAGACAACAAGACTTCAGAGAGAATTTAAGCAACTTACCCATGGCAACACCAAGTGAGTGGCAGTGTTAGCATTCAAGCCTTTGCTGATTCACTCTCAAACCTTGCATTTTTACCACTGTGCACCAAAAGCATAATTTCCCACTTTCTGGAAGCTAAGCATTGTCTTTGGAGAGAAACAGAATTGATTTTCATTTTGTCTCTACAATTATCAAGCTTTGAGAGCTTAGATACATTACTTAATCTCTCTACCATTTCTTTTGCTTGTCTGTTCCGTGGGCACCATGCCCATCCCTTGGGGTTACTTTATTAAAAGACCTAGTACATAAGGGGCTTAGTGCTGTACCTGATATTTGGTGGATGTCCAATAAAGGCTAAATACCTTTTTCTTTCCCTTACACAGAAAAATATTCACCCCTTAGTGTTTCCAAATCTTTTCTATATTTTTTATTTGAGCCCCCAAGATCCCTGTCATAACAGGGATTATTATCTCTGTTTTATAATAGAGAAGATAAAGGTTCAGAAATGTCACCAAGCTGAGTTTCAGTCACACACACCTTGTAAGGAGCAGAGCAAGGGCTCCATACTTCTCACTCCTTTTTATACCTAAGTATTTACTTCTCAGAAAGACAAAGTAAAGGCAGAAAGCAGAGGATATCAACAAAATCTAAAAGGTCCTTCTAGGAAAACACATTCTGCAAAAAAATATTTGCTCAATCTTCTATCCCTCCTTTCCCAGAGAGGCAAAGATGAAGAAGTATTTCTGTCAGGAAGGAAGAGTAGAATCCATTAGGAAGATTGCCCCTTTGCTCAGTGAAGGCCATGATCTGAGCTGACATCTAATTGTATTTGCTTATTTCAGAGCAGCAGATACTCAGCCTTTAGTGAGGACTGTTTTGTAATAGGTTAGAAGCTGCACTGAGTGTTATCAGAATGAGTTGGCTTAGTTACTGAGAGTGATCTTGCTGGTCCTGCCTAATGAAAAGCAGGGAGCCCCCTTATAAATGCACTGCTGTGTTATGGATCTGGTTACTACTCCCTCTAGCAAAGGGCACCTTGAAAGAGACTTCCTTCCTTTTATCACCACACAGTCCCCCAAAATACTTTAAACACATAAGCAAGAGGTAGAAATGGTTAATGCAACCTGCTCATAATCCTACAATTTGCATTTAGGCCTTCAGAACTCTTCCCCACCCATTCTTGTGATCCAGATGAGATAATCATATGTAGATGGATTATGTCCCATATTCATCTAGGGTCCTCTCCTTCCTTTTCCTCTGGGCATCAGGAGGTTCGGGGGTAACCTTAAAAGACTGTTTGTAAAAGGCTCCCCTATTTAGAAGGATAACATGCTTCTGGCTCTCTCTCTGGACCTATAAATTTTCCTCTTACTCATACTAAGAGACTGAGTCACATCACATCCCCGCATAGCTGGGATGCAGAACCCATTTTTCTCTCTCCATAGCACAAAAGACTTAAATCACAATTCCTTATTTGATCCCCCACTGTTGGTGCTCTAATGGGGTTGCTCTGCATTGAAAAACATAGGTCAGTAAAAGCCAAGATTTGGTTGATTCTTGTAATTTTCCTTAATTTTCTCACAATAGCTTGGGCCAATATTAATTCCAAGTTTGTGGCTTTACTGTAGAAGTAGTATTACCTAATAACTATGCTTTTGTCTCCCATTTTTGAAAGGAAGACTCTTTTGTTATGTTTGAAAGAATTTAAAAATGAGGAACCTAGGATTAACTTTTTAATTAGATATAATGATTAGAAACTGTTCATCACAGTAGTTTTCCTTTCATTATGAAAGGAAAATTGACAGTTTTTGTTCAGTTAGTGTTCACTGAAATGTTTTTTAAAGGAAATTATTGCAGAGTAAAAGGATATCAAAAAGCATATGCTTTTTTACATTTTTATGAGGAGAGATTGCTGATTTAAAGGAATTATAAAGCCCACAAAACATTATATTTCTTTGCCTAATATTTAGTCTCAGTGCATTATAAAACTTCACCCCAGTATAAATGTTTGTGATCCCTATGTTAACTGACCTTTGATCACATCAGCACAGTTCAGTGAAATCAAATTTGCAAAGCTTATTTTGGTGGAATCCATTATTTGTGCTTATGGCCAGCCTTTCAACTTTGGAGTAGTTTACATGTCACTGTCTTGACTTCATAGTATAATTTCAAATGATTTAGTTTGTTTAATTTGGGGTTTGGCTATTGATACATTAACATTCTTTTTTTTTTTTTTTAAGATTATTTATTTATTTATTTGACAGAGAGAGACACAGTGAAAGAGGGAACACAAGCAGGGGGAGTGAGAGAGGGAGAAGCAGCCTTCCTGCCAAGCAGGGAGTCTGATGTGGGGCTTGATCCCAGGACCCTGGGATCATGACCTGAGCCAAAGGCAGATGCTTAATGACTGAGCCCCCCAGGCTCCCCAATACATTAACATTCTATGATCAACTTCATTTTCGGGTGAATAGGCCTGGACTTCATGAACACTGGGATAAATGCTTTTGATGACTCCAAGACTGGGATTTAGCTTTTGTTCTAGCCCAGAACCGCCTGGCTTTTGAAAATAAATCCTAGCTGAACTCCCTGCATCTGTGGTACTCACCTCCCAGTCACTTAACAAATAACTATGAATTTTACTTGAATAATACTCTATCCTCATAGCTCTTTATTGTCTAAAAGTGCCAACCAGAAATTTATTCTCCTCACCTCAGAGGCCTTCTATATTTTCTCCTTCCTGGTAGCATTAATAATATTACTGATAATGATAATAACTGATAAATGTTATTGATTGATAAATTTACATTTGCTGTTATTAGCACTCTTACATGCAAAGAAATGTTAAGTAATTCATTCAATCCTTACAATATGCCTGGAAGGTTGCAAACATTATTATTAATTATTATTATTCACAATTTACACAGGAGAAAGCTAAGATTTGGTGAGGTTAACTAAATTTCCCAAATTCACACAGTAAATAATTAATGGAGCAGACAGAACCATCAACCTTCCCCCAGCAAGATTTTTTGTTAATTGTTGTTGTTCCCCTGCCTACAAGCTTTACTAGAATCAAGGACTCTCTCCCCTTTCCATTCTGTCTGTCTATCTATCTATCTATCTATCTATCTATCTATCTATCTATCTATCTATC
>NW_023270852.1:23854863-23998766 GCF_011800145.1 Mirounga leonina | reverse complement strand
ATCTATCTATCTATCTATCTATCTATCTATCTATCTATCTATCTATCATCTATCTATCTATTTATTTTTAATTCAAACTCCATTCCTTTTGCTTTTTCATCTAGTGCTTGCCCCTTGCCTGCCCTAATAACCTGGGCTCACCTCTCCCTAGCTCTCACCTGATCCCAATCTTTTCATCACATAACTTGGAAACCTCAAAGCCACCAGGAATGCCACCCTCTCCTTCCCTGTGAAATAGACCAATAAGATATTTCTCTAAGGATGTGTGTGTGTGTAAGAGAGGGAAGGAGAGAGGGAGGGAGAGAGAGGTAAAGGAGAGAAAAACAGAAAGCAAAGGGATGGAAGAGGCAGCAGGGAAAGGTAGCAAGAGAGACAGAGAGAGTCTTATTCAAACACTGACTAAAACATGTAGTTGCTACCCAGGGGAGACATGCTGATGAGGAGGAAGGAAAAGGGAGGACAGACTCTCAGGGAGCTTCATTTTAGGGCTGTTTTGATAGCTTGAGTTGAGACAAGAAGTCAATCTATGAAAATTCTATGATGTTAACTGTGCAAAAGAGTATCCCTAAGGTGACCAATGCTCTAGCCCTGGCCCTGCCACTATCTAACTGCATAATCCTTGGCACATTCCAGTCATTTGGGTCTCAGCTTCCTGTCTGTAAAATGGATAAAACCATCCTAGCCTCATAGGATTTTTTTAAATATCAAATGTGATACTTACACAATGATGAAAGTGCAGTGGAGATTAGGTTCTTGAGGTGCTTATGAACTAGTGAGATGATAAACATAGGGCATATGGATATAACTTTGTGTTACATAGACATAGAAATAGGTATATTTAAAGAAAAATGGTAGCTAATGATTGTTTATTGAGCCTTTATTTCATGTTGGTCTCATGAATTGACTTACTCAATCCTCATGACAGCCATATAACATACATGCCATTATCAAACCTATTTTATAGAAGAGGAAACTGAAGCCCCAGTGCAGAGAAATGGGATCAAAGTCATATAATTAAAAAGCAGTCCAACTAGGATTCTAGCCCAGGACTCCAGATTCTGTGCCCTTAACCACGGTCTCTGCCTTGGTGGAGATAAAACAGTATAGGCATTGCTTGCAGAGGTGAAGGTACTGCAACTCCTAGCTCTGTGCTGCCAGTAAGGAAATTCTTTTTTTTTTTTTTTTAATTTTTTTTAAAGATTTTATTTATTTGACAGAGAGAGAGAGACAGCGAGAGAGGGAACACAAGCAGGGGGAGCTGGAGAGGGAGAAGCAGGCTCCCCACTCAGCAGGGAGCCCGATGGGGGGCTCGACCCCAGGACCCTGGGATCATGACCTGAGCCGAAGGCAGATGCTTAACGTGAGCCACCCAGGTGCCCCAGGAAATTCTAACATCACAAAGCCCACCAACACAGCTCCTCTCCTCAGTGTCAGCTTGACCTCTGTAGAGCCTGCCCTGCCCTCTCAGCCACTTCCTCACGGGCCATCCACACGCTTAGGCCATTCAAAAAAAATTGAGTAACTATGCTGTAGGGATCTTGCCTGTCAAACCTTTGGAAAACAGAGGTGCATAGGCTTACTGAAAGTGCCATTAATTTTTATTTTTCTGTTTCCAACTGAGATGTTTCTGCTTGGCTATACTTAAGCAACATGGAAATAAAAGATAGCTTTAATTGGCATCCTTATAACTTCTTTCATGTTCTAGTTAGCAGTTCTACAATGCCTACATAAAATCACATTATCTTCACCTGTCATGTGATTACTTCTTTCCAGGCTTTTTACTAGAGTGGACCACAGGGCGAAGAATACCATAAAACCAAATTCACTCAGGAGAGTTATTGATTTTTTTTTCCATCTCACATTCCTGTTTCAACATGAAAAGCCCTAATTGCCTCCCTCCTATATTTAATATGTGGTGTGTTTTCAAAAACATCAGAGTGCAGCATTTTTGGAAGCCACTGTGAGGCCCTAGACATCTCACCTCTTGAAATACAGTGAGGTGTATACTACTGTTGCATAGACTACAAAGACAAAATGCTTTGGGAAACTTGGAAGGGAGGGAAGGAAAGCAATCTGAGAAGATAAGAACATGGTAATGGCAATCAAATAATATATGCTGACAAAAAGACCTGAGTGCGGAAAAACCTAAGTTCAAGTCTTATATCTACCATTTATTGCTGGTGTGATCCGCGTGCCTATCATATAGCCATTCCGTGCATCTGTTTCCTCAGTTTAGAAAGGCGAGTGCTAATTGTGCCTGTACACACTCCATGTGGTTTTGTGATAGTTAAATCCATCCATTTATTCAACAAATGTTTAGTGGGCACCTATCTCATGCTAGACACAGTGTACATACAGGTGATACAATGATAAATAAAAGGACTCTTTTCTGTCCATACAGAAAACTGTATGAACTGTCTCATCGTTCAATGAGAAGTCCAGCAAAGATCTAAAAGTCACAAGAAAGAGGTTTATAAACTAGGTTCCATGAAAGGCTATGACAGGATGCCCTGATGGGTCTAGAACAGTGGTTCTCATCTAGTGAGTAGAGGACAGAGATGCTGCTAAGCCTCCTACAATGCACAGTGGAACTGAGGTTTGAAAGGTAAGTGGGAGAGAATTCTGGAGAAGAGGTGGGAGAAGATTTGAGGCAAAGTAACATTTGCATAGGAGCTGACATGAGAATGAGCTTCATCATATCCTACGTACTGGAAGCAGACCTGTGGTGCTGCAGCGTAGACAGGGGAGAAAGGGCGCCTGATGACATTGGTGATGGGGAAGGTTAGAGCTGGTCAGGCCCAGGGGTCATGATGAAGTGGATATTGGGGGTTCCTGCGATGGCTTAAACAACCAACTGGAAGGAGCTGGGATTTACTGGGTAAGAAAATGAAAGAGATGCAGATTTGAGGGGGAGGAAAGAGGATGAGAGCCCAGATTTTGAAGGCAGTAAGTCTGAGAGGTCTCTGAGATACTTGGGTGGAGATGACCAGCAGGTTGTAGAATATGCAATTCAGGAGAGAAATCTGGGCCAAGAATATAAATGAGGGAGCCATTGATGTACTAATATTTATTTTTTTACATAAGCTCTAGGCCCAACATGGGGCTTGAACTCACTACCCCGATATCGAGTTACTCTACCGACTAAGCCAGCCAGGTGCCCCTGATGTAGTAGTATTTAACTGAGTGAATAGAGAGAGGGTAAAAAGTAAAGGGGGAAGAGACTTCCTAGCTGTGAATGTGCTTTGTCAGCAAAATGTTCTCTATAAATATGAGGAATTCCTGTCATCATCAACATTAAGTGCAATACTTTTCATGTCCATCCATTTGTTTAACAAACTGTTGCCAACCCTCATTATATGTTAGGCTGTGTGCTAGGGGCTGGGGATAAGCGGATGAATGAGAATGACACCTGCCCTCAAAAAGAGTCAAGAAAGCAGGTAGAGGAGAGAAGTTAAACTCTTAATACTAGCCTATCAATGAGTTAATGTAGCTTTCCTTCTGTCAGAAGAGTCCAGAGGAGAGGAGGAAGTGAGGGCTCTTGAAGGGGAAGAAGATGAGGAAGACAAATTTGATCTGCTTCATAGTTCTATCCAGGTTAACCTTGGCCTTAACCCTGCCCTGAGAGTTAATGTGCTGTGATCTAGTGTTTGATAGAACTATGTTCAAAGGAGACCTAGTGTCCTATTTGCTCTAGTCAGCTTCTTTGGGATCACTTGTTTTCTCTCCCTTAAAGTACTGGACTTGTGATTCCAAAGACTCAGCAGAGTAGGGAATAGTACTCTATGACAATCACTTGCATCTCTTAAACACCTTTGAAGTATGACTGACTGACTGATTGAATATATAGCTACTATACGAATTTTTGAAATTCTACTATATGAATTTTTATATACTATAGTTCATTTCATGCCCTCTGGAATACTACTGCATACAGGAAAAGTCCATTTGCCCTTTTACCCTGGTACAGTCATGTGAGTCTTGCCCCATCAAAAAAGACATGTCATTCTCTCTTAAATAGGGGAAAATGGGTCACATATGAATTTTTGATAATAAGAACTGTGGCCAAATTCACCATATATCTTTAAAAATACAAAAGAACATGGTAAATATACTAACATAAGGTTTCTGAAGTTTTAGTAAGCTTTTATCTATTTTAGGGCTCATTAAGTAATAATATCAAGCAAACATTGAAAGAGCCCATCATATCCCAGGCACTGTGCTACTGAACATTTGCTTCTCTTCTCTGAAACTACAGTTTAGTGGGAAGACTAGAAGTAAAAAGTGAATAGGGATGCTTGGGTAGCTCAGCTGGTTAAGTTTCCAACTCTTGATTTCAGTTCAGGTCACGATCTCAGAGTTGTGAGATCAAGCCCCACATCAGGCTCTGCACTGGGCATGGAGCCTGCTTAAGATTCTGTCTGTCCCTCTCCCTCAGCCCCTCCCCAACTCTCTCTCTCTCTCAAAAAAGTAAATAAAAAATAAAGTGAATAAACAAATTATTTTAAATTAAGATGGAAACTCTGAGGAAGCAATCAGATTTCAGAGGGTAAGAACATTAGGAGGATACATACTTTAGAATAAGATGTGGTGATAATCAGGAAAGGTGAACTGCAATTACCTAAATATTTCCTAATTACTGGGCAAGTGGAGTCAAAAATATGAATTTATTGTAGATCTTACTTATTACTTTTTATTTCTTACTTATTAAATATATTAATAAATTAAAATGAAATTGATTAACTTCATAAACACTAATAATAGTGCTTACTGTGTGCCTGGTTCTGCTCTGAAGATTTACAAATATTAATTCATTTAATCCTAAAAGGTAAGTACTATTATAATTTCCATTTTATAGATGAGAAACTGAAGCAGAAAAAGCAAGTAACTTGTCCAAGGTAACATAGCTAGTAAGTGTTAAAGCAAGTTACATTAGCCTCTGTGTCTGTCTATAAATTGAGAATAGTACCTTCACGGGGACGAGAAGGATGCTGCAAGGGAAAATAGTTTTTTAAGAAGTAAAACAGTAAATTTCTATTCTTACAATTTTAATATCAGTTATAATGTCACTGTTACAATGATGTAAGCTCTGAACTTTAAATGTGACAGGGAAGCCAGAAATTTTAAGATGGAGGATCCTACCCTTAAGAGAGCTTACTGTCTTACTAGAGAGGGATTATCAGCATGCATGACATAATGCATAATTCAAAATTACATGGGATATCTTTGCTAAATTTAAGGTCATATCTGTTTGTGCTTATTTTGAGAGGAAAAATGGGATTACTGAGGATTAAAATATATTCACAGATCACTGAATTATAGCTCTGAAAGACACAAGAGATGGTTGAATCTAAGCTTTTCATTTTATAGATGAATAATTGAAGCTTGTCAAATCAAAATAAACAAACTAAGATCTTACAGCTAATTAGGGCAAGAATCATAACTAAGAATAAGGCCCCTGGATATGAAATCTTGGCCCTTTTTTTCTGATTAAACTTATCCATTTATTTTGTTTCCCTTCCTACTAAAAAGTCATTGCTTTCTAATCCTCTCCCCTCCTGTGAGAGATAGATCAAACTACAGGTTTGTAACATTAAATGGTGACAGAGCTTATCACATGGGAGAAAACCCAGGAGATTAAGACTTTCTGCTGGTTTTTCTAGGAACTTTTAAAGAAATATTTAAAAATAGCTTCAATGAAGTATAATTAATATCCAATGATCTGAAGATACTTAAAACATACAATTTGATAAGTTTTGACCTATGAAACCATCCATTCAAGATAATGAACATATCCATCACCCTCAAAAGTTTCCTCATGCCCCCCTTGTAATCTCTCCATCCATTTCCTTCCCCCCACCTTCTTTACCTCCTCATTCCCAAGTTCTCCTTTCTGTCGCTATAGATTAGTTTGCATTTTCTAGAATTTTATGTAATGGGATTAAACATTACATACTCCTTCTGTCTACTTTGATTCAGCATGATTATTTTGAAATTCATTCATGTGTTGTATGTACCAATAGTTCATTCGTTTTCATTCATCTTTCACAATTTGTTTATGCATTCATCTTTTGATATTGGTCTAGTGTTTTGCTGTTACTAATAAAGCTGCTATAAATATTTGTGTACAAGTCTTTGAATGGACATATGCTTTCATTTTTCTTGGGTAAATACCTAGAGTAGTTTAATCATATGGTAGGTGTATGTTTAACTTAAAAACAAAAACAAACAACAACAAAAACCACTGTACTGTTTCCAAAGAACTTGTTCCATTCTCATTCCCACTAGCGATGTAGGAGCGTTTCAGTCTTCCCCATCTTCACCAATCCTAGGGATAGCCTGTCCTTTTTTTTTTTTTTTTTTTTTTAATATTAGCTATTCTAGTAGGAGTATAGTGGTATCTCATTGTAGTTTTAGTCTTTATTTGTCTACTAAATAATGATGTCGGTCATCTTTTTACATGCTTATTTAATACATGTATATTTTCTTTGGTGAAGTGTCTGTTAAAATGTTTTGCTTATTTTTAATTGGATTTTTTCTTTCTGTATTATTGAGCTTTGAGAGTTCTTTATATATTTTAGAAAAAAAATCCTTTATTAGATATATACTCTGTAAGTTTTGCCTCCATTCTGTGGCTTGTCTTTTCCTTGTTTTATTAGTATTTTTCAAAGGATGGAAATTTTTAAATTTGATGACGTCCAGTTTATCAGTTTGTTCTTTTATGGTTGTGCTTTTGTTACTGCATCTAACCTAAAGCCACAAAGATTTTCTTCTACTTTTTTCTTAGTTTAATGTAGGTTTTACATGTAGGTCTATAATCTGAGTTAATTTTTAAAGATAGGAATACATCAAAGTTTGCTATTTTGCATATAGATATACAGTTCTTCCAACATCATTTGTTGAAAAGATGACTTTTTCCCCATTGAATCCTCTTTGCACTTCTATTGAAAATCAGTTGTCCATAGATGTGTAGTTCAATTCCTGGAGTCTCTATTCTGTTTGTTGGTATATTTATTTATCTTTTTTCCAATGCCACATTGCTTTGATTACCTTAACTTTATAGTAAGACTAGAAAACAGGTAGTACTTTTTCTGAAATTTTATTTTTCCTTCTCAAAGTTGTTATTGGCTATTTCTATATTCTTTGAATTTCTATATAATTTTTGGATCAGCTTGGCAGTTTCTCCAGGACAAACAAATAAGCAAACATACAAATAACATTACTGAGGTTTTTATTGGGATTGCATTGCATTGAATCTGTAAATCAATTTTCAGAATATGATATCTTAACAATATTGAGTAGTCTTACCCAGAAACATGGTACATCTCTCCATTTTTATGTCCTTAATTTCTCTCAGGAAAGGTTTGTGTTGTTCACTGTACATGGTTTGCATATGTTACATACAGTTTATCCCTAAGTATTTTATATTTTTATCTTATAAATGGTATTGTTTTTATTTCAATTTGCATTTGCTTATTGCTAATATAGAGAAATACAATTGATCTTTATATATTTATCTTGTATTCTGAAATCTTGCTGAAGTCATTTATAAATGCTAAAGTTTGTTTTAGATTCCACGAGATTTTCTACATAGACAATTATGCCATATGGAAAGAAAGACACTTTTATTTCTCCGTTTCCAATGTTTATTTCTTGACCTGTGCACTGTCTAGAACCTTGCAGATAATGCTGAATAGAAGTGGTAGGAAAAGACATCCCTATCTTGTCCTGAGAGTTTTTTTTTTTTTTAAGCCAGGAATGGATATTGAATTCTGTGTAATGTTCTTTCTTGTCCCTACTGAGATGATCATATGGTTGTTTGCTTGTTTGTGTCAAAAAAAATAATATCATGGATTGTATTGGGTTGTTTTCAAGGTTAAACCTACTTGGTTATGATGCATGCCTTTTTATATGTTGCCAGGTTCAATTTACTAAAATTTTGTTTAGAATTTTTGCATATATATCATATATATGCAAAATTTATATATAAATATATATATATATTCATGAGGGCACATGGGTATTTGCTTTGTTGGTAATATCTTCATCTGGTTTGGAACCAGGGTAATCTGGCCCCCCAAAAACAAGTTGGAATGTATTCTTTCCTCTTCAGTTCTCTGAAAGAGTTTGTATAACATTATTATTTCTTCCTTAAATGCTTGGTAGAATTCATCAGGGAAGGCATCTGGGCCTGGAGTTTCTTGGTGATAGGTTTTTAATTATAAATTCGATATCTTTAATAGATTTATGGAATGACTATTATGTTACTTATGTTTCTTTTTTTTTTTCATGAAAAAGTGCTCAATATCGCTCGGCATCAGGGAAATCCAAATCAAAACCTCAATGAGATACCACCTCACACCAGTCAGAATGGCTACAGTTACTTATGTTTCTTGAGTGAGTGTTGGTAATTTATATTTCTCAAGGAATTCATCCATTTCATCTAAGGTGTCAAATTTGTTGGCATAAAGTTGTTTATGATATTTTCTTATTGACTCTTTCATAGCTATAAGACCTGTAGTGATGCTACTACCTCTCTCATTCATGATTTTGATAATATATTTCTTCTCTCTTTCATCCCTCATTAGTCTTGCGAGAACATTATCAATTTTATTGATATTATCAAAGAACCAGCTGTTAGTCTTATTGATTTTCTTTACTTTCTCTTGTGATCCTTTTTATTTCCTTTCTTTTAATTCTTTTGTGTTTTTTTTAGTTTGCTATTTTTTTTCTAGTTGTAAAAAGTCCAAGCTAAGATCATTAATTTGAGATCTTTTTCCTTTTAATTTTTTTTTAATTTTTTATTTATTTTTGAGAGAGAGAGAATGACAGAGAGAGAATGAGAGGGGTGAGGGTCAGAGGGAGAAGCAGACTCCCTGCTGAGCAGGGAGCCTGATGTGGGACTTGATCCTGGGACTCCAGGATCATGACCTGAGCCGAAGGCAGTCACTTAACCAACTGAGCCACCCAGGCGCCCCAAGATCTTTTTCCTTTTAAATGTAGATGTTTAGTGCTCTTTATGTTCCTTTAATTCGGTCTTTAAGGGTATCCAACAAATTTTGATATGTTGTGGTTTTATTTTAATTCAGTTCAAATACATACTAATTTCTTTTTTTAAAATTTTTTTTCTTTAGCCAGTGAGTTAGTTATGTGTTTTATTTAGTTTCCAAATATTTTAGGACTTTCCTGAGATTGCTTTACTTTGATTTCTTACATAATTTCACTGTGGTCAGAGAATATACTTACTTTGACCTGACTCCCTTTAAATTTATCGAAATTTGACTATGGTTCAGAATATGTCCTATCTTGGTAAATATTCGGTGAGTACTTGGAAAGAATATGTATATTTTGCTGTTGTGGGGTGGAGTGTTCTCTAAAGGTACATTAGCTCGAATTGATGGGTGGTTTTGTAAAGGGCTTCTGTATCCTTATTGATTTCTGTCTTTTTAATCTATTAATTATTTAGGGTTTTTAAAGCTCCAACTATAATTATAGATGTGTCTGTTTCTCCTCGTCACTTTGGTCTCTCCAGAAAACCAACTCTAGCTCCTCAACTCAGCAAGTTCATTGGGTTTCAGCTGGGTCCCCTGCAATGTGGCTGGCTATTCAAGGTTGTAAATGGGGAAGTCACAGGAGTTACTTTGTTTTTTTTCCTATCCCTCAGAGTTTACTGTTCTTTGTTGGCTCATATCCCTATTTGAAATTCATTGTTTCATATATTTTGTTTCGTTTTTTGGTTGTTTCAGACCAGAGTGTAAATCCAAGCCCTGTTATTCCATTTTTACTGGAAGTAGAATTGTCATGAAGTTATATTTTAACCAACCACCAACAGAAAGCATTCAAATGCAGACTTATCTGGGCATGGTAATACCACCATACAAAAAGTATTTTTAGACATTCTAAGGCCTGTAATCTAATTTAGAGTATGGTAATATATTTAGATATGATGGACATATGGCTTAGTGACTGTGTTTAACAGAAAAATGGTAGCCATTACCATTTTATCAGGCATTGTGCTAACAGGATGAAAATATGTACACTCTACTTTGTGGGCAGGGGCAAATGCACATTGAAAAGTTGTTGAAAAGAAACAGAGGCTTGAAATACATTTATCTTTGCATTCTTTGTTTCCAGCACAGTACTGAGCATACAGTAGAGCTCAATCAATGTTTGTTAATCTGAGCCAAGTTGTTGAGCTAAGTCAAATATTTGATGAGGTAAGATTCCTGGTGTACTCCACTTGAACGTTGAAAGTAACAGATCACAGAACTTATAACAGTGATTGGGCATGAGTATAAAATATGTTATAGGTCCTTAATAAAAGCTAACTCATTAAGTAAGTAATATGACCTAAATAATCAAGCCACTTAAGCTTCCAAAAGTATGCCTATGCACCTACTTAAAAATTGGGGAATAAATATATGGAATTTACCTCCTCATGGTTTAAAAAGAGTTTCACTGAATTTATACACATTGATGCTCTAAAAATTGATTAGAGCTCAATTGGTTAGCATTATGAATAGGAAGCTACTGAGTTTGCATTTAAGAGTAGCTTTGGTTCCTGTATAAATCTTACTATTAAGCTCTCTTAGTGTCATGGTCCTTCCAAACCAACCAGTAATGAACTCTAATTTCCCACTCTGCTTTTGTTCTACTTTTCCTTCCTCAGGAATGTCCCTTATCTATCTCTGCATGTCCAAATTTTACCCTAACTTCAGGCTTTAGCAAAGTGTTAAATCTTCCATGAGGCTGCCCTAATTTCCCCAATGGATGTCTTCTTTTTTTCTTTTTCATTGTTTTGTAAATAGCTTTTGCTACCTCTTTTATGGCACTAACCCCTGGCTTTTTGGTATTCACTCCATGTATCATCCCTACAATTAGACTTTAAGCTCCTTAAAGACAGATTCGACATCTGATATATTCATTTGTCCATAGTACAATCAAAAAGTACAGCACACAAGAGGTGCTTAATATGTTTATGGGATCAATGAATGAATGAATGATTTTATGTAGAGTTCCTATATGTAGACTGCAGATTATCTATGCTTTTTCTAAAGAGTAAGGAAAGGAGGATCTTTTAGGACATGCTGCTTAAGTGAAAGAATGAAGGGACCCAATGAATAAGAGGTAGAGGAAGTACAAGGTAGGATAGAAGATCCAGCTGGGGACTGAAATAATGGTAAATATTGGCTCAAAGAATTCAGAAAGGATTGGCTGGAATTTTGGAGGATAACTTACAAAGCAACTTTTTTTAATTTTCCTGTTGTTTGCTAAGAAATACAGAGCATTTACTAGTGAAGGAATATTTTCTGGAAGTTGTGGGCTGGCTGGTCGACAGTGCATGAGAAAGAAGCATGTGGTTGGGGCAGATGGGAGAGTCTAAGGGCAGGAATGAAGGCAGAGGAGGGACTGTGGGTGTGAACTGAACAGAAGAACACCATGAATGAGCAAAAGAGAAGGTTGGTTGAATTGATACTGAAAAATAAACTAATGGCAATAGCCTTATGGTGTATATTCCTGAGATATTAAGGAAAAATAATCTTCCTACAAATTAACCCAGGTAGAAATTTTGGAAGATCACTTCTACTTCCAATTCCTTCAATGAAAATTGGAAAATAATTGAGATAAAAGGCCTTCAGCCTTTGAGATTTTGCACACCACAAGGTCATTATCATGAATTAATCTGCCATCACCAAGACAGAAATGCAGAAAAACTAGGTAACCCAAATCATGCAGCTCTTCTAAAAATAACACAGCAAAAATCCTTCATTTATGTCATCAAACTGTTTCCTATAACTTGTACCTTGTTTTGTACTCCTTAGATTTTCTAGGTCAATTAAAAGCACAACTTCATTTTTTATATTATGTATTGCCCTCAGTTTACCCCTTACCTCTAGAAATGCTTGAATACATGTTCTCCCTGTTGGCCCTATAACTAGCTCTGAGTATAGATTCCTTTGGAACTTCTGAGTGCTCAGCACCTTCTTTCAAGATGCATTACCCCCAACTCAACAATCCCACAGAGACTATAGGGGGCTAGTAGATCCTCAGTTTACTTTGTGGGCTCCTGTCTTAGGTGAATAACATTCAGAATATGTCACTGTATTCTGCTATCCAGATTTTATTTAGTGCTTTATACTGGCCTTTTTGTTGTTAAAGTGTGTAACCAATTTCTCTGGAATTAACATGTTCTGATTCTGTGCAGACCACTCTGTGGTCCCAAAACTATTTAAAGGCTCGATTCTCCTGACATTAATTATGAGAATTCTACTTAGAATGACAAATAAAAGTGATTTTTCTCTAATACATAAAGCAACAGAAAGGTCTTCTAATGGCTTTTAAATTTTAAGATAAATAATTGACTGCATCTTATACGTAGGAACCTTGTGTCTAGTCTTTAGGGATACTTCCAGATACACAACTCTGTAGTTAACAAAGCAGTAATACTCCATAGATGAAAACGTCATGTCTAGATCTTAACTAAAGTGAGAAAAGAGTTTGGACATATTAAATAACACTGTGAGAATGAATGTATATAATTGGATTTCTCACATAGCCCAGACGAGTGTAGACACCTGCATATGAACATATATGTGTGTATGTAACCCACTCCCATCAATTTTAATACTTTCCACAAGCTACTCAAATTCTACCTTCATGGCCTGCCACCCAAATCTTCTGGTAGAAATATTTTTTCACATCTCTTTCCCTCCTACTTCTTTCCCCCCACACACTTATGGTATGTGCAGTTTCGCCAGACCCGTGTGAAGACAGGGGAACATTGATGGGATTGCTTTTCACAAGTGTGGGAACGAAAATCCTTCCCAATGAAAACATCTGTCTCTGTTCAAGTCATGCCCAGTTATCCCCCAAAAGAAATGTTCTGATTAACTTTTTTTTTTTTAAGTCTTAAGATAGCAGTTTGTGTAGCAGATCTAATTAAGAAGTTTATGTAACAGATCTGCAGGGTTTTTTCCTTCTTCAACTGGGTTCTTTGAGCTCAGTTTGAGTGTTACTAGCTTTCGCTATGCAACGGCCAAGTGCTTCCCGGGCTGAAAATTATCAGCTTTTGTGGGATACTATTGCTTCCTTAAAACAATGTGAACAAGCTATGCAACATGCATTCATTCCGGTAAGGAAAATTTCCTTTTATTCTCCTAAAGATTTTTTTTTCTTTTTCTTTTTCCTTTTATAGCTGTAGATAAATGGCACATATTATATGCGTTTAAAGATGTGATATCTTCTCTGTAGCTCTTGTTTGGGATAAATACATCTCTGTCTTTCTCGGTATGAAGTCTGAATTCTTAATATGGCCAGACATTGATCAATGAGAAAGAGTAAACAGTGGTGCAAGCAAACTCATCCCCCTAAAGAAAGTAGTTTCTAAAAGTAACATGTACTAAAGAAAGGGAACAGGATTATATTTCTCGTATTAAAATTTGATATAACTTACAGTACATATTTCTTGGTTAATTCTGCTAGAACTCCTTAGAATGGCTTGAATATCTTTTTCAGTAGGTTTGATACATAGATCAAGAATCCAAAAGTTAGTTCTTACACTTTAATTGCTTATCCAAGTAAAATCCACCCTAAAATCTCTCCTGAAAAGCGTGACTATTTCCTTAGCAAAGCAGTGATGCACTATTTAGAAATTTTTAAGTATAGCTGATAAAATATATAGATATATAAAATGAATTAAAAGTCAGTATCATTGTGTTATATATTGCAGAAATAATGTTTGTGCTTATAATTATTTAACCAGAGGAACCAGGCTAGCTACATCAGATGGGCGGAGATGAGGTAAATGGGACTTGGAAGAAGAGTTTTAAAATATTTGATTCTTTAATTAGATCTGTTTTGAGGGATTAAGAATAAAGGAATTAAGAAATAATGAGCACTCTCAACAATTAGTCTCTGCTAAAATTTATTTGGAATCTCTCAAGAAAAACAGTATTTCTGACATAGAACCTCAAGACATACCTCTATCCATAGTGGGAATAAATCTTCTTTGAAGTTCAAGTTATTTTCAACTGACTGAAGTTAGGTGCCATTATATTTTTCTCTGTAACTTGGGAATCACCGAAGTGTCTCAAAGACTGCTACATTTAAAGTTCTTCTCATGAAGTACTATTTTCTAGTTGGATCTCTGTAAATTGATCTTGATTGTTAAACACATAAAGCATAATTTTTGCAAGGAATTTAAATACTAATGGTGAAAAGCTCTCTAAATCAGATTAAGTTATAATGATTCTACATTGAACTGAAATCTGATGTGTATAGTTTGCTTCTCCCGTCTTTATTAAACTGTTATTCCTTGGCTTCATCAAGGAGAGTATGATACTCTTTGTGAAGCTAGTTATCACCTAATTTTGGAGCTTTCTCTAGCCAGGCAATTATTTTCTCCCTTCTAGGTTCCTTACATGCACCTCCACTTTATCACCTAACATATTTTATTACAAGTGTTTTCTTCTCTCTTATATTGTAACTTCTTGGAGTCAAAGAGAAAAGAAAAGTAAGTTGAAGGAAGAAACTAACACTTACATGTTTGTTTTCTTATTTTCCTGTCTTGAGCTCCCTAAATAGAGGATGCATATATCCTTGGGGTCTAGCACAGTGCCTAACACAACAAGGGTGCTTGGTGAGCACTTGAGAAATGAAATCAAATAACAAATCTCCAATTCTAACATTTCCAGTTAATACACGGCAGTTTTCGTCAACAGCTTTGTCTATACTGACCTCATAAAATTATTTCTATTTAAATCCATCTGGAGAAAACACTAAAACTTGACTAAAGCATTGCAATAGAGTGATGGTGGGAACAGAAATGTGTTAATGCAGGGCATAGAGCCTTGTGGGAAAAAATAGCCTTCGATTCAATTCCCATAGTCCATGGGCCACTCTTGCTTCCATTCTTGTGTCTGTTCCTAATCCCCTCTACTGCACACACGCACAGACATTTCCAAGTTTTATTCAGGTTTGCTTCATTTTGACTCCTCTAAATCTTTTTTGAAGATATTAGGAATTTGTCAATCTGTCAAATCTTCTCAATGTTTTTTCTAAGTCTTGCATTAAATATATCATTATATCATCACAATTTTATGAGGACTGCTTTTAGAAAACATAGCTATTATTAAAATATTACTATCAGTTGGAGATAAATCTGTTTAAATTGAACCCCAGTTTACTTTTTGTCGGAAGATGAAATTTAGATCTCAGAAGAAAAACTATATTTCATACTTTATGCACTTTTTAAACCCAGTGATAATGTATTTCATACACTCACAGACACACACACATATACGCACACACATACATGCATGGATGCATGATATTCTTGCCTAATTATACCCTTCATTATTTGGGATATACAAATAAATTCCAAAAATACATATATTTGCCATTATGTATTAAGCATATTGAGGAAATGACAGAGTATGTTGATTTAATCAGTTACCTCCTTTGAAATAAAACTGGTTCTCTTTTAAAATAAAATATTGGAAATGAATAATGTCTAGGAAATATAGACACATTTTATGTAGCTATCTTAGGACACCTGACCTGAAAACTTCACAAACATGTAAATGTTGTTTGTACATCTCCTGTAAGTGTGTATTTCTAACACATCATTAGAATTAGACATGGTCTGGACCATGTCTCGCACACACAATAAGCTATAGAATACAAAGAGTTTTTCAGTCAGTGCACTTCAGTGAACTAATAATAAACCTGACATAAAATCTCAAGTCATAATACAATCAACCCCAGAGAATCTGCCCATACAGCCTAAAGTTTATCTTGGTGAAAGGAAACTTAAAGCAGCTGATACCTGGAGAATGTAATTGTCCCAGTCTACACAAACAGGGAAGCCACTAGTCCATGAAGTCTTTCAATGCTTCAGTATTTGATTTCATATAATAGATCATGCCTTGTGATGATGAGGTGGACAGCAAATCTGGACTATCAAGCAGATTCATCTACTTTACCCAAGAGCACTGCATGTAGAACAGCAACTTGGAATTTCCCATATCTTTAGCATAAGTGCCAGCCAATGTAAGTTGTAAATATTTATTAGATGGATGAAGGATAAAAAGCTCTCTCTTGAGTCCTATAAATTGGTTCCATCATTGGAGCTGTAAGCACATTCTTCTAGACATTCAGTATCTTTGGGGTCCAGGTAAATCAAAGGTTTTATTGTTTTATTATTCAAGTGAATGGATATGCTTATAAAAACAGTCCCATAATTAGTAGTTCTTTTCATAGAAACTGACCTATGTTTCTATTCACTGTTAGTTCATTCACTTCACTCATCTTTTATTGAGCTCCTGCTATGTCCCAGGCATAGTCCAAACACAGGATAAGGACCTGAAGGTACACTTTAACTTTTATGACACCATCACTTTGGAAGAGACCTTCATTACCCCTTGCCCAAGTGGCACCCCACTGTTTCTTGCTGCAATGAACAAAGCTGATTTTTCTTATGCTGCTAGTCACTGTGTTTTAATTTTGTCTAATGTGGATGTCATACAGCTTGCTGAGCATTGGGAGAGATACTAAGATGAATCAGTTAGGAGAACCCTGATGAAACCTACGCAGAGTTCTGCTTATGAGAAATTTTTTCAAACAGATACACAGATGACTAACACCAGATACTAAGTGTTGAGTGCCCTAAGTATCCATGAATTACCATAAGAATTAAGGAAAGGGGTGAGTTTCACAGAAGAGTATCAGCTAGATTTTAAAGGTTAAATAGAATATTAGCATGCAGTGATGATGGAGGAAGAGGACCTTCAAGTGGAGGGAACAGCAAAGGCACTTCCTAAATGCGTAAATGTGGTCCATTTTTCCATCTGCTCATTCATTCAACCAATATTTATTAACTTTTTATGTATCTGAAAACTGTATAATATGAGTGAGGTTGTAGCAATAAATAGGACAAGCTTAAACCTGCCCCAAGGGCATTTACATTTTAGGGATAGAGACAAACATTAAATAAACAATTACATATATATCTGTATTGCACACTTTGATACTATCCTATGAGTGCTGTTCATAGCATTTCTCAGAGTTGCAATTCAGTATTGTACATACGCATACCCAGATACACATCTATTATAATAGTATAGCAACTGTAGATATTTTGCAAAACCTCTGCAAACAAGACAAATGGAATAAAATACTCTTTAGAAAACATTTTGTAGTCCTAAACTACATGTTCATTTCCCTAGCAAACAATTAGTACATCCTGTCTGACACATCCTGGGCTTGGTACTTGTAGTATAAAAGTGAGAGTATTTATTGAGCACCTCTTTTATGTTGTGTACTGTTTTAAGCACTTCACACATTAGTTTATCCAATTCCGTCAACAATTCTCTGATGTGGGCACTATCCTCTCCATTTTACAAAGCTTACAGAGGTTAAGTGACTTTCCCATGATCACATAGCTAGTAAATGGAAAGACTGGACCTTTGAAACTAGTTATGTGACTCCAGAACTCATTTCTTTTTATTTTATTATGTTATGTTAATCACCATACATTACATCATTAGTTTTTTTTATTTTATTCTTATGTTAATCCCCATACATTACATCATTAGTTTTAGATGAAGTGTTCCATGATTCATTGTTTGTGTATAACACCCAGTGCTCCATGCAGAACGTGCCCTCTTTAATACCTATCACCAGGCTAACCCATCCCCCCACCCCCCTCCCCTCTAGAACCCTCAGTTTGTTTCTCAGAACTCATTTCTTAATGGGTTCACTAGAAGAAGGAGAAAACCACTAAGACTAAACCGGTTGCAACCCAGTGTGGTAGGAGCTGCAGTCTCAAGGAATGCACAAGCCACAGTAGATGCAGGAAGGTGGGAGTGATCGATCTGCCTAGATTGGAGGTGAAATATGATGAAGGAAGATTGAAAAGAGAAGTCTTGAGATGGTTTTAAAGCAAGTGAAGGAGATAAGAAAGGATGGAAGAGTAGGTACAAAGACCCTGAGGCATAGAAAAGCAGTGTGGAATGAGGGCTAGTTATCTAACTTTCCCCGAGTCCTGATCTTCCTCTTTGAGCACCAGGCAAGCAGGTCAGGGACAACAAGAAGTCATTGAATAATTCGGGCTCAGATGTAGGCACTGGAGCCTTTGAAGAGAATCTCCAGTGGAAAAAAGAGATGACTTGCAGACACCCGGCTTCATTACCCTTACTACATACATCCTGGCCTGCAGGTTAACTGTGGCTGCCTAGAGACACAGAGATAGCTTATGTACAGATATGAAAGAAATGTAGAAAGAGAAGAGGAGATGAGAAACCACATGGTCCCTAAGAAAGATACTGAAAGAAATGAGCCTGATAGGAGCAGTGAGAGACTGGCAGAGGGGACTGTGGTCTCCTGGGTCTCTCGGAATCCCCAGTCCTTAATTCCTGTTCATCAGATGGTTAACCTGCCATGCCTCCTGTCCTTTCAACTTGATAGTTCAGATTTTGCCTAAGCTACTGTAAGTGGCTTTCTATTTTCTACAACCAGAGAACCTTCACGAAGACAAGGGCTAGTTAGTGGTCCAGGGACAGGAACTAGCCCTACAAGAAAGAGCAGAACAAAAGCCGGAGAGAAGGCAAGCAGATCAGCTGAGTACACTGGGCTTGAAAGGTGAGGTTCCATCATTTAAGACTTAACTCACGTCACCTTCCCCAAGACTTCTGTGCCTTCTCCCTCATTATTTCAACCCTGATTGACATTCCCTGAAGAAAAATAAGAGTAGAGAATGTGCTCACACACTGCTTTAATCTATTCTTTCTTATTAATCATCACAATACCAACAGGAAACGGCCCCAATATTATCATCTCTGTTTTAGATCAGGGGGGTCAGGTACCTTGTTTTTTATCATACAGGTGGTAAGACCAGGAGAGAACCCAGGCCTTCTCACCCTAATCCCACCTGCCTTTCTCTTTCACACCCACCATGGGACTTTGCCTCTATTTCTCTTGTGATATTGCTTGGCTTTGTATTACAAAAATTTGAGGGATTTCTCTTATTTTTACATGACACTGTAAACTCCTTACAGGGTAAAACCTTGTGCTTCTCCTACCTACTTTCGGCAGTTCCAACTATAGTGCCTTAAATATGATGTTTGCTAAATAAACCTACATGGGCCGATTAATACTTAAAATGTGAGAACTTAGGCAGCAATGGGATGATAATGAGGAATAATGCTTCTTGTCTGGAATACTTCCTTAAAGCCTGTCTCCTTGGCCCCACTATCACTTCCACAGACCCTGCCTCTGGTCCTTGGATGTTGACTTTGAGACATTGTAAGCTTAGGTCAGCTCTAAATAGGATTTGCTCAATGATGAGTTTCAGTCCTAGTTCATGGTGTTCCAAGTGTGTTTTGTCCTTTTTGGATTCTAAATATTACTTGATTCATCATCCTCAATCATGTCGGATTCATTTCTCGGTTTCATTCCTCTTAGCCTCACTTCACACTTCTGTCTAGTAATACCCCAGTTTTTAGTCTATTTCCTCCTGAAGAATATGAACAAGGCTATTAATGGAATTCCTATTAGTAAAGGAACAAAGATGACACTTAATCTATAGAGATATTCAACCAAAGGGGGGGAGATAACTACATCAGAAGCGACCTGAATAATTGCAACAGCCTGGGACTGCATGAACATTTGCAGATTTCTGGCAAAGTGGAATGAGATTGTTACTTTTGTTTTTTAACAAAAAAGCAAGAACTTGCTATCTTTTTTATCTTCCTCACTTGTGCAGTTTACATTTTCTTTGACTGCTGGTCTTGTGATTCCTGTGCATAGGCATCTTGAGTCCATGAAAAATTCATGCCAGGTGCAGGATGCCTTCTCTTTATCCCATTGTTGCTCCTTGTATCATGTTTATGTGGACTCATTACAATGGGTATCAGTGCAGATATATGTTACCGTACAACAGAGTAAAGCCCATTCTCTGTCACTCCCACTTTCCCTACCCACTCCAATAATTGCAAAAATAGGACCCACAACATTTTGTTACAGAGCAGAAAAACAGGTAGTGTTCAGAGCTAATAATATCAGTCCTCCTCCAAGTAGCAAAACAAAATTAACACACACACATATCAAATCCTTAAAAACTTTAATGAGCTAATACTAGATATATTGTACTTCTTTAAGCTTCATTTAGATCTTTTTATTTAGCAGGGAGATGCTTAACAACAATGGAGTTTCTGATTTTTGTTTTGAAAATATACTGCTTTTGCTATTGCTACTCTTGAGATCCCCTCTATACAGCTACTACCATCTTCCTTATACTGCTCTATCTTGTTACAGTTTTCAAAGCAGTGTACATTTCTCTTTATAACCTAGCAAGGCAGGTTTTAATATTTCTGTATTATTTATAAGAGAATTAAAGTTGAAAAAGTTGAAGTGGCTGGAATCAGAAGTGGTTAAGGAGTAAGATATAACCTAGTAAGACTAGAAGCTCGATCCAGTGTACGTTTGCTCCAATTCAAGAATTTTAGCTACTTTGAAAAATCTGAAATTTTGAAAGGTCTGAATCCTTGCTTAACTTTCCTGGACCTCAGCTTCATTCTCTGTGAAATTAGGTTTTATACAGATCTCTTGAGGGTTGTCTGCGTTTTAAATGAGATAATGTGAGTTAAACCCTTAGCACAACATCTAACCAAAGAAAGTGCCCAGGAAGGGTTGCCATTATTAATGTTGCTAATTAGTCCAATGTATTCTTCTACAAATTGCATAGGGTTTTTATATATGATCCCGTTTGCTTCTCAAAGAAGCACACTGGGTTGATAAATAATTATTTATATCTCCATTATACATAAACAGAAAATGTGACAGTTTAAACAAGGCTAAAATCATAATATAGGTGAGGGGAAAGTTCTTAAATCTCAGTCAGATGACCCAAATCCTAAACTCCTTTTATTACTATTTTTATGATATTCAAAATTAGGTTAAAATTAAAATCAGGAATTACCCAATCCTTATTTATAGCTGTATGTAACCTTAGAAATAATTTAGAGAGTCAAGTGACCTGACCAAGTTCTACAGTAGCACAACCATCCCTAGATACCTTATCTGCTGACTCCAAGTGCAAAACTAGGAGGTGCTCATCCTATAACATAAACACATACCAGGCGAATGTTTTTGTTGAGTTAGAGTGGGCAAAAAGGGGTCATAAAATGTAAGGTTGCAAACATTATATTCATAAGGAAGTTATCACTTTTCCAGTTAGTTAAAGACGTCTTTTATAAAACAAATGAGGGTTGTAGTATGTCTGAGTTTACAGTTTCGATGGACAAAGTGGTCCGAGAGTAAAGAGGAGAGTCAGCTTGAGAACTACCAGTTTGCTCTCCAATTATGGCAGAGTCTACACACACCATAAAACAACCTCCTCTATGCCTTCTTTCTCCTCTTTTTATTCTTCTCTCTTACTGTTTCCTTTTCTCTCCTCTAACCCATATCAACAGATAATACTCTTCTGTCTTTATTCCGAAACACAATACTGTAGCTTATCCCGAGCCTAGAAGGAGGTTAATTGGCAAGCAGAACCCTTGCTTTGCAGAATAACTGGGAGTAAGGGAGCCATCGGAAAACTGAGAAACCAAGACTGACATAGACATTGCCCCTCTGGGAAGCTAGGGCAGCTGTGGGGCTAGGAACTGGTTGGCATTTTGGACCTAGAGATTTGTAGGCTCTTTGCTGTGGAACAAAGAGTTCATTGCCTAGTCAATGACAATATACAAACACATCTGCAGAATATATTCTTTGGCATCAGCAAATGCTAGCAGTAGTTAGCTAGCTTCTATTTTTCTCGTCCTCATTCACCTTTTCTTTTTTAACCTATTTTTTCTGTTTTTCCCTAATGAAAACAATTCCAAATATAACATTAATTTTGAAGACAGAATGGCTAAAGGGAGATTGATAGGCTTATAGATATTATCAGAATTTAAAATAATGGAAATGGAACTAAAGTGTTTTCTACTTTGTTCCTTCTGCAACCCAGCCTAAGTGCCATGTTTCAGAGGCAGGTATTGAAATACCTTCCAGTCTAACATGGACATTAGCACATTACGGGTTACTAATGGTAAAACAGTAAACCAAACTCATATCGCCTTTTTGTTTCTCTCCTTAACATTTCCTCTCATGCAAAAAAAAAAAAAAAAAAAAAAAATCTGAATGAAATATTTTAAGACTTTCTCTATGGTTTAGCCTATTATGTTTTTAAACTTTGTATGATCTAATATCAAATTCTGGTTAATAGGGGGGAAAAAAAGGAAAACAGAATTTGGATGTTAGCGAATTCTTCCTTTTGGAGATAAGTCTTATAGAAAATGGAGAGAGGCAAGGATAGAAGAAAGAGCTTGGTAATACTTCTTTACTTCACTTCAAATATTTTTGAGTTTTTAATATGGGAGGGAATTCTTTGCCACTAATTGCCTGGTATTAAGGCCAGAAAATTAACTTATTCACAAGAAAAACAAAATATAGACTATAAACATAGAGCAAGATGATCATAAATGCATTTGGAGGTACCTTCTCTAAGATATGGAGAACCTCATCCTTTAGCCAATTCATTAGAAACCACTTTATATCATTGATATTTTTCCAATTTGATTCTTGTCTTATTTCACCATGGCTTTCTTAACATCATAGCTTCTAACTTTCTTTATCTGAATGATAAAAGCAGAGATCATCATTATCCAGAAAGAAGATTTGTATAGCATCCCTGCTTTCTTCCTAGTATTTCCCAGTAGAGCAAAATTTATGATGAGTGAAATCAAATCCTTGATGAGACATAGACTCTTAGAGGTCATCCATTTCACTCTCTACTCTTCAAATATAGAAATGAGTAGGGAGGCTCAGTGAATTGCTTCTTCACCCTGAGTTAATGAACTTGCTGGTTCTAAAGTTTCAATCTCCTGATTCCCAGTCCAGTGCCATCTTTATGCCAGTGACATAATCCCTCAACTAGATTGTGGTTACTTCCAGGGAGGTAAAGTGCCTAACTTTTGATAGCCATGCAAGAACTACCTGAGACGTTAGGTTGACTCCATTATAAATAACTTCAAACATTCTTATATTTAAAAAAATAGAGGGGCACCTGGGTGGCTCAGTCAGTTAAGCGACTACCTTCGGCTCAGGTCATGATCCTGGAGTCCCGGGATCGAGTCCCACATCCGGCTCCCTGTCCGGCGGGGAGTCTGCTTCTCCCTCTGACCCTCCCCCCTCTCATGCTCTTTCTCTCTCTCTCTCAAATAAATAAATAAAATCTTTAAAAAATAAAATAAATAAAAAATAGTTATGAAGTAAAATATTAAAACTATGAGAACTTTTTAAGATAAAATATGAGACTTTAAATGAATGTTTTGGGGGCGACTGGGTGGCTCAGTTGGTTGAGCGACTGCCTTCAGCTCGGGTCATGATCTCAGGGTCCTGGGATCGAGCCCCGCATCGGGCTCCCTGCTTGGCGGGAAGCCTGCTTCTCCCTTTCCCACTCCCCCTGCTTGTGTTCCCTCTCTCGCTGTCTCTCTCTTTGTCAAATAAATAAATAAAATCTTTAAAAAAAAAATAAATAAATAAATAATGTTTTGTTTTGGGTTAATCTTTTGATATAGGCCTTCACGTGCTCGCTTCGGCAGCACATATACTAAAATTGGAACGATATAGGCCTTCACATTTAGCAAGTTCTTAGGATGCCATTTTTCTTTTTTCATGATCTTTAAATCTCTAACTTTTCATTAAACCTCGTGTTTCCTTCTACCTTTCCAATTTCTAAAATGTACAGCTCGATGTAAGTTAGAACATGGAGCAATTCCAGTGCTGCCTTCCTTGCTTTACACAGGATGGTGTTACAACAAACATATGGATTTGGAGTCATGAAGAGTGATCTTTTTGGAAAACTGGACAGCCACATAAAAAAGAATGAAACTGGACCACTCTCTTATACATACACAAAAAATAAATTCAAAAATGGATTAAAGACCTATAAAACCACATGAAACCATTTCAGACCTATGAAACCACAAAAATCCTGGAAGAGAACACAAGTAGTAACTTCTTTGAAATCAGCCACAGCAACTTCTTTCTAGATGTATCTCCAGAGGCAAAGAAGACAAAAGCAAAAATAAACTATTGGGGTTACATCAAAATAAAAAGCTTCTGTGCAGCCAAGGAAATAATCAACAAAATTAAAAGGCAACTTACGGATGGGAGAAGATGTTTGCAAATGACATATCCTATAAAGGGTAATGAACTGATACAACTCAACACCCCCAAAAACATATAATCCAATTAAAAAATGGGCAGAAGATATAAACAGACATTTCTCCAAAGAAAACATTCAGATGACCAGTATAAACATGAAAAGATGCTCATCATCATTATCATCAGGGATATACAAATTAAAACTACAAATTAAAACTACAATGAGATATCACCTCACACTTGTCAGAATGGCTAAAATCAAAACCACAAGAAACAACAGGTGTTGATGAGAATGTGGAGAAAGGGGAACACTCATGCATTGTTGGTGAGAATGCAAACTAGTGCAGCCACTGTGGAAGATAGTATTGGGGTTCCTCAAAAATTTAAAAATAGAACTACCTTATGATCCAGCAGTTGCACTCTGGGTATTTACCCAAAGAATATTCAAAGGGATACATTCACCCCTATGTTTATAGCAGCATTATTTACAATGGCCAAGATGTGGAAGCAGCCTAAGTATCCATCAGTTGTTAAATGGATAAAGAAGATGTGAGATATATATCTATATATATATGTAGATATGTGTATATATATATATCAATCACAAATAATTCATATATCATATATAATTATATATAAGTGTAATATTATTCAGCCATAAAAAAGAATGAAATCTTGCCATTTGCAATGACATGGATGGAGCTAGAGAGTATAATACTAAGCAAAATAAGTCAGAGAAAGACAAATATCATATGATTTCACTCATATGTGGAATTTAAGAAACAAAACAACCAAAGGAAGAAAAAATAAGAGAGAGAGAAAGCAAGAAACAGACTCTTAATTATAGAGAACAAACTGATGGTTACCAGTGTGGAGGGGGTGGGGGATGGGTTAAATAGGTGATGGGGATTAAGGAGTGCACTTGTGATGATAAGCACAGGGTGATGTATGGAATTGTTGAATCACTATATTGTATAACCAAAACTGATATATTTTTTTAAAAATAAAAATTAAAAAAAAAAAGAAAAGTGAGCCTTGGCACCACTAGTTATTAGTCTAATGACCTTGGATAAGTTGCATTACAGGCCCATGCCTCACTTTTGCTATCGGTATAATGAGCATAATGATAGCATGTAATTCATAAGCTTGTAATGAGGAGAAGAGAATGAATATAAATGACCAGCATATGATAGGCATAGAAGAGTCTTTCTGTTTATAATTGTCCTTAATTTACATGTCATGCTTCAGACTAGCAAAGTCTATCTATAGTGCATGACAAGTTCCAGATGCTCCCATCCACAGCATCAGTTGTACAAGAGTAGTCACCAGGGGGCAGTGTGCAGTTACCCCTTTCTACCCATTTCACCTAATCTGTTGCCTCATGGGTTTCTCGTGAGTCCTACCTCTTGTTGCTGTGGCTCTAGTTTCAAAGGTCTAAAAACCCACTAACAAACATCTTTGAGTATACTGTATGTCAAGCACTGATGGGAGCTAGCTGGAGGAGGCTGGTTAAGAGTCCCACCCTCAAAACAATTACAGTTTCAGCAAGGAGATACAATTATCACACATGAATCAGTTAGCCATCAGCATGTATAAGAACAGAAAGAAACGTTCATTAAGAATGTCAGAGATTAGTTCTGTCACATAATTTCTTTCATTTAACATTTATAACTCAGTGTGAACGGAAGTAATACAACTAATGCACGTTTTTACATTTGGAGGGCAGGACAGATAGATAGATTGAGACCTGCAGTCAGGATTGAGAAAACTTTCATGGAGAGTCTAGGGCTTTAGATTGTCCTTGAAGGATGGATAGAATTTGGTTAGGTAGATAACCATGATTGATTCATGATGTAAGAGAAGGAAGAAATGGAAACAGTGTCTTATGATAGATATGAGCAAGGTGTGTGCTTGGAGTAGTGAGAATCTTGACTTGATGGAAAGAAAGGAGAGGGAAGGGAGTAAATAGTATCCATTTATTGATCCTACTGTGTGCAAGACCTTCATCCATGTACTACAGAAGAAACTAGCCCTACTTTAGCCTAATGAACCAGGTTGACAGCTTGCTTAGAATTCTGGTACCTAAGTGTGGAAAATACAACTGTGCTGCTGAGATTATAGCTCTTTGGTGGCTTAGCAAAAAGGAGCAGATGGTATCCACATGGATCTTTCCAGGAATAACACCACATGGAGTGAATCAGTGAATTAAGTATGTGTGGTTATATGGCATGGGGCACATTGACTAAACCACATTTGAGATTTGAGCTAATGACTCCATTTTTTGTGCTATCTCCAGAGAGCATTTGCATAAATAAAACAGTTAGGTTTGTAAATGCTTAGTGTGAATCGATGGAATTTGTGGCAGAAATGGAGAAAAGCAAGGGATTTAGAGTCAAAGGACCTGGGTTTGAATCCCAGCTTTCTCTTCTCTAGCTGTTTGACGTTAGGAAATTCACTGAATTATTAAACAAAGGAAAATTCCAACAGGCCCTCTGGGTTCTATGAGGAGTAAACAAGAAAACACGGGTAAAAAGCTTATCATATTTGCCTGACACACAATGGGTATTTGCTCAATCAATGTTAGTTCCCTTTCTGTGGAAATTAAATGATCTAATGTATATAAACACACTCTAAGTTATAAAGCATGGTATTTGTGGTCAGTATAATGCAATTATCAATCTGAGTTTCAGTGATGATCTGAAGTTTTGGTGAGTCATTTATTTTTGCCTTTTATACTAAGTGCAGAGAGGTATGTGTCAGGGGAACTGGATTGAAATCCGAAGAGCCCTCATATCTAGTAGTTTAATCAACTTTTATCTCTAAGTGAAATTAATTCTAGAGAAAACATAAAGAAAAGTTTGTTTGGTCCCAGGTCTCCACTTTCTGTTCCTTACTCTGCAAGCTACCCCATCTTTTCTGCACCAGGGATAGGGGTACTTAACTCAGCCTACCTGAGGTCTTTAGGCTATCATCTATTTTCTGCAAAGTGTTACACTACCTTGTATTTTAAGGGAGGATCAAGCAGGTATGTTAACACTTCAATCCACAGGGATAAAAGACTAATGGTATGTTTTCAAGGATCAGTGAGGGAAGTCGTGTTAACTAGCACAGACTTCTGGAAACTTATCAAATCCAAGCAAATGTTTTGCAGGTGTTTAAGAGTTACCCACATAGGAACTTCCAGGTTTGACTCCTGGCCCTGCTATCACCAGCTGGATGACCTTGGGCACATTGGTTAACATCTCTGTGCCTCAGTTTTCTGTAAAGTGAAGATAATATTATGTTTATTATTAAGAGAGTTCAGGCAGGCAGAGTTGAATTGAATTCAGGCCAAACACAAATATGCCATTTTTGTCCAATGTCCCCCCCCCGCTTTTTTAAGATTATTTATTTATTTATTTATTTATTTATTTATTTATATTTATTTATTTATTTATTTCAGAGAGAGAGAGAGAGAGAAAGAGCGCCTATGGTGGGAGGGGCTTGAGGGGGGAGGGAAACAGACTGCCTGACATGCATGAGCCTGATGTGGGGATCCATCCCCAGACTGGGAGATCATGACCTGAGCCAAAAACCAAGAATCTGATGCTCAACCTACAAAGCCACCAGGCGCCACTTTTTTTTTCCCAATGTTCTAACCTAGGCCAATGGTAAGCTAGGTAGGTAGCTATCTGTGCATTTTGTTAAGTGTTAGGCAGAGGGACCAAGGTCTTTGCTTCCTCCAGAGTTGTCCCCCTGAGACATCCTGCATAGTCTTTAACCTGCAAACAATTAACTGTTCAATCACCTACCCTCCTGTTATTGCCTCAGTGTCCTTATCTGTATACATGTGGGAGGGCGGGGGCTATGTCACTGCAGGGTAAGGGCAAAACAGGGTACAGACCAGAACCACTTGATGCTACTATTGGTGATGATTCAGAGCTCTACTGGATCAAACTGCACGCACCTGGTTGGTCTTGTAGAGAGAGAATATGAAAAGGAGAAAATCCAGGAAAGCAAAAAATAACCACAGTAATAATATAAACTTACATCTGTGGAGTACCTCTCTTTTTGCTTCACATGCATTATTTCTACAGCTAACTTCTCATGAAATAGGTTAACTGGAAAATAGCATTGTCCCATTTTTTAAGTAGGGGTTTGAAAGAGATTAAGGGACTTAGAAACCCTCTGAGAATTGGGAAATTGAATCTGAGTCAGTATGGTGAGAAATTTCTCTTCAGACAGTGAAAGAGGAGCCAGCAACTTGCAGGATGGAAAATAACTGCATTTCAACGTGTAGCTTGGAAAAAAATCAGCAGAGGGAATTAGGAGATGGTGGTGATTATCAGCATGAGATCTGGGGCTAGGAAAGACATGGGCTTGAAATCTGGTTGTGGTCCTCTTAGGTGTGTGACCTTAGGCAAGTGACTTAGATACTTTGAGCCTCCCTCCCTTTCTTTCTTCCTTTCCTCTGTTCTTCCAAATGGAAACAATAATGTTTTCCTTAAAACATTTTGAGAAGTAAAGGCACTGATGCATCTTAAGTATTTACCACAGCCTCTGGAACATAACAGTCATTTAATAAATGCTTAACAGTTTATTCTTGTTCTTCTTGTTATTGTTATCCTGTCTTCAGTTTTGATATTAAATAATTGTGAGATTTGGGGCATGCCACTTCCTTTCTGTTTCCATTTTCATATTTATAAAGTGAAAGGGTAGAATTAAATGATCCTTAAGGCCTCAACTTTAAAGTTTTATATAGAGAGTGGATTTGTTTCTTTTCTTTTTTTTAAAAAAAGATTTTATTTATTTATTTGAGACAGAGAGAATAAGAGAGACAGAGAGCACATGAGAGGGGGGAGGGTCAGAGGGAGGAGCAGACTCCCTGCAGAGCAGGGAGCCCGATGCGGGACTCAATCCCGGGACTCAAGGATCATGACCTGAGCCAAAGGCAGTCGCTTAACCAACTGAGCCACCCAGGCGCCCCGAGAGTGGATTTGTTTCTTTTGTTTCTCACACAGCCAACAATATGTCTTTACTCAGTTATTTACCAAAACTTTGGCACTTACTCAAAAAAGTCCTGGTTGAGTCAACAGGCTATGGCTGTGCCATTAATCTTCTTCTAAGCCATGCCTTCAGCAGGCCTGTTCACATGATATACCAGGGCCCAGTAACTGGGACAGAGTGAGGAGGGGACAGCTCCGGCACCAGCCAGGATCCACGTGGATATATCTAACTTTGCTTTGAGCTGGCCTCTGACTTATTAGTGAGCAGTAAAAGTTAGACTCCAAAGAGCTCTGGTAAAGTCCAGTTCCATTCTGAGAGGCAGTAGAGCATAATTGTCAAAAGTATGGACTCTGAGCTAAACTGTCTAGGTTTGAAGACAGTCTGCTTACTATATGTATGACTTTGGAAAAATTACTTAACCTCTGCTTCCTCACTTGTGAGCTGAGAATAATGTACCTGACTCATTGGGTTATGTGAAGATTAAATAAGTTAATTGATATAAATAAGTGCTATATAAATGCTCAACTTTATTATTATCCATCCCAGTGGTAATATTCAGAAGGTCCAGGTGTGGCTGGGTCAGGATACTATGAGATTTCAGAGAGTGATGATGCTCAGGGACAATTGCAGGTCCTGGTAAATCCTTCAAGTTGGAGTAGGACTCTCCATGCCAATGCCTAAGGATGTGAGGCTCCAGCTCAATAGATTATGGGAAAGGAGACGGAAGAAAGGGTTTCATGTCTAACAGAGAACTAAAGGCAGGAAATTGAGGTAGAAGTCTCCCCAACCCCAACCACATCACATTTTTTATTTCCAGAATGGGCCACCATAGTGGAATATTAGGGGGGAAGACCTGAAACAAAATAAAGTTATCCTGAGTTCAATCCTTAGCATACCAATTCAGTACTTAATGTTAGAGATCTCATTTCAGACCTGCTGTGGGTAGTAACTCCAATATTCTACTTCCCTGGTTAGAATTAGGACATGGTCTGACTGGGGCGCAGCCTAATGTGTGAATTATGTGAATTGTGAAGCTAGACTATTAATAACCTTGTAGCAGCTGACCTAAGCCAGCTAATATCTACCTTGAAGTCTGGAGATCTTTAGCTGTCTCAGTGAAATCACATGCATAACAAATGGACTCATTTAAAAACTTTCAGTAGCTTCCATTTTGTTTCAAGCTGTCATGCCACACCACATATGAAAGTCATTTATATGACCTGTGTTGCTTCTTGCCCACTCAACAGCCTTGTCTTTTAAGCCTGAGAAGATAAACCAGAGATACTGTGCCCCAAAAGCAGCTAACATGTTATTCTTGCCATATTTTACCTCCTACTTAATTTGGCTTGACAACCGCTTGCCTTCAACTTGCATGTTCCAGGTCATTTGAAATCCCTGCACAATTTCTTAACCCCATCTGTGTTACTGTTCAGTTCCTGCTTTATTTAAGTCCCTTGACTTAAATGTAGGTTTCTCTCCTTTTCCACTTTGCTTCTTAAAAGTTTAGATATAGGCCCAGATTCATCTTGTGACCTTCTCACTAGTCAGATATAAACTTTCCAGAGTGTGCTCTTTGGCTGACTGGCTGATGTACCTTCCCTGCCTACACCTTGCTTGATGAGGCTTCCTGACTGTAGTTGACCTGGTGAACACTTGCCCATATATGTCAGAAGTATTTCTCAAATCTAGCACTTAAAAAATATCAAGAAGTAACCACATCAGTCAGAATCAATGAACCCCTTTGAAAATTTGCATTCATTATGTCAGATTCTTTTTTAATTACATTTTCTTGGTGGCAAGCAGCAGCATTTTATCCTTTACTAGCATAAGCAAAGTATGGCTATAATTTAAAAGTATTTGGGTATTCCATAGAACTCAAAGAGAGGAAGGGGGCTGGAATTCATGAATAACTTGATCTAATAGCTTAAATTATTTGCTATTCCCTCTATTTGCTTCTGGCTTCTCTACAATTAGCTTTATACTTCCTTCTTGCTGTAAACTGACTTTCTCCACATAGAAGAGAATGTAATATAAAATGCAAACCATTTATATCTCATTGTTTGGGCCACCTAAGAGACATTGATTTTCTTAAACCTTTATAGTTTCAAAAATCCTTGACTAGATTTACATGAAGACAAGCCTTGAAACTTCTGATGAAAAGATTTTTTTCATATTTGTTAAAAGTCTCTTTCCAGTAAATGGAAATAAGCATCCGAAGTAGGATGCTGGCATCTGGTAAGTCACCAGTTTGATTTAGGGGTTCAATTAAATAGAATACCCAATATGGAAGGAGATTGTGTGTATAGCAGAGCACTACGCATTGTGGAGATAAAGCTTAGAGGGACCATCAAAGTAACTAGGGAATTGGTTTGAAGAATCTGAAACCAAACTTGATCAAACTGGCATGGACTCACATGATTTCAAAAGTGAAAAAAGAAATAGAAGCCAGGATGAGCCAAGGGGAGAACTGAAATTAACAACTGGTGAGAAGAGCACACTCATGGGCCATACTTAGAATACTCTGTCACCACTTGGGATTTTTATTCTCTGCTGATATGTGCCATTGAGTACCTTAAAGATTCCAAAAAGCTTCTGTGAAAATAATCTGGGGAGGACTGTGAGGGGCCTGGAGCAGAATAATGGGAGATCTGATCTTCAGAGAGCCGGATATAGCAGCACAGTGGGATACAGAACAGAGAACCATGATATCTCCTTGGTGATCATGCCAGGGATTTGCCCAGGTCAGATGTATGTGTTGTATCTGTGGATTCACACATTCCATATACTCTGTTTTTTCGTGCATTTTTAGTGACTTTAAAAAATGCAGACATTAATGGGGCTTCTGGATCTTTTTAGCACCAAAAAGGAGCAATGAGCCTTCCACGGAACATAAATTATACTTCACAACCTTGACATCCTACAGTTATGAAATAGTCATTATTTTGTAAAAGCTGGACAGTTAAGCAATAGGGACTGGTTAAGGAAAGAAAGTGACAGTAGATATTGGAAAAGTAGTCACAGTCTTGTTGGTAACAGAGGAGATTTTGGAGTTGTCCTAGAAATGCTCTCCGAAGCTTACAAAGAAGTATGACTTTCCTTTATACCCTCATACTTTGTAGCTACTTTGTAGTATTTAGTCAATAATTCCTAAGTATTTACTGAGCTCCTTTGGTGTACCCAAGTGCTGTGAAGAATTCTAGGAAAGTGTACATCCTTGTCATTTTTTAAGCATAGAGTCTGATTAGAAGAACCAAATTTACATATATGAAACGGAAAATAGCAACACAAACAGATGAAAGTGATAAATGGCATCATATAGGAAAGGGGCTTATGTAAAAATTTATTCCTAGACCACATTAATGTAATCTATAAGAGGAAAAACAAAAATAAGATGAAATCAAATCAATGCATATTTATTGATCAAACTATACTAGATAATAGGGGAAAATACAAGTGTTGGGTGTGATACTTGGAAAGCTTTCAGTCTGGTCAAGGAGACAAGGCACAAATGTTTTGGGTCATCCTGGGAACCATTTAGCAAGCATACAAGAGAGGAAGTCAAAACTAAAACACGGACTAGGATGACAACACCAGTAACCATTCAGGCATCACCAGCTTGCTTTCAATGTCTGATAGGTAAGACCTTAAGGCATCTCTTGCTCCAGAGTGATCTTTTGTTTGCCTGAGTCTCATATGCTGCTCTAACTAGAGATCTTCAATCACTGCAGGACTCTTGCAATGAGCCACCTAGATACTGAGATCATGGAGCAGCTTCATGTGGAAAAAATGGATTTTGAGGTCAGAAAAGCCAGTGTTAAGTCTAAGCTCTCATTTTCCCTGAGCCTCTGTTTTCTCATCTCATTTATAATGTGGGGACAGTGATAATGATGCTTCATCAATAAGGTTTTGTGGCAATTAAATGAGGACATATGTGCATATTCTTATACATGGGCAAGTAATATGGATTTAATTAATGGTACTTCACATGGTCTAATCTTTAGTTTTCTTTAGTGCGATTGTAGCCACTAACATAGCATTGAAATCTCTGGTGTATAAACAGTTCACAAACCATTCAGTAATATATTCTTACAGTGGTCCATGTTTAGGGACACTAATAATAATATTTAACATTGATTCTGAAATTTAAGTTTACAAAGCTCATGAACTATATCACTTCACTTATTCTTCAAACAACTCTTTCAGAAGGTGATTACCTCTATTCCCATTCTACAGAGAGGGAAAATGAGGCAAAGGAATTTAGTGTAATTTCCCCTAGATCGCACCACCAGGAAGTTGCTCAGCCCCCAAAACATATAATCAGGAAGTTGCCAAACCAAACTCGAGCCCAGATTTTCTGATTCTAAACCTCATGTTCTTTTCCCTACACCACCTGCCTCTTTACAAGCACTGTTTTGTGTGTGTGTATGTGTTTTGGAGTGGTTTTTTGTGTGTGGGATCCAGTGGAAACTGTCTTTCTCCAAAGCCCCCATTCACCCTGAGGTACTTGCTTTTAGGAGTTAATGAATAAACTGTGATCATCTAGCTGACCCACCATGTAGATAGTAGACCAGGGTCCTGTTCTTAATGCCCAGTGTGTTGTGTTAAAACATGGAATTCCGTTTTGTGATATCTGCTGGATTGCCATTTGTTGTATCATTCGATTAGGATTCCATAGGCACAGATTGACATTAAAAAGCTGTTAACTGTTAACTCCAGAGGGCACGACTAATGAAATGTCCCAAAAGTTGAGCACTTGCCAAAACCACTGTGTCTTATAGGACAGCTCTTGATTAATCATGATGAGACTATTTCCTCTATCTAAATGAAATCTGCAATTTGGGACAAAGATGAAAGATCCTGCAGGGGATGAAGGAAAAAATGCTGTGAAAATCTAGAAACTAGAAAATAAAGATAGGTCTACTCAATATTCATGAAGTCAGATTGGTGGATGCAAATAGAGATTGCAATCTCTTATTTTCTAATGACTTGGCTTGTAGCACTTCTGTATCAGTTTTACACAGTTTCCTACTCAACTTTAAAGGGAATGACTAGATTTTGTACAAATTTTTTTTTTGAAAAAGAAAGTTCAGCCTACCCAATATGATTTTATGCCATCTTTGATGAATTTTTAATTTCCTATTGAAGGATTTCTAAGGTATGTGATCAGAAATGCATAAATGACAAATGATAGGATAAAGAATGCATAATAGGTAAGCATATATAAGATGTCAATGAATGAAACTTTTTTTTCAACATATTCTCAAAAGGCAGTTTAAAGAGAAGGATTACAAATACTGGTTTGGGTTTAAGTTTGCTGCCACGAGAGAGAGGTGAAATTTATTTTGTACAGCTATTTTATAAGGAAATGCTATACATTTTAACTGTCACCCAATTTATAAGAAATACTTACCTTATACACAATTCAAATCCTCACCTCCTACTGTTGGGTAGAATTTAAGAGAAAATGAGTATAAGCTCAACTGCTTACTTCATTTCATTATGTAGCAAATGTAGCAAACAAATATTTGAAGGAGGAGGTTGCGGCGAACTCCAAGGTATTTCATTTATCCCCCAAAACCCTGACATGTTCCTGTACAGGTCTTCAAGAAATACTGTTGAACTCAAATACATTTAACAGATCCTATCTTAAAAGAGACTACTTGTTATTTAATTTTTTTTATGTTTCTCCTTTTTAGGCCAGCCCTGCTCCTATAATTGTCAACACAGATACTTTGGACACGATTCCTTATGTGAGTAACACTTTTATTAAGACTTTCTTTAAAAATTATGTTAGAACTTAATCAGCTAAATTTAAAATTCAATACATATTCAGTTTTACCCAGTCCAGATAATCTTATGAAATGTGTAGAATGAGTTTTGTGAGTTTTGTTTTGATATTTGCTAAATCTCAGCTTAGTCATGCGAATAGTTTCCTCTTTCATTCATTGTTTTCTAAAGCACAAGGGCACATCATGAGAAAAGAAAAAAAAAAGCCAATTGTGTTCAAATAATGTTAGTTTCCTTGGTGGTTTCCTGAAAAAGTAATGAATTAATTATAGAAGAGATGGATACACTTGTTTGGGTTTCTTATTAAAGGAATACTCAAATCAATTTCTGTCGCAGGGCCTAGAACATAAGTAAGCTATCAATAAATATTTAATGGATTTTGCTGGGCTTCTAACAAGAGTTGTAACAAATTTTTGTGAGGGGTAGTCTATCTATATATAATGAAACGTGTGGGTTTATTCCTGGAGCATGAGACAGATACTAGGATCAGGCAGATCAGTAAAGCCTGGAATTCTGTACCTGAAATACAGTCACTATAATGGCCAAAATTCTTGACAACAAAGTTTGGCTGGGCAGAGGAGATTGGAGAGTGGCAACAGGCCACAGTGTGGGTGAGTGGTTGACATTATGGAGGCCCAACAAGGCTTTCTGAGCGGCCCTAGCTAATGGGTAGAGAATAGTGATTGGGGAAGATGGGACAGACACAGGTGCATGCAGACAGAGAATTTGAAGCAAGGAGAAGGACTGCAGGGACAATGGATAAGAACAAACAGATTCCTGGTCTTTGATTAAACGAATAAAACTTGTGAAGCAATTGAAAGAGCACCTGGCACAAAGGAAATGCTTGTTAAGTATCGGCTATTCTGAATCTTAGACCCCCAACTTCAAAGGCCTACAGGGACCAAGTAACTCACAGTAACTCACAGAAATGGAGCAGGAGGGCTTGGGGACAGTAGGGAATAGTTAGCACATGGCCTTCCAAAGGGGGCAGCTGCCGGTTGGCTCCAGTGGGTTCATACTGAGGGGAAATGGGGATCAAGTGTTGCCAGATCATTTCATTTTCCAGAGAAGTTGGAAATTTGAATTTTTATGTCAAATTTTGGAATTTTTAAATACAGGCAACTGATTTTCCAAAGTTCATGCACAGTGTGCCAAACAAAGTGTATCCAGTCCAGAAGCTGCCCTTTGGGAGGCGTCTGCCTCATAGGAACTGGAGATCCTGAGCAGGTCCTCCCAGCCAGGACTCAGCCACAGGGGAACAGAATGCTAGAACTGGAGTACAAGGTTGGGACTTGAATACAGGAACAAGTGACTAAAACTGGGACACGGGGTCAGGACAAGAATAACAGCAAGCTTGACTTGATGCTGACTCACCTGAACTACTGAGCTAGGGCTTCTTAAATCTTTCTGAATAAGAGTCATTTGGGGTTAGACAAGAAATGGGGTTAAAAGCTCACTGGTAGGAGTCAGTGACCCCAGGTGTGGAAAGAAAAGGACTCCATTAGAAGGAAGCAAAGCAATACATTAAAGACACATAGCATCCATTATTCTGTCTCTTACTCTTCCTATCTTCTTTCATGTATCAAATGTTTATATTGGGATTACTGTACACCTGACACTAAACACTTAATTAACTCAATCCTTAAAACAACCCTATGAGATAGGGTCTATTAATTTCTCTATACTACAATTAAGAAAACGGAGTCATAAAGAGGTTAAGTGACTTTTTCAAGGCTGTATTAGAGGCAGAGCCCAGAATGAACACAGGTAGCCTGGCTAAACAGTTTGAGCTCTTACTTAACTCCTATCATGTAGTCGCTTATGTTCCCTCCTGCCCTTTCTTATTTTCTGCCTCTCAGTGTGGGAACAAAGTATGCTTTCTCCTCTGCTACTTGTGGCTTTGGGTGGAAGACAACTTGTCACAGAGGCTCCAATACCTTTGGGGCAGGGATCCACATATATTAAGGAATTCTATGTTTTACTCTAGTAAATTTCTTTGCTATATACATTGGCAAAAGCGGATGAGCAGTGCTTTGAAGTAGGCATTAAACACAGAGACTTGATTTTGTAAGTGGGACTGCTTTCTTGTGGTAGATCTGTATTATTTCAAAGCCTTCTATTAAGATTCTTATGCCTTAACTGCCAGATGCCCTCATGTACAAATAGTTTATCAATAGAAACTAAGGATTTTGTGCAGACATGCTTGATTGGTAACCCAACCAATTAGCTAGTAAAATCAGCCACATAAAACAAATTAATCAAATTGCTTTCTATTCCCTAAATATCAACTTTGTGCATGACTTTGAATTCTTCAAAGGGTCTTTTATTTTTTCATCTTCAATATTTTTGTACTTAATGCAGAACCTCTTTGAGCTTCCTTAAGAGTAGGATATATAGAGAGGTTTGCTTGGTATAGGTTATATACTTTTTTATATATATAAAATTATAAATTTGGATCCTGGCAATGTGTTCTTCAGCAAATTGCCATTTCAACACCCTGTAGTTTAATTTTTCTGGATCCAAATTAATCTTTAAACCAAATTAATTTTTAATTTAATTTATAATACCTACCTCAGAGGTGGTTGTGGGGATGAAATGAAATTATGTATGTGAAATCATGCTTTGTTAACTTCTGGTTCATAGGTGTTTATTTATAATTTTATTTAAATAATAAAAACTTATTAAGTAACACACACTAGACCCTGAGAGAATGGTAAATGTGACCATCTTCCCCCATATGTGAGTACATCATTTATTGAAAATGGCAGAGTTAGCCCATAGCCATTAATGTAGATATACTTTGGGTCTTGGCATGGGTGCAACTCTCCTCTTTGTTCCTGACTCACTGGGTAACCTTGAACAAATCACTATTCCGTTCGCAGGCTATTTTCTCATTCCCCAGTGTTCTATACTTTGTTTTCCTCTTTTCTTTCTCATGTTCTAGTTGTTACATAATTTCAGGTCTACTTAATGAAAAAACAATCTCAGAGCTCCCCAGAGCATTTGAGTCATGTTGCGTAAGAACATTTTCTTTTTTAAAAATATTACCTAAATGACAAATTTTAACATACATTATCGTCTTTCTCACAAATAATTTCATTGCAAGTAAATGTATTAATTTTGACAATTAGCAAGTTTGATTTTAGAAATATACTGTCCTCATGGAAACAATTCTTTGGCATGCATGCAAACAGCAGTTGAATAACTAGAGGAAATCTGTGGTCAAAGGAAATTTTTAATAAAGGCACAAAAAATATTTGAAGAGAATTCTGCCCTTTTTTTAGTACGGTAAGTTACGGGTTATTAGAGCTCTTAAAGTGGCAGCCATTAACAAAGTGGGGTCACTGAGGTTCTTATGTAAAAATGCTTCAAATAAACTCATTCTTGCATGATGTCATGGTATTGTAAGTTTGAATAGGACCTTACATATGGTATAGTCCCACCTCTCTTGCAAGGCAGGAACCCCCTACATGAAGATTAAAATCACTCAAGGAAAATAAAGAAAGAAAAAGCAAATTGCCATTTCAACACTCTGTAACAGTTTACATTTTTCTCTCAGTCTTTTTATTATTCCCCATTATATGTTAAATATTATCTTAGGATAGCTGCTGAAAATACTTGTTCTTAGAGAGTTCTGAGTGAGTGAAGCCTGCATATGATCTGTATGCCCACATCCCTGAAGGCTAACTTAGTGAAAAGGGAGCCTGTTACCCTCTCGGTACTTTGCAGCCAATGGACATGGAAGCCTTCTCTCCTGACATACTTTGCCTTTCAGGAGACCTCTCAGAGTCTTATACTAAACACCATCCTAACAAATCCCATTCTTTCTGCTTTAGAAAAATAAAATTAATCAGAGCTTCTAGGATCCTTTTCTCTCCATCCTTCTCCAGACTTCATTTCATAGTGGTTATATTTTGACTTGTTTTCTGGAAATGTGCTGTGGGAAGTGGTATACTCAAGAATCATGAGTTTTAAATCTTGTTAAGTAACTTGGGATCCAATGAATGCAAACCTCTCATTTTACAGATACAGATATTCTAGCCCAACTAGTAAATGGTAGAGCTCGGTCTATCATTTACTTTCACTCCACATAACAGTCAGTTTTTGGTGTGCAACCAATAACCACATAATCAGTGGCATATAACAATAAGCATTTATTTCTCCCCTAAGTGTCTACTGGTTGGCTGGGCCAGCTGCTTTAGGCTGTAGATTACCGGGTTGGCTTCTCTGCTTCACATGTTTCATTCAGGGGCCCAGAGAGGGAACAGTACTACCCAGGATATGTTATTTTCATTGTGATGGCCAAAGCACAAGAGGACAAGCCCAGGACACAAACACAGTTAAAAGCTATGTTTACATCACATCTACTAACACCCCACTGGCCAAAGCCAATCATATTGCCAAGCTCAAAGTAGAAGAAGGAATGAATATTTGCTAAACAAGAAACTAATTTACCATGCCAAAGTCTTAAATAAAAGGGCAACAAACCATGAGACACTATGGACTCTAAGAAACAAACTGAGGGTTCTAGAGGGGAGGGGGGTGGGGGGATGGGTTAGCCTGGTGATGGGTATTAAAGAGGGCACGTACGGCATGGAACACTGGGTGTTATATGCAAACAATGAATCATGGAACACTACATCAAAAACTAATGATGTATGGTGATTAACATAACATAATAAAAAAAAAGGGCTAAGAATTTATATATGTCCTTTGTTAGAAAAACAGGTACAAAAGAAGGAATCTTACACTTTAAAAATATTAGTAGTCAATGATAATAAAGTGTCAAAGGGAATTGGTTCAACTGATATGGGAAGTGAATATCTAGATTATTAAGGATGTTTAAGGGAAACTGTTGAGAAATAAAAGAAACCTCTAGCAAGTATTGACAGTACAATGAACTTACTTTTCTTTGAGACACTTTGTTGTCTGAAACTTTGCTTCCAGAGGTAGAAATAACAATGGAGACAGGGGAATTTGTTCCAGAAATTCCAGGACTGAGGCTTGGAAAACCTCCCAAGAAAGTGAGGGAGTAAGAGAAGTAGAGGAAAGAAGAAAGAGGGGTTAGGTTACAAAACAAAAACAAAAAACAAAAAAAAAAACATGAGAAGGTCCTTAATAGTATCACCCACTGTATTTGACTTCCAAGAAGATCATTTATGTAAAAGTTATTTGAAAACAATCATAATATCCTTAAAGTATTATCAGAGAGATTTTTTTTTAAAGATTATTTATTTGACAGGGAGAGAGAGAGCACAAGCAGGGGGAACAGCAGGCAGAGGGAGAGGGAGAAGCAGACTCCCCACTGACAGGGAGCCCCACTCAAGGCTCGATCCCAGAACACTGGGATCATGACCTGAGCCGAAGGCAGACACTTAACTGACCGAGCTACCCAGGAGCCCCTATCAGGGAGATTTTTGTAGAGAACTTTAAATGTGAAAGGTCATTGGATGCAGACACGGCTACGCTTCTGGGACAGAGGTCCAAAAAGTGGTCTCAAGGGAATAAAATGGCCCAAGAGAGGTTGACAGTGTAGTGAAGGGTGTTGAGAAGAGTGGGGGATGAGAGAAAATAATGGATGATGTGGGTTCAGGGACATAGAGAAACAATCAAGTTAGCAATGAGGTTCATTCCGGAGCCAAAGAATGGGCTTGAAACTAAGAGGTGTTGTTAAGCAAGGTTTAAATGGCATTTCTGATTGATCCCAGCAGCAGGAAGCTGAGAGTAAGAGCTCTCTGAGGAGGAAGTTGCTGTATTGCAGAAGTGGGATGACCAAGCCTTTGGTCATAGAGCAGGGCAGTTAGACATTAATTCCTCTGAGTCACTTTGTACAATAACAGACCCTTGTGATTCAGGCTGCTTATTCACTCTTAATTGGATAGTTTTCCAGAATTACCCATGAAGAGAGAAGAAGCAGAATTATGTTTGTTTCTTTGAACCATCCAGTAGTGATTAATAATGTTAAGATATTTTAGAAGACTTTGTTGATTTTAGTACATTTATCTTTCAGCAAACAATTTATTTCTTTGTTGTGTTTCTTTATTGTGTTTTTTTCCCCCCATGAACACTGTTAAAATTATATTGTTGATGTTTTTATCTGTTGGGAATATAGTATTATCCAAAACTAAAAAATCCTTAACTACCAGAAAACAGCTTAATTTTGGCTTAAACTGTGCCTATGAGGCAATAAGACTTTAGCAATAGAAGCTAAGCTATCAATATTTATTCTAGAGTCAACCCTAACCAGTTGAAATCTATTTCTTAGCTGCCACAATCAGCAGATCCCCTACACTTCCACTTGTTGCTTTGTTCTATAAAGGTAGAGATGGCATATGATAGTGCTTTTCAAATATTAATGTGCATAAGAATGACCTGGAGATCTTCAAATGCAGATTCTGATTCAGTAGGTCTGGGATGGGTCCTGAGAGTCTGCATTTCTCATAAGCCTCCAGGGGAGGCTGATGTTCATTTGTATACCACACTTTGAGTAACAAGATCATATAATGAGAAAGAATAGGATTTGGATTCAGGGGCAACTGGGTTCTGAGCCCACCTCTGAGACTTAGTTCTTGGTTGAGTTTTGGTTAAGTCAAATTATCTAACTAAACCTGATTTATTATTTGTAAATGGGAATAATATTTGCCCCACAGGGATTGTTATGAGTTCTCTTTCTAGTATATAAAAGGTGCTTAATAAATGTTCATCACAAGGTGTGCCTTTGATAAAATGGAGCATTCCTGTGATTTGACCTAGAACTACTGAGTCAAGAATGCAGATACCAGAGCTAGTTCAGAGATAGATCCAATAGCAGTTATGCTGGTCCATTGGCCTACCTACATCTAGATCTTTGCTCCTTGAAATGGACTTTTTAACTAGCAACATTGTTAATACCTGGAACCTTGTGAACATAGAATCTAAGGTCCCTTTCAAGACCTACTAAATCAGAATCTGTATGTTTAACAAGAACCCCAGTGATTTGTATGCATATTAAAGTTTGAGAAGTATTGATCAATATGACAGAAACTTCTTTTTTGGCTTGGATCCTCTGTGTTTATCCTTTCACTATACCTTTTGGCCTGCCCTTGGGGCACCTGCCCCTTTCATTCATCACCTTAAACGTATGCGTATCTGTATGAAAAAGGATCAATCCAATACAGTTCAACAAACTGACACACTTAATTACCAACTACTATGTTGTGCTTGCTTCAAAACCTGTGTTCTCCAAGACAGTAGCCACAAGTCTCCTGTAATTATTTAAATTTAATTAAAATAATATAGAATCAAAAATTCAGTTTCTCAGTTGTACTAGCTACATTTGAAGTGTTCAGTAGCCAGTGTGGCTAGTGGGTAATGTATTCAGCAGTGCAGGTATAGAATCCATCATTCCAGAGAGTTCTAAGGGACAAAACTGTTCTAGATAATAAATAATTAAAAAATAAATAAATAGAAGGGAGAAGGAGCTAATGTTTATCAAGGAACCGCTATTTTCTAGAGGTGCTTTATATGTATTACCTAATTGATCATCAAAATTATCCTCTCAGCTTTTGTGAGTTGCTTTCATTTCCTCCTTTTTAGAGTTAAGTATTTTCAAATTCTCTAAGCAGTTATAACTCTCCTAGGGAGTTGTGGGGTATGTTCATGTGAAAGACCTGGTCCCTGTCCTCATGGCTCTCAAAAAGCTTATTAACTTTCAAGACTCTGATGCATGACACACATGGAGATGAACACCAGCACTTGCTGAAAGCCTTCTTAACAGTTCAGTGATTCTCTCATCATTTTCTTTTTGTGAAGTTATAAAACTCCTATTCAGACTTAAATGAATCTTTTAAAAATCACAAAATAAATAGAAAACCTGACCTATTTACCCATTCACCAGCCTGCTTTCATCTTTCTTCCCTAGGGTGCCCTTAGAGAAGGCAGATGGCTGGCTACTCTACTGGTAACTCCTCATCCATTGGGAAACCTCTACACAGGCTGGGTGGGGGAGGTGGCGATGAGAAAATACAAAAGTTGTCCGGGTGGAGTATGTGACTGATGGGTGAGAGTCACCACAAGGCCCTTCTTTCTGGTAATGGTTCCTCTGAAGGCACAAGCCCCATATGCCCTGGGCAAAAGATCCACTTTTGTTCCAAAGAGCTCAACCTGGCAGAGCAGGTTTAAAAACAAGGGGAAATAATTCTGAGAAATATTTATATAATTTCTCTCTATAGAACTGCTACTCAAGATGTGGTCTGTGAACTAGTAGCATCAAATCTTTCCAGGCATGTTATTAGAATTGCAGAATTTCCCGCTCTGCCCCAGATCAGTAGAATCAGAATCTCAGTGTATGGCCAAGGAATCTATGTTTTTATAAGCATCCCAGGTGAATCTGCACCCAGGAAGCTTCTGGATACTGGACTGAAGTGGCAGTGATGGGTGGGATAGGAAATACTCTATAGAAGAAAGACAAAATAAAACTATAGGGATTCAAAAAAGTAAAATGGTAACACATTTAGTATTAACCTGAGCCAGCATTTAATCTTGGTAGTGGTGGTGCTGATAAATCACTTAGGATGCTTTATAAAAGCATTGACGTTCATAGTCTGATAGAGTCTAGTCAACAATACTTAGTTCTGGTACATGCTGTTAAAAGACCCCTTGCCATTCTCTGCCTGACTCACGCCTATGCATCCTAAGGGATTCAGCTTAAATAATGCTTCTTCTGGGATGCTGAGGTTAGATGTGGTGCTCCTGATGTGTGTTTTCACTTCAGACTCTTCCCTTTCAAAGAAGTAGTCACACTGCACTCTCACTGTTTAATGCCTGATATTTCTTTCTAGGATGTAAATTCCATAAGCACAAGAAAAATTGGTCCATTTTTATTACTTTCTTACCTCTATAACCTGCCACATTTTTTGCTAGGTTGGTTGTATGGCTGAATGAATAAATGAACGAAGATGTGAAGAAACTGCTTTAAGAGAATATGGTACAAAGAACCATCCCACTTGAGGAAGTCAAAGCTGGCTCTTAAAGATTAAGTAAGATGTTTTCAGGCTGGGTAGGGAAAAGGCATTCCAAGAAAAGGAACTATATGTCCAAAGATCAGAGGCCTGGAAACTCATATATAGTGAGTTCTGTGAGGCTGAAGCACAGAGCAGTCACAGAGCATGAAGTTGGGAAGGTAGAGTTCAGTTTTTTTTTTTTTTTTAATTCTACCGTATACTAGTGGGTAACCTTGGAAAATTAACTTCTTTGACCCTCTTCCTTCATCTGTAAGTAGAGAAAGTAATAACTCTCTTGCATGGTGCATTATTTAGTATGTATGTTCAGTTACATATAACAAAGAGCAAAATAACAGTGCTTTTGCAAGATAGAAATGTATTTCACATGTAACAGTCCATAAGTGGGTAGTCCAGACTGGAATGTCTGTTCTGCTCCACAGGTCTTAAAGAGATAAAATCCAAAAACCTTCTTCTTGCTCTACCAACCTTGGATGTGGTCCTTGGGTGCATAGTCACCATCATGACATGACAAGGAGCTGGTTAAAAGAAGTACAGAGAGATGAACATGTTTGCTCCCTTTAAAACATGATTTCCCTTTATATCCCAAGAATTAGAACTTAGGTACAAAGCCACACTTAGCTGCAATGATAGATGGTTACATGTAATATCTATTACATGTAATTCTACTACTGAGAATTTACCAAATGAAATAAAAACACTAATTCAAAAAGATATGTGCACCCCTGTTTATTACAGCATTATTTACAATAGCCAAGATATGGCAGCAACCTAAGTGTCTATTGATAGATAAATGGGTAAAGATGTGGTGTACACACACACACACACACACACACAGTGGAATATTACTCAGCCATAAAAAAAGAATGAAATCTTTCCATATGTAGCAACATGGATGGACTTAGAGGATATTATAAGGGAAATAAGACAGAGAAAGACAAATATCATATGATTTCACTTATATTGGATTCTACAAAAAGGAAAAAAACAAAAGCAACCACTAAAAAACCAAAAACAGACTCACAAAGAGAACAAACTGGTGGTTTTCAGAGGGAAGATGGGGGAAGGAATGGGTGAAATTCATGATGGGGGTTAAGGGGTACAGACTTCGTTTTAAAATAATAAAAGATGAGATGAAAAGTACAGCATAGGGAATATAGTCAATAATACTATAATAACATTGTGTGGTAACAGATGGTAACTATACTTATCGTGAGGAGTATTGAGTAACATATGGAATAGTTGAATCACTATGTTGTACACCTGAAACCAATATAGCATTGCATGTCAACTGTACTTCAATAATAAATATTTAAAAAAAAAAAAGCCTTACAAAAGCAAAAGATAATCCCTGTATTATTTGTCTTAAAACTTTGTGTAGATCACGGTGATCCAATTACCTGCCACCCTATGTAGTTCCTTTCCTGCAGAGACTAAATCCTCATGCTTCATTCTAATCTTGTTTCTTACCTTATGCCAGATATTGTAGTACTCTAGTGAGTTGGAGAGCCCATTAAATTTGTTAGTATTTTTGCTGTAAAAAATATTTTTTTCTTTCTCACATTTTTTGAAAGAAAATGCAGGCAGCAAATACAATAATGGTTAGTTGGGTGAGATCAAATAGAAGAAAGAGAAAAGAAGAGTGATCATTTAGTAAAAAGCAAAATCAATAAAGGAAATGAGAGTAGAATAATAAAGAGTAATGGCTTAAAATATATTAACTTCCCTCAATTTTAAGAGTATTATTGAAATGAAGCTAAGAAACCCTATTTCAAACTTTTTATTTAAAAAAAAAAAGCAGAGGGCGCCTGGGTGACTCAGTTGTTAAGCGTCTGCCTTCGGCTCAGGTCATGTTCCCAGGGTCCTGGGATCGAGTCCCACATCGGGCTCCCTGCTCGGCAGGAAGCCTGCTTCTCCCTCTCCCACTCCCCCTGCTTGTGTTCCTGCTCTTGCTATCTCTCTCTCTGTCAAATAAATAAATAAAATCTTTAAAAAAATAAAATAAAATAAAAAATAAAAAAAGCAGAAATACTAAAACATCATTTTCCTAGGGCCTCAAGAATTTTATGTGATGCTTAGAGTACTTTGTAATCTTGTCCCTCCCTTGTTAAATTCTGTTGGGCTTTTAAATGGACTTTTCCACAATGATATTTTTCAAGTACCAATTCTTGGGAGTTAACTATAGCTACTTATTCTCTGGGCAATTGGACAGATACCTTGTCTCTTATGACTATTCCAATATAAATCCTTCCTCTGGTGCCCACACATCACTATTTGAAGTCACTGAAAGCCTCTTTCCATTGCTATTCATCCTTTTTTAGTTCATCGTCAGGATACAGCCTCTTTAAAAAAAAAAAAAAAAAAAAAAAACTATCTTTCTCTTAGTGGCTAATTATCTTTCTGAGAAGTTTGTGATATTGCCTGTAGGGATTGGTTTTATTGTCTGGCAGGCATAAATTTATATCCTTCTTGGTCTACCTAGTATTCCTGTGACACTGGGCAAATTACCTAAAGGTTCTATGGCTCAGTTTCCTCACATACAAAATGGCATAACATCACCTACCTCATGGGTTCATGCATTAAATGAATTATTGAATATGAAGCATTTAATATAGAACCTAGTACATAGCAATCTATTTTTTTGTAGAAGAAATCGGTCTTTAAAATAATCACATTTTGAGAAAAAAACAATTCTTGATGATTTTGTTTTCAAAAGACCCAAGTGATTCAGTCTCCCTGTCTATAACAACAGGGTCTAAGACAAGAGGTATTGTCCCACATTAATTCAGACTGGGAGCTCTCTACCATGTGGCTTTCAATGGTTGGCTTCCCCTAGTATCTTCTCTTTTCTAAGTGTATCATAACACAGCCCTAAAATATTTTCCTTCAATTGTCACTTATAAGCTCCAGGTTTGTTTGAATATTTGAATAACAAAATGAAACTTCATGAGCCTTTCCTTTAGTGAAAAAGCATAGTTGCTGCTTCACAAACAGCTTTAATAGCAATATGTTTTGATTATCCTGATTTCCACCAAGTGCTCCAAATGATTTTTTGCCTAGAGGTGTATTATTTTGAAAATTCAGGAGTATAAAACTCAGAGAATAGCTAGCTAATGAGATGTCATAAGAAGGAAAAATAGTCATGAAATAAAGCCAGATAGGTCGAACAGCATGCTGAGAGCAAGCAATAGCCATTCATAATCAGTATCTCTTTAAAGACAATCTCAGGAAATTTTCATTTATTTTTTAACTTGTTGCTAATAGTTTTCCTGATATCTTTAAGCAGTAATTCTCAAACTTAGCTGTAAATTTCCATTCTTGGTGTGCTTTAAAAACCCTGATGCCTGGACTCCAGGAACACAGATCCCTTCTAAAAGGCCTGACAATAGCCTGGTCATACACTTCGGGGTGTTTAAAACCTCCCCAGGTGATTCTTTTATACAGCCAAGTTTGATAACCACTGCCTTAGAGCTATAAAATGAAGAGAGTTTGATCTATTTGAACTGAAATTATAAAATCAGACACCAGCATTTGCATGCTTATTATTTTGAGGGGGAAAAGAACAGTAACCATAGTGTGGACTGTCATAAATCATTAAGAACATTAAGGCATGTAATCTTTCTAATGCATTGTGAGTCTGAAAAGACCTTCCAATGCAAGTGTTTGGTTTAGTGGGCTCATTATAGGTAATAAACTGAGCTTGCCCCCTGTTAACTTGGAAACAGACACAGCCACTGCTTAACAAAGCTGTCTATGCAAGGTGCATGCCCCCAGGTTCAGACGTGATCAAGTTAACGAAATGCCCCTCCAGGGGTAGGTCTGCTGACACATGTCACCATTTATGAGCTGTAATTGGGTTAATTAAAAAAAGAGGCACGGTCTGTGCTTGATCAGTTTGCCTGTGGGCCCCCAACAAAACTGGGAAAAGAAATTTGCTGGCCAGACTACTGCTGAAAGCTGGTCTAGGGTTGACCTTTAGGTAGGTCATTGTGGTAACCTAAGGCTCAATGTAATTAGAAACAATCAAGTATCTAGCTCCGTTCGGGTCCTTCAGAAGCTTTCCCTGACAACCCGTGTCACTGAGCTTTCCCCTTCTCAGAATGCCTATTGCTCCTACTTGAAGTACACAGTCAAAAGTATATTTAATGCCAGTTTCTTTGACGGCAATTTGGTTTAATAAATGTCTGCTTTCATGACAAGATGATCTGGCTTCTTTGAAATGAAGCATTATGTTGACATGGCCAAGAGCATAGGCTTGGTGTCCAGTAAAAGTGGCTCTTGAATTAATATTAGCACTGCCACTTTACTAGCTCTGTGAACTTGAAGTTACTTAAGCTCCGGAGCTTTAATTTCTTATTTGGTAAAATGGGGAAAACTGGAAATATCTCATAGCACTGATAAGAGAGTAATCTGAGTAATTTCATACATGGTTTAGTAAATGGTAAGAATAACAGCATTAATAATTGTTGCATTATATGCTAGGCACTATTAATAATTCTTTACATATGTTAATTTATGCAGTCTTCACAATAACCCTGACCAATATATTGTTATCTCCACCTTACAGGTGAGGAATCTTAGGCAAAAAAGAGATCTTAACTTGTCCAAGGTTATACAGCATGTGGTGAGGGACATTTAGTAAGAACAGCGTTATGCTACCCTGCCTCTCAGTAGTTGTAATAAAATTTAATTTGCTGAGTTACTCACTTAAGAGACTGAAGAAGACACTCAAAGGGAACTAAGGTCAAACACAGGGTTGTTATATACCTCATTAACAAAAGGTCAAAAAGCTACAGAAAGAGGGAAATTGTTCCAGAATGTGGTAAATGGGAAAATTACAAGTATACAAAACATGTTGTTAAAGTTAAAACTCAAGCTGGGTAGAGATCTTAGAAGTAGCATTAGTGATGTCATTGTGTCTAATAAACAATAAGTAGGAATTGAGAATGAATGCTTTAGGACAGATTGGATGAAAGTGAAGAACAATATGCTTTCATGTGTTGTTTCATTTAATTCTCAAAATATTCAGGGACCAAACAGTCTTTTCTATAGCTAAGAAAACTGAAAGATGCTTTGAGGTCATGAAATTCATGAAGAGCATGTCATTAGTAAGTGCCAAACTGGACCTAAGTCAGGTCTTGAGACCCCTCCCAACTAACCAGCTGTGTCATTTGCCACAGGTCTTTATGGGCATTGCTAGAGCTCAGCTTCCTTGTCATCCATTACTGAGGGACCTCTCATGTGATGGCTTTAGTCCTGTCAATCTTTTTTTTTTTTTTTTTAATTTTTATTTGTATGTATGAGCTCTGAGTTCTGTACTGGTATTAGTACTGTGATTCATTCATACGACAGAAGTTTTTGGGTGCCACGTGTCAGGCACACTTTAATTAATGGGAGCAAACCAAAATTTCCACTCTCACGGAGCTTACATTCTAGTCAAAGTACACGATAAACAAAAAGGAAGCTACAAAGTAAGAAGAGCTCTGAAGAAAATATAGCCAAGTGCTTGATAGTGCTACTGGGTGTGGGGAGGGCAGTGGCTTCTTTAGAAAGAGGATTTAGAGAAGGCTTCTTGGAGGAATTGATATTTAAGTTGCAACTGAACACGAGAAAGAGCCAGACATGCAAAAATCTTTCAGTGTTGCTGTTTTTTATTTTCTGTTTTTCCCCTCCCTATTCCACAAAGCCTGACTTCCATTTGCATTTTTTAAATGCATCTTTCTTCCTCCTTCATTCCCTGTCTTGATGAGTAACATCACCATTAACTCAACTGTCCAAGCCATATTTCATTTCTACTAGTCTTCCTGACTTCCTCTGCTTCACGTCCCTGCCTTTATGTGGCTACTAATTCCTATGTAGTAGTATGTTTGCTAAATATCTCTCATCTCTGTCCCGTGTCCTCATTGTCAAGGCCCTTAGGCCTGGCCTCTTCACTCTCCAGGACTCCTACAACCTCCTCTGAACTTGTTTCTTTGTTTCTTGCTTTTCCTTCTTTGAGTTCGCATAGCTCTCTGAGTTATTATTCTAGACACCAGTTATGGTCCTGCCATTTAACCACCTAAAACCTTTAATAGCCCTGAAATTGCCTCACAAAATCTAAACTGCATAGTGTGATATTGCAGGCTTTTTACTGGTGCCTGTCATCCTTTGTCCCCTGTCCCCTCCCCAGCACTTTCCGGCAATATACCCCGTGTTCTCACTACATAGCAGATCTCCCAGTTTCCTGAACATACTGTATTCAGGGTGATATTTATGCACATGTTTGTTTTACTTTGGCCCCCTCTCCTTATGATCTCCTTCCTTTCCTTCAGTAACTACTTTGAATGTCACATCCTTCTTGAAGCCCTTCCATATTTCTGTACTCATAACACTGAAAATTAGGATAAGTGGCATACAAATCCCAAGATAAGAGCGGCGAATCAGTGGGGAAAAAATCATTTTTCTTTCACATAAATGAAACTGAAAGCAAGGCATGGTGCTCTATAGTTTAAGACATCTAAAGTCTTACTTCTTTTAGCATTATAGCACAAGGATCCCTGTTTCTTAATCACCTCATGGTTCGAATGGGACTCTAGCTTCAACATTGCACCACATTTCCAGCAGCAGGAAGGGACATGAAAAAGAGTGTGTTGCCTATTTTTATGGACACTTCCAGAAATTACACACAAGAATCAACTCCTTCATTGATCAAAAATGGTCATGTGGCTACACCTCGCTGTGAGAGGGTAGGGTATTTAACTTTTTCACAGGGTAACAATTTCTAAGGAGAAGAGGAGAGTAGATATTCAGAGGCAGTTAACAGTCTCTGCTATAGTCACTCTCTATATAGCATTATTAGTATTCTGTATGAGAAGGTTTGTCATTTTAGTTTTTTATCTTTCAAGTTCTCATCCTTTCAACCTAACTCCACATGTGCTATAGAATATAAAACACCTATGTTGCCTTCTAGGATCTGGACCTTGTCTCTGTCTCTACCGTAAATTTCTAGGACTATTAATCTCCTCATTACCCATTCTATAGAAGGTTTCTTGTTTGTCTGACTATTTCACACTTTTAGGAAAATGCGTGAATTTTTCCTTTAATTGCAATGGTCTATCTCAGTCCTACTTTAATCTATAAGTGCTCTCCTTATGCATCCCCCTACCCATTTGGAATTGATCTTGTATTCAATTCTTTGCTCACATATCTGTTCCCAACCAGAGCATAGCTCCTTAAACATACAGACTATGAATCTCCAGTACCTAGAAAATAACCAAAGAAAAAAAATCACAGACTCTTAATGTATTCTTGAGTAAATGAATGAAATGTACAACCAAGGTGCATATTCAGCCATTTATTTCATATTTTTACAAACATTTCTTTATTTATTAACAGTATATCAATGTCAAGCAACAAGCTGCATGCTGAAATATAACAATAAACAAGATAAACATTGCCCATCCCTTATAGAGTTTAAACTCATGATGAGAGGGACAGACAAACAAACAGAATAATTTTAGTTGTGAAAGAGATTAATACAAAGGGGGAAGAAGACCAACTACCTGTAATACTGTGGGGCTAAATAAACATATTTAGGGGCACCTGGTGGCTCAGTCAGTTAAGTGTCTGCCTTCAGCTCAGGTCATCATCCCAGGGTTCTGGGATCAAGTCCTGCGTCGGGCTCCTTGCTCAGCAGGGAGACTGCTTCTCCCTCCGTCTGCCACTCCCCCTGCTTGTATGCGTACACTCTCTCTGTCTCTGACAAATAAATAAAATCTTTAAAGAAAACATATTTAGTTCTTATTTTGTTGTATTCATCATGAAAAAAATAGATGAAGAAATTTTTTGCTATATCATGACAAGTTCATGCCTCTGAGTATAGCTACCACCAAGAGAATTGTTAATTAGCTGCTTTTTTAAGTTCAATGACTTGAAAAATTATAACATGCCAAGCTTTGGATGTGGATGGAGATTAATGCGATTGTTGACATTAATGGCTTAAAATAAATTATGCTGGTGAATTAAACTCAATTAAAATTTGTAGGATGTTCATCTCTGTTGACTGGCTAAACGTTTATAATGAAAAACCTTCAGTTATTCATAAAAAAATATACTGAGTGCTTGCTCAGTACTGGGTAATATTTAAAATGTTTTATATGCATTAATTAATTTAGCCCTCATATCAACCATTTAAATTTGATACTGATATCCTCACAGATTAAAAAAAAAAAAAACTCACAGAAAGAGGGGTTAATTTATGTGGCCACAATCATGTAGCAGAATCTAAGAGAAAAAGGGAGCACTCGCACCCAAGCAGGGTCTGTTCCTCTACCTTTGCTACTCAAAAGGGTAGCGTTCAGCCTGTCAGAATCAGCATCACTGGGCAGCTTGGTAAAAATACAAACTCTGGAGCCCACCCCAGACCTACTGAATGTGAATCTGCATTTTAACAAGTTCCCCAGATGATTCAAATGCATATCAAAATTGGAGAAGCACTGCCCTAAGCCACTATTCTGTACTGCCTTAGAGGATCTTACAATGGGGGTTATTTTCTTTTTTTTTTTCATTAAATTAAATTTTTTTAGAATGCAACTTTCTCTTTTTTTCACTTTTTAAAATTTAAATTCAATTAGCCAACCTATGGTACATTATTAGTTTTTGATGTAGTGTTCAATGATTCATTAGTTGTGTATTACACCCAGTGCTCATCACACCACATGCCCTCCTTAATCAGTTCATATATACAATGGAATATTACTCAGTCATCAGAAAGGATGAATACCTACCATTTTCATTGATATGGATGGAACTGGAGGGTATTATGCTAAGTGAAATAAGTCAATCAGAGAAAGACAATTATCATATGGTTTCCCTCATATGTGGAATATAAGAAATAGCACAGAGGATCATACAGGAAGGGAGGGAAAACTAAATGGGAAAAAAAATCAGAGAGGGAGACAAACCATGAGAGACTCTTGACTCCAGGAAACAAACTGAGGGGGTTACTTTCAAATGCCAAATATTTATTTAGTTCCCTTTGTCACTGGGTCAGACACTTGGTTCTTCCTGTAGCCTCAGCAAAGTAAGATGTGAAATGATCCAGGCCATATAAGTGTTCCTCAGAGAATATACACTTTACATTTCTTATGTTCTATATCACAATGCTACATCTACTCTGGGAATGTGGCTGCTTGTTGAGGTTTAATTAAAATATTAGAAATGTTGACACCATTGACCTTCATTTCTGTGAACCACTTGGGTCATGTAGATTTAGAGAAATGTGGAATCATTTCATCATTAAAAGTGACTATCCTCTGATATTGAAGAAAATTTGGAATCATGTGGTTAGATGTCAAAGCAGAAAGAACATTTTAAATCCTCCATTGATTTTCTTTCTCTGTGTTTGCTCTTTCTTATTGCAGGGATACCTGCCAGCATCATTTTCTTCTTTCTCTGGTTTATAACTTTTCCATTAAAAAGTAATTTGAAAGACAGTATAGCCAGAAAATTTTATCTGTACCTTTCTTATAGCACTTTATCATTTTGTCTCAGAGTTATTTGAGTGAATACCTGGGTATAATTACATTCCCCAACATCTAAAGAATGTATGTGATAAACCAGGAACTGAGCCAAGTGGTTTGTGTTTCCTCAGATAACTCATTTGATCCTCACCACAACTTTGTAATGGAGATGTGATTATGATCCTCATTTAACACATGAGGAAACTAAGGCCCAGAAAGTTTAGAAATAAACCCAAGTCTCATAGCTTGTACACACTGAAACTGGAGTTGAACCCAGGCAATCTGACTCTAGAGCCCACCTGCTTTACCAATGTACTACAATAGCCAGCCATGACTTCATGACAAGCAGTGGGAATAAATACTAGTAGAGTTTATTTTTTTTTCTTTTTTTGCTAGATCCTGAAGGCAGGGGTTACCTTACTTGTGTTTCTGAATTATATTTTTAGTCTCACAAAATTACTTTTCAAATGATAAATATTTCAAGCATCTTACTGTTCAAACAACCCCCTCCTTTCTTGTATGTATCATATTGCATCAGAATGTATAACATTGAATTAGAATTGCATGGGCATCGAGTTTGAAGATCACTTGGCCAAAACTCTTAAGAACTATTTGGGATTCTTTTCCCCCTGAATTTGCTGGCATGAACCGCATGTAAATTAGCAATTCATAGATGAGAGTAAAACTTTGATTAAAGTCTGGCTCCCTATAGGTAATAACTAGCAATTGCCAAGAAGCACCAATTGAGTAAGTGCCAGTGAGGGTCAAGATGAATGTGTCAAGGGCTAATGTGCCAAAAACAATTAGTCTCTAAATCTCACTGAATCATAGTTACATCTATGACCAGTGCAATTAAAACAAGCATGATTGGATCGGACTAAAAAAGCAATAGAAGAATTCTGGAAAATGTTCCCAAAGAGTCAAGTTAAGTGGAGGCTAGAGGTGGGGTAAGGAGGTGTTAGTCAACCAGAGGTATTAAAGGAATAAGAAAGTCCATCATATCTATGAGGGAACCAGAAGACAAGTCAGATCCTTAGAGAAGATCTCTCATGAAATGATTTGTCATCTACATTTTATTTAAAATGAATGCAAGATTTTACAGCCTTCCCGTATAGTACCATAGATCCAAGCTTTTGAGTCCAGATTTTGCGGTGTAAGAAGATAACAATTTACTCATTCAATATATTTTTTTAGAGCACCAACGCTGCCTGATGGAGTTAGCTGTAGTATAAGAGATGGCTTCTGCCCTCAAGCAGTGTATAGTTTAACAGAAGACTAAACTATTGTAAACAAAACTACGACTTGTTATAGGTCCCGTGACAAAAGCAGATGAAAGGCTCAGTGGGGACACAAACACAGGCATGTTCAATTCTCTGTGCAGGGTTCCATGACTACCACAACTTTAGACCCACTGCCTGGCTTCCTATATATCTACACCCACTCTACATTTCTGTCCTCAGCCTCCTTCCCTCCAGCCACACAGAATTTATTTTGCCAATCATTTGATGACCTTTCCTAACCTGTATGCTTTTGCATTTGTTCTTCTCTATGCCTGGAATGTCTTTCTCTTTTATCTCCATCTGACAAAATTTGACTCATCCTTAAAATGAAACCTTCTGAAATGCCATTCCCCTGTGAAGTGTCCTCCCTCCGCCTGTTAAGCGCATGTTTCTCTGTGTTCCAGTAAACTTTAAACTTAACTCTGTTGTAGCACGTATCACATTACATGTGGTTGGGCATCTGTAACTCCTTGGGGCAAAGTTTCTGTTTTTATATCTGCCCAAGATTTAACAGAGTGTCTAATGTGTACTGGGCTTGGTCTTTGTAGAACCTACTTCCTTTTCTGGCCCATGAGGTGGATAGTCAGTTTACACATATTATGATATGTGTGCCATTGGAAGTAGTATTTCTAATAGATTCTATATTGACCTATTTTGGGGTTTAAAAATCCTATTTAACTACATAGTTTCTGTTTGAACTTCCTTCACATTGCTAGAGATTTTTATGACATTTCCATTCCTGAATTAGAATGAAGAGTATGAGGCTAGTCCTATATGTGTGAATTAACTTTCTTAAATATTATTCTTGATTTCAAGGGGTGCCTTTTGAAGCTAGCTGAGTGTGCAGAAACACTCAGACACGCTAGCAAGCAGCTCTGAAAAGCTACATTAGAGAACTTATTATCTGCTATTCCAAACAATTCAAAATAAATGAGTAAAAATTAGACAAATATCATTCGAGTAATTTAGTGACCTAATATCACAAAAATATTTCTGTTAGGGTCTAAAAACATGTCACTATCCTAGTGAGAAGATTGGTTAGAAGTCTAACAAAATTTTAAATAAAAGTCGAGCAATAAACTATCTGAGAATACTGTTGAAATCTACATATTTCTTTAAAAAATATATTTTAAAGCACCTCCTTTATGTAAAAGAGTGTGATTAATGCTATGGAAAGCATAAAGATGAAATGCATAGAAACTTCATCCTCTAAGGAATATATAATGGGGGAAAGGACAAGATGGGAAAGAAGATGAATTTCAGTGTCCCATCCCTGTGTGTGTTCTTTCACAGTGGCACATAACTGATGGCAGCAAGACCCATTAAAGCAGAGGATTACCTTTGAATCATATTCTAGTGGCATATGATCAACAGTAGAATATCCTACATAAAAACGGATAGGTCAAGCAGGACAATTGAAAGACCTGATGCAAGAGCTTCCTGTTGTTGGAAAAAAAAATGTCATCTCTAGATCCCCAGAGCAGGACTTAAAATAGGAGAAACTGAGACCAATTTCTCCAAACCTAGCTTTTTGAGTTGTCAAATGAGGTTAATGATCCCCACTTTCTAGTTTATATGGGCATTTGTCATATGTGCATGTGTGTCCATGTAGATAAATAAGAGAATGCATAAAAAGCATATCATAAACTCTTAGGTTCTATCTATATATTGATCTGTGTGCCTCCAAAGCCTGGGTAGGAGCAGAAGGCTCTATGGTGGGCTGGTGCTGGCCCCACCATGCATAACATGACCCACTGAACACTGCACACATGAGAATTAAAGCATATCTTAGTGGCTAGAAAATAGAGGAGAATATCTTAGAGGGGTTAAGTTCCTAGAAGATGTGCTGTTTAGCTTCATCCACACAGAAAAGTACATTATTCCATGCCATACTCTATCTCAGGCAATTTCTTATTCAGGACAACAGCTTTTCATTCAATTCCACGGTGCTTCTTGCTCTGACCACCACTGAATCCCTCCTCACTCTTGGGTCATGTGTCTTATTTTTACAATGCAACCTGGCATTTTCTGTTGACATCCCATCTTTGTACTGAATTATTCCTTAGAAATTCTAATCATGCTTATCTTTTTTTTTTTTTTTTTTTTACAACATTTTGGCCTATTCAGGAGTCTGACAAGCTATACTCCTACCACACTGGAAGAAGGTTTAACAGTAGGGGGACATGCTGAAGATTTCCATTACACAGACAAGATGAGCTTTACAAAATATTAAACTCATTAACATCTTCATTATGGCATGCATTAGCCGAGGATTTTATCACCTTTTTTTGTTTATTGGCTGTTTCACCAAACCGGTAATCTGTTTTTAGTATCATTCCCATTAATAAGAATTAGGAAGGATTTTTAATAGTCATTTAATTGACTTTAAATGTATGTCTCTGCATCCATCATTATGCTCTAGAGTGGATTTCTACAAACTGATCAGAGTGGGGTAGATAGAAGCCACAGTGTGTGACTTTGTCCATGCCCACTGCTCTCTCTGGGTGAGCCTGGGATTTGGAGGCTGTAAGCCCAGAATACTGATACCCATCTCCTAAGGCTGTGGTTAGATTAGATGATATATGTGAAAAGTATTTTGTAAGCTTTAATGTACATAAGAGATTTTGGATATTATTACTAGTGTTATTAATTATCCAAGGAAGAGAAATTTGGTGCTTTATAGAACTTTCCTCTCATTTGTGTCTTTTTTGCAGTATATATTATAGTTGAATTCTGAATTATAGTTGTAAATGTATTAAAACTACAAAGCAAAAGAGATGCTCTAGTATGATATCTCTGTGAAATGTCATCAAAAATTAATTTATTATAAACACCAGTACTTAAGACTATTGGAGGGGGCTCCTGGGTGGCTCAGTCAGTTAAGGGTCTGACTCGATTTCAGTTCAGGTCATGATCTCAGGGTCTTGAAATCAAGCCCTACATCAGGATCTGCGCTTGGCAGGGAGTCTGCTTGAGGTTCTCTCTCTCCCTCTGTCCACTTGCCCCACCCCCACCCCGTGCACCCTCACATTCTCTCTCTCTCTCTCTAAAATAAATAAATAAATCTTCCTTCTTGACCTACTTAAAAGACTTTTGTCTTCGTCTTTAAAGAACTATTTATATATTATCTTTGATAGTTACTATGTTAGTGTATTTAATTTCCCCTTCTGCATTTAATTTTCAATATGTATTTTAACACCTAAAATATTTCCATTCTCCCTGCTGCAAATAAAACCAAAGTATTATTGTAAAGTAAAATAATAATAATAATGAATAAATAAATAATAAATTTAAAAATATATATATTGGAATACATTGCTATGTTATTAACATAGTATCAATATGCTAGTATTATGTTACTGTTAGTTATTTGGCCATTTATTTAATATTAGAAAATAATAACTGTATATATTTAGAAGAAGTAAAAAAATGAACATAAATTTGTCTATTTTCTATATATTTAAATCTTGATGTCATAGGAGGCTCAAATTTATACATCATTCACTAACTCAGGAAGCATTTTGCTAAGTTCCTGACATGAAGCTAATGTGGCACTGGTTAGTAGGGATTATGAACAAATGAAAAGAGGGAGTTCCTGCTTTCAAATGATGAAGCTAACCCTAACTCTCAGTGTCCTTAAAAGAAAATATTCTCTGATATTTCTTAGAAAAATTTAAAGTGATCTTTTTGGCAAAAACAGGGTCTGACATGTAAAGGAAATTTCCTTAAAATGCAGCTCATGGGCATCAAACTTCACAGCTATACATAAAAAATAAATTTTAAAAAATACCTTTTGATAGAAAAAGGCCTGGAACAAGCTTAAAAAAACTTTGCTATTCAGTACTTTACATAAATAGCACTAATTGGGAATATTTGCTTCTTAATAGTAAATTTTAATAGTTGTACAGATATAGGCCTTGTGATTTGTTTATTTTGCATAATCAGGATGCTTAAGAGACTGCATGTGATACTGTTTGAGCTAATATAAATTCTTCATAATATAAACAGTCAGTATTTTCAATCCCCTAGACTCATTTGGTGGAGTAATTTCTATACATTATTGGGCTTTTATTCCTCTTTCATTAGCAAACCTTCTTGAGTGTGTAATTGTTGTACAAGTGTTAGAAGATTGGTATTATTCCCTGAGTATACTAATTCACAGATTAGCATTGCCCAAGTTCTGTTTTGTTTTATGCATCCATATCTTAATTTTTAATTGAGTTTGTTAGCACCACAGGTAGAACATAGACACCGATGGAATTAAGTTGTGAGTATATTTTGGATTTGTGAATCCTCTCCTTGGAATCACTGAAGTATTTGGAAAACATATGGTAAAGAATACTAATAATCTCTAGCTCTTGTGTGAGGCAGTGAGTATTAGACTTACTAAGTACTTACTATGTGCAGGTCTAGGTGATATATATAAATCAGTAATCTGTGGTCTACTCCCTTAAGGAATTCAGTCTAGTAGGAGAGGTGAAGGAAAGTATAACCGAATTCAGGGGACAAAGAGGTAAGTCTCAGCACAGAGCCTGGTGCTTACTGACTATTGTGGAATGAGTAAATCAAGAAGTAAGTAAGTACAAGAATGACAAATGAAGAAAGATACTAAGATAATGTCTAGCAGATCTCTCAGGGCAATTTTCAGGGTAAAAGTGAGGCATTTGGTAGAGCGCTAGAATAGGGGCATGAAAGAATTCCAGAAAGGAGCAACAATGTGAGATTTTGCCTGGGTTTTTTTGTTTGTTCCCCCAGTTGTTTTTTAGCATAAATTTTTGGTAAACAAATGACTAAAAATAAGAACCTAGTTACAGTATCTGTACAAAGCACAAAGGAACAGTATGGTAAAAAGATTGAATGGCTACTGAAAGGAGCCCACGTGTGAGCTGACTACAGAGTCTGAGTGTCACAAAAACAAGAGGCTAGCCCTGAGTCTGAGTCTTCTTTGCAGACCCATGTGTGTAACTCTAGGTAGAATGACAGTGCTTGGATAGTCTTAGAGATTTCTTACCATCCTAAATAAACTCACTGAACAGTAAGCAAACATCTACCTAGAAGGAGAAGAACAGCATATAGTTCAGTGATTCTGGGGCAATGCGTATTTCTCTTTTCCTAATAATTTGCTATGATTTAATGCATACTTACCATATTCCAAGTCATATCCTAATTCTTTTTTTAAAAAGATTTATGTAGTTATTTGAGAGAGAGAGAGTGCACAAGTGCATGTACCCATGAGCTTGTGAGTGGGGAGAGAGGCAGAGGGAGAGAATCTTCAAGTAGACTCCCCAGTGAGCCCAGAGTCCAACTTGAGGCTTGATCCCATGACCCATGAGATCATGACCTGAGCCGAAACCAAGGGTTGGACACTCAACCCACTGAGCTACCCAGGTGCCCCAGTAGTATACTAATTCTTAAAAAAAAAAAAAAAAAAAAACTAACCTTAACATTTTTATTTCTGTTTTACAGAAGAGGTAAAACTCAAAGACATGTACTTAATGTTTTCCAAAATTATAAGTATCAAAGCTAAGACTTTAATATGTCTTTTCAATCATGAAAAAGTACAAAAAATTTAGAGGCAAACCTTCAGTTCAAGTTCTGGTTCTGCCACTACTTAATGTTGTGACAGTAACTAAGATAGCTAGAGACAAAGAACCCATTTAGGAAACTGTTATCATAGACCAGGAAAGAGGAAATATATTCATGAATAGGATATTACCAATGAAAATAAAGAGATTGGAATGAATTTCAGAAATTTTCTGAAGTTATAGTCAGCATGTCCTGGCAACCAGTGTAATGTACTATCTTAGTTTACAGTATCAATTATATAGTCTACTTTTCCTGAAGTATGATCTTTGGAACACTAGCTCTGGAAAAAACTGCGTAGAAATTAAGGTAACAGTAGCTGCTATAGAAAACCCTGAGATTTCAAGGGCTTAATATGGTAGAAATACTTGTTTTCTTCTCTCGTTTCACAGTCTAGTGAAAGGTTTCTCAACTCCTGACATTTTGAACTAGATCATTCTTTGTTGTGGGGGGCTGTCTGCTCATTGTAGAATAAGGACAGCATTCTTGTGCTCTACCCATTAATGCCAGTATCACTCCTTCCTCAACTGTGATAACCAGAAATGTTTCCAGACACTGCCAAATGTCTCCTGGGGGAAAAACTCACTGGCCTAATATATGTATTCTGGTCACTGAGATTTCCTTCACACAAGGGTACAAAAACCCAGGCTCCTTCCATCTTAAGGGTCTGCCATTGTCCTCTCAAATATCTGACAGAGGAGTAAAGAGATCATGGAGAAGTAATACCTATTTCTTACTCACATTATTTTCCCTCAAATCCCATTGGCATGAATCAGTCACATGGCCATACCTAGTTGTAAGAAAGAAATACACTCCTTAGCTGGAAGCTTCTTCCCAGGTTCTACTTTTTATCATGGAAAAGAAAGCATGGATTTTGTTGGACAGCTAGCCATGTCTATCACAGTCTGAATTAAAAGAAATTTCCCCAGTCATAAAAATTTGGGAAGTCTTCAGATTATATTCCTCCCCCTTAAAGACTCACAGTGCACATTAACGCTGTAAAGACTTTGAATAGTCCAACATGAAACATGTCTGTTCCATTTTGTTTACCTCAACATACCTCAAATGTTTTTGACCACAGAACCTTTTTTTCTCCCCCCCCCCTTTTTTTTGAGGTAACGTCACTGTTCTCCTGAACACTGGAAAATGGCCATCATGTCTCTCACTTTTCCTTTTTTCTCTGCCACTTTATTTCTGGTTCATTTCAGAGGCATTAGAATCTCAACCAGATAATGGGCAGGAAGCAGCACACATGTGTGATGCACGGTTTGAGTGTATTCATTGACCAGTTAGTGTTAGGTGACATTTTGCTAGTCCTATTTATTGATTTGTTATTAGCTAATGACGATCATTTTTTAAAAAAAAATAACTGGACTTCTTTCTACCATTAACTTACTTTTTTTAGGAGCTGAATGTGAGCCAGTCACCCATCTACATACTGTCTCTCTCAGTTGTCACTGTACTTTCATGGCTCCCTGAGGCCAGCTGTTGGATGCAGAGAAACAAAAGCACTGTATCCATTATAATTAGTTTAGGTAGTAGGGAATCATAAAATTCTTGCCATATTTGAGCTTCTTAATACCGGAATTACCACAGGCCATAGAACTTTCTCTTGGCTATTAACAATCTACAGTGCGATCCACTGTCAAATCTCTCCACTGATTGCCAGTATTGACCTGATTGTCTCCTTCATGCTTCCAGTTGCACATCCCCTGCTCCTTCTATTCTCCTTCTTTCTGTGTCACTTTTCAACATATATTATAGCTTGCCCTATGGCCCATTCTTTGTCTTCATTTTCCCTCATCCCCAAAAGTTAAACTAGTTTTTTCTTTATATCTTTCTGTTTCTTACTCATCACTCATTCCAACCCAGATCCATTGCAAATATGTCTGTTTTGAGATAACCTAGTTACAAAATCCTTGTATATAAAACAGAAATATTAAGGATACAGAGTCTTATACTGTGGTAGGCAGAGCTTCAATCCCCATGATCTTGGCTGGTTAGCGTTATCCCTGTGGTCATAATGCATTACATTACATGGCAAAAGGAAATTTGCAGATATTACTAAGATTACTAACCAGCTGACCTTAAGATAGATTATCCTGGATTCTCTGGGTGGGCCCAATGTAATCACAGGATTCCTTAAAATTAGAAGAGGAAGTCAGATTTGAAGAGATGAGAAGGACTGCCTTGTCATTGCTGCTTGAAGAAGTAGGGGGACCCATGCAAAGTGTGAGAGAAAAATGAGTTCAACCAGTGAGCCTGAACCCCAAGCTTCGGATGAGAACACAATCCTCGGTGATACTTTCATTTAGCCCAGTGAGACTCTGTGTAGAGAATCCAGACATGCCATGTCAGACTTCTGACTTAGAGAGATACAAGTTAATTAATACAATTGTTTTAAACCCCTGAGTTTGCAGTAATAAAAAACTAAAACATAGGCAACAGGTCAGTTCTTTCCAAAACTACTATACCTGGTATCCTTTATTTTTTTTTTTTAATTTAAATTCAATTAGCCAACATATAGTACCTGGTATTCTTTTAAGCCATGAGCATTTGCAGTACATTCAACGTTATAATGTTGATTCAAAGTATTGCCCAGTATACCATTTTTTCTGAACCAGTTCTATACTAAAAAGAAGGTAATCCTGTTCATGACAAATTATGGTATCTCTTTTCTCTTCATCTCAAATTATGCCCCTATTTATCTTCCTTGCTCAGAGATTTTTGTTTCTACCAATGTTAGCACTTCTGTTGATATCATCTAACTTATCATGCTCACTAGTGACATTACTAGCGATCCCCAGTATCTGGTTCTCCTCTCCTTCGTGGGTATACAGAATACTGTGTCTCCCAAATTATACAGGGTCTTGTGATTAATTCTCACCAATGAACTATGAGCTGAGGTCATGAAAAGCCCCTTCTTAACCTTTCAACCCGGAGAACTACTCAGCTTGTAGAAGATTTGTGTCAGAAACAAACATTTGTAGTATTAGGGCACTGAGATTTAGGGGTTAATTTTGTTCAACAGTGTAACCTAACCTATTCTGACTAATGCAGGTAGGAACAAACACAAGTTGTGCCCAGTGACAATATTTTATTAGGTTTCCAGATTATTATTGATTATATAGAAGTCAACCCAAGACACCAGGCCTATAGTCATGTGGAAGTTTGATTTGTAATTTAGTTTATATTGAGATGAAAATTAAGAGTATGATTTTTTTAAAGCAAAAATAAGTTTTGACATGTTTTGAACTCGTGTATTGATTAAAGCAGGCACATGCGTGTAATTCCCCCAGCAAAGTCTGTACTGTGATTCATACTTATTCTCTGTGATTTTCTTTGAAGTTGCTTCATTCTTTTGAAGTTCACCTTGAAGAACTGAGCAACTCTAAGACAGTCATTATTTTTTCACTATGACATGACTAATAGCTTCTGCCATAGGTGACAGTTCTTTGCAATCTTTAATTTCTCTTTCTATTCTTCTTCAAGATTTGTATTGAAATGTATTTTCTTCAAATGGTTATGTTTATACCTATCCAGACTTGATCACATTTATAACATATGAAAACTCTTTTCAGTAGTTACCTAAGTGCCTGAAAAGATAGCCAATCTTAAGATAGAACCACAATGATTTTCTCTCACAGTTGAGCTGGAAAAAGTCCAGACAGTTGATAATCTGTTCAACAAGGGGGATGTGGAGGAGGGCTATAAATTGAATGTATTAGTTATGGTTCTCTCATGAAATTAAAACCAGTTGAGCTTTAATTACCAATCTGAGATTTCACTGGCACATACTTTTAAAAAGCTGGACTGGGAGTGCAGTCTTTAATTTTATCTAATTTTGCAACATTACTTCTCCGTCTTGAGTTCCCAAGGCATGGAAGTATTGATCTACAAAGTCTCTGGTCAACTGAGGTTGTGATTTTGGAGGGTTTGTTTATTAATATATTTATTATGTATGTTATATAATTATACATATTATACCATATATATTAAGATACACACGCACGCATATGAAAAGATCCTGGTTATGGATTTGAATTGATAATTCAGCTTTCATGTTAGTATTTGTTTTATTCATCACCACCTTCTTTCCACCAATTCTACTAAGTTTGTGCTTTTTAAAATTACGATTTCATTTTGTTAGAGACAAGAAAGAATAAGTGGGATCATGGTCTGTTGGCTCATTTGCCCTTTTTGGGTATGATCGATGTAGCCAAACATATTAAGAACAAATGAAAGAACAATTACTGTGAAGTATATTCTTCTTGGCACAGTCCTCCTTTAAAGCTAAAGGAATAACAGCTACCATATTTTTCAAACTTTAATGGGCACAGGAATCACCTAAGGATCTTGTTAAAATGCACATTCTGATTCAGTAGGTTTGGGTCCTAGTACTAGAAATATGCATTTTTAATAAGCTTTCTGATGATGCTGATGCTATTGATTCATGCTTTGGGCCATGCTTTGAGTAGCTCACCTCTAAAGCACTTATTTATTTATTCATTCATCCATTCTATCAATGGATATTGATTAAGCCCCCAAGATGAGCTAGACCTCTTGGGTTCAAAGATAAGACATTTCCTTGCTCTTAAGGAGCTCCCATTCTATAATGTCAGGTTCATACACAGATAACTAATGAAAATGAGGGAAGTAATGCGATCAAGATTACTATAAAGGCTATAAAAAGACAGGGAGTGATTAATTCTTCTTTTAGTGTGGCAAGGGGATGGGGGTAGAAATGGAAGACTTCCTTTAACCTAAGACTGGGATTAAAAGTTCTTTCATTTTGAGGAATTTATGTTTGCTGGAACAAGCCCTAAGGAATTGGTAAACAATGTGAGCAGTTCTTCGTACAAGTAAAGAATACTAATAATATGGCTCACAACCTGACAGCAACTTTCAGATGGGAGCTATCCACCTCTCCCTGCCACAAAAAAAAAAAAAAAAAAAAAAAAAAATTGAAAACAAGTACAGTAGTTGAATTTAGTGAAATGACTAGGTAGAAATGAGTCACTAACCACTTATTTTCAAGTCAGTTTAAGAAATTCCAAATGCTCATTCAATAGTTCCTAAATAGGTTTTATGTAGACAAATCCTTTGATCTATTGCCACTACCTCCTTAAAAAAAGCTTGCAAAGGTCGATTTACCTTTAAGTTAATGAAGCTTCCAGGTTATTCATTTGAACAGACTGTAGGAGGGATCTTAGCAATTCCGTTTTTGTAATTTTGTGACATTTTTCTTTAAAAAAAAAACCTCCAAAATTATGTAAGATTCAGATTCTGCAAGATCTGGATCCACTCCTAAAAGCATACCTTCTATTATAAGAAGTGTTATATGTTTAGTGTTTGCTTTGAGGAATATGTTCTAGCATTACTATAATTGGGAAAATGATATTTAATCAATTTTCATACAGTTGAGCTCTGCAGGTAATAAACAACCCAAAGAAAGAAACTCTCCAGGGATGATAAAGATTATCTTTTAACTCATGAATATTCCATTTGCTCATTTTCTACAGATGGATGACTTCATTTGAAAGTAATAGAAAAACAGAACAGCCTGCATTAAGTAAATAGTGCTTAGCGTAGATGGGTCATAATGAAACCAGCATCTTGTCCTAACTGTTCATGTGTGATGCATTGAGCCCCTTGAGTTTTCACTTGAAGATTTACACACATCCATTTCTTTCCTTTATATAGAGTGGAGGTATAGTATATATGTTAAATTTGGAAATGTTGAAGCAATCTACTTTATTTAATTTTGGTAAATATGTCTTATCTCTACAACAAACAATGTCTGAATATAATTAGCCCTTTTTTTTCTTTAACAGAGGGGATTTCTACAGAATTAAATCTAATTCTTAGAGCCTGAGTTTCTTAGAGATGGTAACACTAGATAAAATCATTTTAGACAGTGTTACAATATGAGGTCTGTTTTCTTTTAGTTGCAAATTTTGTTTTTTATTTTTATTATTATTATTTTTGTGTGTGTTGTTTTTGCCTAAAACAGGAGGGAAAATTGGGGAGATAGGCTACTCTTGTTATATACTTATAGGCTTTCTTTTTTCTTCTCCTTTGTTTTTGTTTTTTACCTGTTAAAAATTATTCAAGATAATTATTTGTAAGCTTCTCAGGTGCAAGATATGGCACCGGTCTTAGTCTAGGATAGGGGAAGAGTGAATTACAAGTAGAATAATATTCAATTCCTAGGCTGAAGTAGATTGTCCTTTGCATCCATCTCCATTCTATAATGGAAATGCCATAAAAGAGGAATACAGAAACAAAATGAGAGGACTTCATTACAAAAAAAGGAGATTCTGAGAAGACTGTATGCATCTTTTTTAGTTTGTTCTCCAGGGAGAGTTAACACACATACTTTCCAGTAAGTTAATTCTGTATCTATAGATGTTCTTATTTTATCTGAAGGTATACTTTACCAACCTGATTTAAGAGTTGAGTCAGAGCCTTTCTATTCCTTACCTACATTTTAAAATTGAGGTGCAATTATTATATAGCAAAGTGTATAGATCCCAAAGTGCAGAGTTTGCTGAGTTTTGACAAAAGTACTCCAAATCAAGATACAGAGTATTGCCATTACCCTAGAAGATACCCTTGCGTCCTTTTCAGTCCATGCCCTCCCAGAAGCAAGTGGTATTCTGATTTCTCTCTCCATCAATGAGTTTGCCTGTCCTTAGGTTCACACAAGTAGAATCATACAGTTACGTACTTGTTTGTGTTTAGTTTCTTTTATTCAACATAATGGTTTTAAGATTCATTCATATTGTTTTATGTATCAGGAACTTGTGCTTTTTATTTCTAAGTAGTATTCCATTATATAAGTATATCACAGTTTTTTTTTTTTCCATTTTCCTGTTACTAGACACTTCAGTTTCCAATTTTTTGCTATTGTCATAAAGTGACAATGAAGGGGCGCCTGGGTGGTTCAGTCATTAAGCGTCTGCCTTCGGCTCGGGTCATGATCCCAGGGTCCTGGGATGGAGCCCTGCATCTGGCTCCCTGCTCAACAGGAAGTCTGCTTCTCCCTCTCCCACTCACCCTGCTTGTGTTCCCTCTCTCACTGTGTCTCTCTCTGTCAAATAAATAATAAATAAAATCTTTAAAAAAATAAAAAGAAAAAAAAATAAAGTGGAAGATTTTGTATTAATCTTTGTGTAGGCATACCTGAAAGTAGAATTTCTGGATCATTAGGTAGGTGCATGTTGAACTCTAAGGAGAAACTGCCAATGTTTAATAAGGACCTGCCAAACTGTTTTCTCTATTGGTTGTTGCATTTTAAACTAGCAATGCATGAAAGAGCAAGTTGCTCTGCATTATCTCCAACATTTTATATTGTTAGTCCTTTTAATTTTAGCCATTCCAGTAAGTGTATAGTGCCATCTCATTGTGGTTTTGATTTGCATTTCCCTTGTGACTAACAATTTTGAACATCTCTTCTTGTATGTATTGCTTATTCCTATATCCTATGTTGTAAAGTGTCAGTCCAAATCTTTGCCCATATTTTTAAATAGACTTTTTATTTTGGAATAATTTTAGATTTACGGGGAGGTTTAAAAGATAATACAGGCAGTTCCTATGTACCTCTTAGCCAGTTTTTCCCATTGATAACATCTTACATCACCATGGTGTACTTGTCAACATGGAGAAACCAACATTGGTACATTACTATTAACTGAACTCCAGACTTTATTTGGATTTTACCAGATTCTCCATGAATGTAAACTTTTTCTTCCAAGATTCATTCCAGGGTTCCACACTGTATTTATATGTCCTGTGACTAGAGGTCCTTCAGTCTGATAACCTCTGTCTTTATTTGTTTCTCATGACCTTGATGATCTTGAGGAATACTGACCAGGTATCCTGCAGGATATCCCCAATCTATATTTGTCTGATTTTTTTTTCTTTCATGATTAGACTGGAGTTACGGATTGTTGGAAAGAATAATGCAGAGTTCAAGTAGTCTCATCACATCATATAAGGGCATATGTGATCACCACATAACATTTCTAGTGATGTTAACCTTTATCATTTGGTTAAAGTAGTATTTTTAGGCTCTTTCAAGGGACAGAACTAGGAACTATGTGCATATAAACCCACATATAGACACATTATCATTAATTTTTATATCTATCCATTTGTATGTTGAATCTACATGTGAATGTAAGTTAATTTTGGTGTCTCTGATTCATGCAGTTCCACAGGGATCATTCTACATTTCTCTTACCATAATTTCCCTCTTTCACAGTGAGAAGCCCACCACCTGCTGTCTACCATCAATTTACTTGTTTAATGCCAGTATATATATAGTTTTGAAATTTTTTACTTGAGTCCCTATGAGAAAGAAATTTACCAGTTAGAGTGCAGTGTTTATGTACAGTGTACAGATCATTTTATCTTTAACTGTACACTTTCCAGTCAAAGCACCATTTTCCAAAGTTACTTAGGTCAGCTCCTATTTTCCCATTAAAAAAAAAAATGGTTGTTTACTTCATTTATAAGGGTATGTATATATTCAAGATGCAAATTTTTAGGTATTTGTTTTACAGTTTTTTTCCAGACTGTTTCTTGCATTTACCTCTTCCTTTTTTTTAAGATTTTATTTATTTATTTCAGAAACCACAAGAAGGGGGATATAGAGGGAAAGGGAGAAGCAGACTTTCCACTGAACAGGGAGCCTGACACATGGGGCAGGGACCCAAACAAGGGGCTAGATCCCAGAACTCCAAGATCATGACCTGATCTGAAGGCAGATGGTTAACTGACTGAGCCACTCAGGCACCCCTACATTTCATATTCTTTTTTTTTTCCAGTATTTTTTAAAATTTTTTAAATTTTATTTTATTATGCTATGTTAATCACCATATATTACATCATTAGTTTTTGATGTAGTGTTCCATGATTCATTGTTTGTGTATAAACCCAGTGCCCCATTCAATACGTGCCCTCTTTTTTTTAATATTTAAATACTATTTAAATTATAAGGAAATATAAATTGGTAGAATAAATTTGAAACTTCAGTGGCCTGTTTCCTAGAAAAATATCTTTTTTGTTGTCTTTTTTTTTATTCTTATGTTAATCCCCATACATTACATCATTAGTTTTAGATGAAGTGTTCCATGATTCATTGTTTGTGCATAACACCCAGTGCTCCATGCAGAATGTGCCCTCCTCAATACCCACCACCAGGCTAACCCATCCTCCCACCACCCGCCCCTCTAGAACCCTCAGTTTGTTTCTCAGAGTCCATAATCTCTCATGATTCTTCTTCCCCTCCGATTTCCCCCCTTCATTTTTCCCTTCCTACATTCTTCTTCTTTTTTTTTTTTTAACATATAATGTATTATTTGTTTCAGAGGTACAGGACTGTGATTCATCAGTCTTACACAATTCACAGCACTCATCATAGCACATACCGTCCCCAGTGTCTATCACCCAGCCGCCCCATCCCTCCCACCCCCCAACACTCCCACAGCACTCACTTTGTTTCCTGAGATTAAGAATTCCTCCTATCAGTGAGATCATATAATACATGTCTTTCTCTGATTGACTTATTTCACTCAGCATAATACCCTCTAGTCCAATCCACATCATTGCACATGGCAAGATTTCATTCCTTTTGATGGCTGCATAATATTCCATTGTATATATATACCACATCCATTCATCTGTTGATGGACATCTTGGCTCTTTCCATAGTTTGGCTATTGTGGACATTGCTGCTATAAACATCGGGGTGCACGTATCACTTTGGATCACTACATTTGTATCCTTGGGGTAAATACCCAGTAGTGCAATTGCTGGGTTGTACGGTAGCTCCATTTTCAACTTTTTGAGGAACCTCCATACTGTTTTCCAGAGTGGCTGCTCCAGCTTGCATTCCCACCAACAGTGTAGGAGGGTTCCCCTTTCTCCACGTCCTCGCAAACATCTGTCATTTCCTGACTTGTTAATTTTAGCCATTCTGACCAGTGTGAGGTGTGATCTCATTGAGTTTTTTATTTGGATTTCCCTGATGCTGAGCCATGTTGAGCACTTTTTTATGTGTCTGTTGGCCATTTGGATGTCTTCTTTGGAAAAATGTCTGTTCATGTCTTCTGCCCATTTCTTGATTGGATTCTTTGTTCTTTGGGTGTTGAGTTTGATGAGTTCTTTATAGATTTTGGATACTAACCCTTTATCTGATATGTCATTTGCAAATATCTTCTCCCATTCTGTCGGTTGTCTTTTGGTTTTGTTGACTGTTTCCTTTGCTGTGCAAAAGCTTTTTATCTTGATGAAGTTCCAATAGTTCATTTTTGCCCTTGCTTCCCTTGCCTTTGGTGATGTTTCTAGGAAGAAGTTGTTGTGGCTGAGGTCGAAGATATTGCTGCCTATGTTCTCCTCTACGATATGGATGGATTCCTATCTCACATTTAGGTCTTTCATCCATTCGGAGTCTATTTTGAGTGTGGTGCAAGGCAATGGTCCAGTTTCATTCTTCTGCATGTGGCTGTTCAATTTTCCCAACACCATTTGTTGAAGAGAGTATCTTTTTTCCATTGGACATTTTTTCCTACTAGTCAAAGATTAGTTGCCCATAGAGTTGAGGGACCACTTCTGGCCTCTCTATTCTGTTCCATTGATCTATGTGTCTGTTTTTGTGCCAGTACCATACTGTCTAGATGATGACAGCTTTATAATAGAGCTGGAAGTCCGGAATTGTGATGCCACCAGCTTTGCTTTTCTTTTTCAACATTCCTCTGGCTATGCGGGATCTTTTCTGGTTCCATACGAATTTAAGGATTATTTGTTCCATTTTTTGAAAAAAGTTGATGGTATTTTGATAGGGATTGCATTAAATGTGTAGATTGCTCTAGGTAGCTTTGACATCTTCACAATATTTGTTCTTCCAATCCATGAGCATGGAACGTTTTTCCATTTCTTTGTGTCTTCCTCAATTTCTTTCATGAGTATTTTATAGTTTTCTGAGTACAGATCCTTTGCCTCTTTGGTTAGATTTATTCCTAGGTATCTTATGGTTTGGGGTGCAATTATAAATGGGATCGACTCCTTAATTTCTCTTTCTTCTGTCTTGTTGTTGGTGTATAGGAATGCCACTGATTTCTGTGCATTGATGTTATATCCTGCCACTTTACTGAATTCCTGTATGAGTTCTAGGAGTTTTGGGGTGGAGTCTTTTGGGTTTTCCACATAAAGTATCCTATCATCTGCAAAGAGTGAGAGTTTGACTTCTTCTTTGCCAATTTGGATGCCTTTGATTTCTTTTTGTTGTCTAATTGCTGTGGCTAGGACTTCTAATAGTATGTTGAATAGCAGTGGTGATAGTGGACATCCCTGCCACATTCCTGACCTTAGGGGGAAAACTCTTCAGTTTTTCCCCATTGAGAATGATATTCGCTGTAGGTTTTTCATAGATGGCTTTTATGATATTGAGGTATGTACCTTCTATCCCTATACTCTGAAGAGTTTTGATCAAGAAAGGATGCTGTACTTTGTCAAATGCTTTTTCTGCATCTATTGAGAGGATCATATGGGTCTTGTTCTTTCTTTTGTTAATGTATTGTATCATGTTGATTGATTTTTTGATGTTTAACCAACCTTGCAGCCCAGGGATAAATCCCACTTGGTAGTGGTGAATAATCCTTTTAATGTACTGTTGGATCCTATTGGCTAGCATTTTGGTGAGAGTTTTTGCATCCATGTTCATTAAGGATATTGGTCTGTAATTGTCCTTTTGGGTGGGGTCTTTGTCTGGTTTTGGGATCAAGGTAATGGTGGCCTCATAAAACGAGTTTGGAAGTTTTCCTTCCATGTCTATTTTTTGGAACAGTTTCAGAAGAATAGGTATTAATTCTTCTTGAAATGTTTGGTAGAATTCCCCTGGGAAGCCATCTGGCCCTGGGCTTTTGTTTGTTGGGAGATTTTTGATGACTGCTTAGTGGTTATAGGTCTATTCAGGTTTTCTATTCAGGTTATAGGTCTATTCAGGTTTTCTATTTCTTAGTGGTTCAGTTTTGGTAGTGATACATCTCTAGGAATGCATCCATTTCTTCCAGGTTATCGAATTTGCTAGCATATAGTTGCTCATAATATGTTCTTTTTTTTTTTAACATAAGAAAGAACTTTGATTTATTTTTTTTATTCTTATGTTAATCCCCATACATTACATCATTAGTTTTAGATGAAGTGTTCCATGATTCATTGTTTGTGCATAACACCCAGTGCTCCATGCAGAATGTGCCCTCCTCAATACCCACCACCAGGCTAACCCATTCTCCGACCTCCCTCCCCTCTAGAACCCTGTTTGTTTTTCAGAGTCCATCCTCTCTCATGGTTCGTCTACCCCTCTGATTTCCCCCGCTTCATTCTTCCCCTCCCGCTACCTTCTTCTTCTTCTTTTTTTTTTCTTAACATATATTGCATTATTTGTTTCAGAGGTACAGATCTGAGATTCAACAGTCTTGCACAATTCACAGCACTTACCAGAGCACATACCCTCCCCAGTGTCTATCACCGAGTCACCCCATCCCTCCCACCCCACCCCCCACTCCAACAACCCTCAGTTTGTTTCCTGCGATTAAGAATTCCTCATATCAGTGAGATCATGTGATACATGTCTTTCTCTTTTTGACTTATTTCACTCAACATAATACCCTCCAGTTCCATCCACGTCATTGCAAATGGCAAGATCTCATTCCTTTTGATGGCTGCATAATATTCCATTGTATAGATATACCACTGCTTCTTTATCCAATTATCTGTCGATGGACATCTTGGCTCTTTCCACAGTTTGGCTATTGTGGACATTGCTGCTATAAACATCGGGGTGCACGTACCCCTTCGGATCCCTACTTTTGTATCTTTGGGGTAAATACCCAGTAGTGCAATTGCTGGATCATATGGTAGCTCTATTTTCAACTTTTTGAGGAACCTCCATACAGTTTTCCAGAGTGGCTGCACCAGCTTGCATTCCCACCAACAGTGTAGGAGGGTTCCCCTTTCTCCGCATCCCCGCCAACATCTGTCGTTTCCTGACTTGTTAATTTTAGCCATTCTGACCAGTGTGAGGTGGTATCTCATTGAGGTTTTGATTTGGATTTCCCTGATGCTGAGCGATATTGAGCACTTTTTCATGTGTCTGTTGGCCATTTGGATGTCTTCTTTGGAAAAATGTCTCTTCATGTCTTCTGCACATTTCTTGATTGGATTCTTTGTTCTTTGGGTGTTGAGTTTGATCAGTTCTTTATAGATTTTGGATACTAGCCCTTTATCTGATATGTCATTTGCAAATATCTTCTCCCATTCTGTCGGTTGTCTTTTGGTTTTGTTGACTGTTTCCTTTGCTGTGCAAAAGCTTTTTATCTTGATGAAGTCCCAATAGTTCATTCTTAACCTTGCTTCCATTGCCTTTGGCAATGTTTCTAGGAAGAAGTTGCTTCGGCTGAGGTCAAAAAGGTTGCTGCCTGTGTTCTCCTTTAGGATTTGGATGGACTCCTGTCTCAAATTTAGGTCTTTCAACCATTTGGAGTCTATTTTTGTGTGTGGTGTAAGGAAATGGTCCAGTTTCATTCTTCTGCATGTGGCTATCCAATTTTCCCAACACCATTTGTTGAAGAGACTGTTTGTTCCATTGGACATTCTTTCCTGCTTTGTCAAAGATGAGTTGACCGTAGAGTTGAGGGTCCATTTCTGGGCTCTCTATTCTGTTCCATTGATCTATGTGTCTGTCTTTGTGCCAGTACCATGCTGTCTTGATGATGACAGCTTTATAATAGAGCTTGAAGTCCGGAATTGTGATGCCGCCGGCTTTGCTTTTCTTTTTCCACATTCCTCTGGCTATGCGGGGTCTTTTCTGATTCCATACAAATTTTAGGATTATTTGTTCCATTTCTTTGAAAAAAGTGGATGGTATTTTGATGGGGATTGCATTGAATGTGTAGATTGCTCTAGGTAGCATTGACATCTTGACAATATTTGTACTTCCAATCCATGAGCATGGAACGTTTTTCCATTTCTTTGTGTCTTCCTCAATTTCTTTCATGAGTATTTTATTGTTTTCTGAGTACAGATCCTTTGCCTCTTTGGTTAGATTTATTCCTAGGTATCTTATGGTTTTGGGTGCAATTGTAAATGGGATCGACTCCCTAATTTCTCTTTCTTCTGTCTTGTTGTTGGTGTATAGGAATGCCACTGATTTTGGTGCATTGATTTTATATCCTGCCACTTTACTGAATTCCTGGATGAGTTCTAGCAGTTTTGGGGTGGAGTCTTTTGGGTTTTCCACATAAAGTATCATATCATCTGCAAAGAGTGAGAGTTTGACTTCTTCTTTGCCAATTTGGATGCCTTTGATTTCTTTTTGTTGTCTGATTGCTGTGGCTAGGACTTCCAATACTATGTTGAATAGCAATGGTGATAGTGGACATCCCTGCCGCATTCCTGACCTTAGGGGGAAAGCTCTCAGTTTTTCCCCATTGAGAATAATATTCGCTGTAGGTTTTTCATAGATGGCTTTTATGATATTGAGGTATGTACCCTCTATCCCTATACTCTGAAGAGTTTTGATCAAGAAAGGATGCTGTACTTTGTCAAAAGCTTTTTCTGCATCTATTGAGAGGATCATATGATTCTTGTTCTCTCTTTTGTTAATGTATTGTATCACACTGATTGATTTGCGAATCTTGAACCAACCTTGTAGCCCAGGGATAAATCCCACTTGGTCATGGTGAATAATCCTTTTAATATACTGTTGGATCCTATTGGCTAATATTTTGGTGAGAATTTTTACATCCATGTTCATCAGGGATATGGGTCTGTAATTCTCCTTTTTGATGGGGTCTTTGTCTGGTTTTGGGATCAAGGTAATGGTGGCCTCATAAAATGAGTTTGGAAGTTTTCCTTCCGTTTCTATTTTTTGGAACAGTTTCAGAAGAATAGGTATTAATTCTTCTTGAAATGTTTGGTAGAATTCCTCTGGGAAGCCATCTGGCCCTGGGCTTTTGTTTGTTGGGAGATTTTTGATGACTGCTTCAATTTCCTTAGTGGTTATAGGTCTGTTCAGGTTTTCTAGTTCATCCTGGTTCAGTTTTGGTAGTTGATACATCTCTAGGAATGGCTCCATCTCTTCCAGGTTATCTAATTTGCTGGCATAGAGTTGCTCATAATATGTTCTTATAATTGTTTGTATTTCTTTGGTGTTGGTTGTGAGCTCTCCTCTTTCATTCATGATTTTGTTGATTTGGGTCATTTCTCTTCTCTTTTTGATAAGTCTGGCCAGGGGTTTATCAATCTTGTTAATTCTTTCAAAGAACCAGCTCCTAGTTTCGTTGATCTGTTCTACTGTTCTTTTAGTTTCTATTTCATTGATTTCTACTCTGATCTTTATGATTTCTCTTCTCCTGCTGGGTTTAGGCTTTGTTTGCTGTTCTTTCTCCAGCTCCTTTAGGTGGAGGGTTAGGTTGTGTACTTGAGACCTTTCTTGTTTCTTGAGAAAGGTTTGTATTGCTATATACTTTCCTCTTAGGACTGCCTTTGCTGCATCCCAAAGATTTTGAACAGTTGTGTTTTCATTTTCATTGGTTTCCATGTTTTTTTTAATTCTTCTTTAATTTCCTGGTTGACCCATTCATTCTTCAGTATGATGCTCTTTAGCGTCCATGTATTTGAGTTCTTTCTGACTTTCCTCTTGTGATTGAGTTCTAGCTTCAAAGCATTGTGGTCTGAAAATAGGCAGGGAATGATCCCAATCTTTTGGTACCGGTTGAGACCTGATTTGTGACCTAGAATGTGATCTATTCTGGAGAATGTTCCATGGGCACTAGAGAAGAATGTGTATTCTGTTGCTTTGGGATGGAATGTTCTGAATATATCTGTGAAGTCCATTTGGTCCAGTGTGTCATTTAAAGTCTTTATTTCCTTGTTGATCTTTTGCTTAGATGATCTGTCCATTTCAGTGAGGGGGATGTTAAAGTTCTCCACTATTATTGTATTGTTGTTGATGTGTTTCTTTGCTTTTGTTATTAATTGCCTTATACAATTGGCTGCTCCCATGTTAGGGGCATAGATATTTACAATTGTTAGATCTTCTTGTTGGATAAATCCTTTATGTATGATATAGTGTCCTTCCTCATCTCTTATTACAGTCTTTGGTTTAAAATCTAAGTTGTCTGATATAAGGATTGCCACCCCAGCTTTCTTTTGGTGTCCCTTAGCATGGTAAATCGTTTTCCACCCCCTCACTTTCAATCTGGGGGTGTCTTTGGGTCTAAGATGAGTCTCTTGCAGACAGCATATCGATGGGTCTTGTTTTTTAATCCAATCTGATAGCCTGTGTCTTTTGATTGGGGCATTGAGCCCATTTACATTCAGGGTAACTATTGAAAGATAGGAATTTAGTGCCATTGTATTGCCTGTAAGGTGACTGTTACTGTATATTGTCTGTGTTCCTTTCTGGTCTATGTTGCTTTTAGGCTCTCTCTTTGCTTAGAGGACCCCTTTCAAGATTTCCTGTAGGCCTGGTTTTGTGTTTGCCAATTCCTTTAGTTTTTGTTTGTCCTGGAAGCTTTTTATCTCTCCTTCAATTTTCAATGACAGCCTAGCTGGATAGAGGAATCTTGGCTGCATATTTTTCTCATTTAGTGCTCTGAATACATCCTGCCAGTCCTTTCTGGCCTGCCAGGTCTCTGTGGATAGGTCTGTTGCCAATCTAATGTTTCTACCCTTGTAGGTTACATATCTCTTCTCCCGAGCTGCTTTCAGGATTTTCTCTTTGTCTCTGAGACTCGTAAGTTTTACTATTAGATGTCGGGGAGTTGACCTATTTTTATTGATTTTGAGAGGGGTTCTCTGTGCTTCCTGGATTTTCATGCCTGTTTCCTTCCCCAAATTAGGGACGTTCTCTGCTATAATTTGCTCCATTATACCTTCTGGCCCTCTCTCTCTTTCTTCTTCTTCTGGGATCCCAATTATTCTAATGTTGTTTCGTCTTATGGTATCGCTTATCTCTCGAATTCTGCCCTCGTGATCCAGTAGTGGTTTATCTCTCTTTTTCTCAGCTTCTTTATTTTCCATCATTTCATCTTCTATATTACTGATTCTCTCTTCTGCCTCATTTATTCTAGCAGTTAGCGCCCCCATTTTTGATTGCACCTCATTAATAGCCTTTTTGATTTCTACTTGGTTGGATTTTAGTTCTTTTACTTCTCCAGAAAGGGTTTCTCTAATAACTTCCATATTTTTTTCAAGCCCAGCTAGTATCTTTAAAGTGATGATTCTGAACTCTAGATCTGACATCATACTAATGTCTGTATTGAGTAGGTCCCTGGCAGTCGGTACTACCTCTTGTAATTTTTGTTGAGGTGATTTTTTCCATCTTGTCATTTTGTGCAGAGGAGAATAGATTAATGAGAGAACAAAATGCTAGCAGAGTAACCACGTCCCCAGAAAATATACTCTAAACAAATTAGAAAAGACCTGAAGCAGTGGGATAAGAAAGGGAAAGAGAGAAAAAAGAGAAAGAAAAAAAAGAAAAAGATAAAGATAAAAACAAAAACAAACAAAACAAAACAACAACAACAACAAAAAAAAACAGAATGTGATCAAATATGATCAGGCTGGTATATAGATCAGTGCCACACACTAGATTTGGGGTGTATTTTGGTCTTTTAGAAGAAAGTGCCTCCCAAAATTTTAAAGAAAGAAAAACTTATATATGTACAAAGATAAGGGTTGATATGATGAAGGGATGGAATATGACTGTAAAGATGGAAATTATAAAAAATTTTATAAAAGGAATTGATAAGTTGTTTGAAAAAAGAAAGAAGAGGATTTAAAAAAAGAAAAAAGAAAAAGAGAAAAAGAAAAAAAAAAGGGAGAGGATGTGATCAGGCAGGGGAATAGAAAGCACCATATACTAGAGATTTAGGGTATATTTTAATCTGTTAGAAGAAACTATCTCAAAATTTTAAAGAGAGAACAACTTATATATATAAGCCAAAAATATGGGTAACTACTATGAAGGGATAGAAAATGACTCTAAAAATGAAAAATAAAATTGTTTTTTTTAAAAAAAGGGATTGATGTTGGTTGAAAAAGGGAAAAAGAAAAATTCAAAAAGAAATACAAAGACAAAAAGACAGTTTAAAAAAAATTAACTTTAAAAGACTAAAGAATCATGGTAAAAAAGCCGTGAATTCTATGTGCAGTAGTCCCCTAGCACTGGAGTTCTGCCGTTCTCATTGATCGGTAAACTTGGTCCTGGCTGGCTGTTCTCGCTGATCTTCTGGGGAGGGGCCTGTTGCCGTGGTTTCCAAATGTCTCTGCCGGAGGGGGAATTGCCCCGCCCTTGCCCCCTCCCAGCTAAGTAATCTGCTCGGGTTTGCTCTCCGGGGCTTTTGTTCCCTGCGAGCTTTCCGTACAGCTTTGGAGGCGGAGAGTGAAAATGGCGGCTTCCCAATCTCCGCCCCGGAGGAGCCGAGAACTCGGGGCGCCGCTCCTCAGTGAGCCCCCAGAGAAAAGCCGTCAGTCACTCCTGTCTCCCCGGTCTCTGGCCGCACCCCGTGCTCGCCCAGCCTGTGACCGCGCGTTTCTATCTCTGGCACCCGACCCCAGGTGGAGTCTCCAAACCCAGCAGATCCCTGCGGTGCACTCCCGCGCCGCTCCTCCCGGGGAAGCGGGTGAGTCTCCCCGGATCTGCCGCTTGTTGGGTCCCTGCTGGAGGAGCAGGGGCCCGATGGTGCCACGGATCACGGTTTATGGCCACCCCGAGCTGAGAGTCCGCGCCTGGGCTCCGCCTCTGCAGCCGGCTTCCCTGCTCGTTACCTGGGAGATCTGCCACACTCAGGTACCCCCGGTCTTTCTGTGACCCCGAGGGTCCTGAGACCACACTGTCCCGGAGGGTTCCACCCCCTGCTTAGCCACCAGAGTGACGTCCCTCAGCGGAGCAGACTTTTAAAAGTTCCGATTTTGTGCTCCGCGGCTCTATCACTTGCCAGAAGCGGCCGACGGAGGCCCCTCCCCCGCCGTCTATCCTCCCGAATATTGCCTCGGATTCACTTCTCCGCACGTCCTACCTTCCAGAAAGTGGTCGCTTTTCTGATGAGAGAGTTGTTGCTCTTCTTTTCTTCGATCTCCTGTTGAGTTTGTAGGTGTTCAGAATGGTTTGATCCCTATCCAGCTGAATTCCTGAGAGGAGACGAAATCCAGGTCTCCTACTCCTCTGCCATCTTGCTCTGCACCCCCCTCATAATATGTTCTTATAATTGTTTGTATTTCTTTGGTGTTGGTTGTGATCTCTCCTCTTTCATTCATGATTTTGTTGATTTGGGTCATTTCTCTTTTCTTTTTGATAAGTCTGGCCAGGATTTTATCAATCTTGTTAATTCTTTCAAAGAACCAGCTCCTAGTTTCATTGATCTGTTCTACTGTTCTTTTGGTTTCTATTTCATTGTTTTCTGCTCTGATCTTTATTAATCCTTTTCTCCTGCTGGGTTTAGGCTTTAGTTGCTGTTCTTTCTCCAGCTCCTTTAGGTGTAGGGTTAGGTTGTGCATTTGAGACCTTTCTTGTTTCTTGAGAAAGGCTTGTGTTACTATATACTTTCCTCTTAGGACTGCCTTTGCTGCATCCCAAAGATTTTGAACAGTTGTGTTTTCATTTTCATTGGTTTCCATGGACTTTTAAAATTCTCTTTAATTTCCTGGCTGACCCATTTATTCTTTAGTAGGATGCTCTCTAGCCTCCATGTATTGAGGTCGTTCTGACTTTCTTCTTGTGATTGAGTTCTAGTTTCAAAGCATTATGGTCCGAAAATATGCAGGGAATGATCCCAACCTTTTGGTACCAGTTGAGACCTGATTTGTGATCTAGGATGTGATCGATTCTGGAGAATGTTCCATGGGCACTAGAGAAGAATGTCTATTCTCTTGCTTTGGGATGGAATGTTCTGAATATATCTGTGAAGTCCATTTGGTCCAGTGTGTCATTTAAGTCTTTATTTCCTTGTTGATCTTTTGCTTAGACGATCTGTCCATTTCAGTGAGGGGGATGTTAAAGTCCCCTACTATTATTCTATTGTTGTCGATGCGTTTCTTTGCTTTTGTTATTAATTGCCTTATATAATTGGCTGCTCCCATGTTAGGGGCATAGATATTTACAATTGTTAGATCTTCTTGTTGGATAGACCCTTTAAGTAGGATATAGAGTCCTTCCTCATCTCTTATTATAGTCTTTGGTTTAAAATCTAATTTGTCTGATATAAGGAATGCCACCCCAGCTTTCTTTTGGTGTCCATTAGCATGGTAAATGGTTTTCCAGCCCCTCACTTTCAATCTGGGGGTGTCTTTGGGTCTAAGATGAGTCTCTTGCAGACAGCATATCGATGGGTCTTGTTTTTTAATCCAATCTGATAGCCTGTGTCTTTTGATTGGGGCATTGAGCCCATTTACATTCAGGGTAACTATTGAAAGATAGGAATTTAGTGCCATTGTATTGCCTGTAAGGTGACTGTTATTGTATATTGTCTGTGTTCCTTTCTGGTCTGTGTTGCTTTTAGGTTCTCAGTTTGCTTAGAGCACCCCTTTCAAGATTTCTTGTAGAGCTGGTTTTGTGTTTGCCAATTCCTTTAGTTTTTGTTTGTCCTGGAAGCTTTTTATCTCTCCTTCAATTTTCAATGACAGCCTAGCTGGATAGAGGAATCTTGGCTGCATATTTTTCTCATTTAGTGCTCTGAAGATATCCTGCCAGTCCTTTCTGGCTTGCCAGCTCTCTGTGGATAGGTCTGTTGCCAGTCTAATGTTTCTATCATTGTAGTTTACAGACCTCTTCTCCTGAGCTGCTTTCAGGATTTTCTCTTTGTCTCTGAGACTTGTAAGTTTTACTGTTAGATGTTGGGGTGTTTACCTGTTTTTATTGATTTTAGAGGGGTCTTCTGTACCTCCTGGATTTTGATGCCTGATTCCTTTCCCAAAGTAAGGAAGTTCTCTGCTATGATTTGCTCCAGTATACCTTCTGCCTCTCTCTCTCTTTTTTCTTCTTCTTAGGGATCCCAATTATTCTAATATTGTTTCATCTTATGGTATCACTTATCTCTTGAATTCTGTCCCATGATCCAGTAATTGTTTATCTCTCTTTTTCTCAGCTTCTTTATTCTCCATCATTTGGTCTTCTATATCACTAATTCTCTCTTTTGCCTCATTTATCCTAGCAGTTAGATCCTCCATTTCTGACTGCACCTCATTAATAGCCTTTTTGATTTCAACTTGGTTAGATTTTAGTTCTTTTATTTCTCCAGAAAGGGTTTCTCTAGTGTCTTTCATGCTTTTTTCAAGCCCAGCTAGTATCTTTAGAATTATCATTCTGAACTCTAGTTCTGACATCTTACTAATGTCCATATTGATTAGGTCCCTGATGGTTGGTACTGCCTCTTGTTCTTTTTTTTTGAGGTGAGTTTTTCCGTCTTGTCATTTTGTCCAGAGGAGAATAGATGAATGAGAGAACAAAATGCTAACAGGGTAACAACGACCCCGGAAAAATATACACTAAAAAAATCAGAAGAAACCTTCCAGAAAGTGGTCACTTTTGTGTTTAGAGAGTTGCTGCTATTCTTTTCTTCTATTTCCTGTTGAATTCGTAGGTGTTCAGAGTGGTTTGATACCTATCTAGCTGAATTCCTGGGACCAGACAAAATTTAGGTTTCCTACTCCTCCACCATCTTGCTTCTCCTCCTGCATTTCATATTCTTAATAGTGACTTTTGATAAAAAGAAGTTCAAACTTATGAGGCCCTCTCTGTCAAATTTCTTTTGTGATTAGTGCTTTTTGCTTTCTGAAAGACCTTTGCTTATCTCCAGGTCACAAAGTTCTTTTTTAATTTTTTTAAAAAATGTTTTATTCTATGAATTTTATAGTTTTAGCTTTAATATATAGGTCTTTAATCTATCACAAATAATTTTTGTATATGATGTGAGATAGATATCGGGGTTCAGTTTTCTCTATACAGCCATATAGTTGATCTAGCACCATTTATCTGTACTCTTTTTCATATTTCTAACCACATGCAGCTGTTTCCTACTTGACTTTCCTCTGCCCTTTTGTAAATTCCCCTTTCTCCAATAGTGATAAAGTGCTAGCACTCTGTTTTATATTTTTACCTTACCCCTAATTCTAATATATCATGTATTTGAATATTTGTAGATAATTGTCATTTTTATGCCTGTGTTTTAGAATATGTGCAATTTATTTACAAATGCATTCAAATTTTATTCTGATTTTTTGATGTTACATTATCTGTAATAATACTCTTGTGATTCTCTTCATTTCCTGTGTTCTCCCACAACTAGACTAAACTGTCATCTCGAAGCCATTCAGTACATTTCAATTTCTTTAAAAATAGAATCAAGAAAAAAACCTGTTTTCCTTTTATTAAACACATTTTCTTAAAGCTATTGTGCCTTCTGAGAATTTCTAATAGAAAAAAAAAAATCAATAAGTGGAGATTCTAACTTTGTTACTTCCTGCATTTTGCACTGAAAACATATGGTGTGGAAAGAATATCAAAGGCTTTAGTTTCTGAAGAATGGTGTTATATATATTCTCTACCATTTAGTAGCTGTGTGACCTTGGGCTAGTCATATCCTCATTTCTAAGATGGGGGTAATAATAGTTACTTCACAGAGTACATGTGAAGCTAAAATTAGCTAACAAGTTAGAATATCTTTACCTATGGGTAAACAGAAATGGTCTAGGAAGGTTCTTGAACCAAAGGAAAAACATGACTGATTGGTCTGAAGGAGAAGTATATTAGTACTATATTTGGAAAATATGTATATTTTTAAAGATGAAGTATGAGACAATTCACTTTGGGGAGGGGTTGGGGAAGCGGTGTGTAAGCTATACTTCCGAATTCTATATCCCCAAATTCAATTATTTTGTAGCCACTACATACGTTAGTGAAAATATTTCAGAACCTCTAGGATGACCCATGAAAGGTGCCCTTAATTGCTTGGCACACAGCAGGTGCTAACAAAATATTGGCTGTTATTTTTGTCATTTAACTGAGTAGGCATTTGGGACATAACTTAGCTTTAGAAATTATTTTAGTCAATAATGTGCCCTGCTTTTGTTGTTGACCCTTAGGTCATTTTATTTTTTATTTTTTTTAATATTTTATTTATTTATTTGACAGAGAGAGAGAGAGAGAGAGCACAAGTAGGCAGAGCAGCAGGCAGAGGGAGAGGGAGAAGCAGGCTCTCTGCCGAGCAAGGAGCCCAACATGGGTCTCGTTCCCAGGACCCTGGGATCACAACCTGAGCCAAAGGCAGCTGCTTAACTGCCTGAGTCACCCAGGTGCCCCAACCCATAGGTCATTTTAGCGTACCTATGATATAGGATATTTTACTAATTTTTTTCTATTTTTTTTATTTTTTTGATGTAGTGTTCATGATTCATTGTTTGCTTATAACACCCAGTGCTCTATTCAATATGTGCCCTCTTTAATACCCATCACCAGGCTAACCCATTCCCCACCCCCTTCCCCTCTAGAACCCTCAGTTTATTTCTTAGAGTCCATAGTCTCTCATGGTTTGTCACCCCTCCGATTCCCCCCTTTCATTTTTCCCTTCCTACTATCTTTTTTTTTTTAAGATTTCATTTATTTATTTGACAGAGAGAGACACAGAGAGAGGGAACACAAGCAGGGGGAGTGGGAGAGGGAGGAGCAGGCTTCCCACGGAGCAGGGAGCCCGATGCGGGGCTTGATCCCAGGACCTAGGATCATGACCTGAGCCGAAGGCAGATGTTTAACAACTGAGCCACCCAGGCGCCCCCCCTACTATCTTCTTTATTTTACTAATTTTTTTTTTTAGAGAGAGGTCTTACTGTTTATTTTTGGTGTGATATCCCAAAGGAAACCTATGGTTTGGTGTTTTTTGTTTGTTTGTTTGTTTGTTTAATTTTATTTTATTATGTTATGTTAATCACCATACATCATTAGTTTTTGATGTAGTGTTCCATGATTCATTGTTTGCGTATAACACCCAGTGCTCCATTCAATACGTGCCCTCTTTAATACCCATCACCAGGCTAGCCCATCCCCCACCCCCTCCCCTCTAGAACCCTCAGTTTGTTTCTCAGAGTCCATAGTCTCTCATGGTTCATCTCCCCCTCTGATTTCCCCCCCTTCATTTTTCCCTTCCTACTATCTTCTTTATTTTACTAAATTTTTCAAAACCTTTTTAAGCCCAGGTTGCCTGGGTGGCTCAGTTGGTTAAGCAGCTGCCTTCAGCTCAGGTCATGATACCAGGGTGCTGGGATTGAGCCCTCCATCGGGCTCCTTGCTCAGTGGGGAAGCCTGCTTCTGCCTCTGCCTGTCACTCCCACTGCTTGTGCTCTCCTGCTCTCTCTTTCTCTGTCAAATAAATGAATGAAATCTTTAAAAAAAAAAACAACTCTTTTAGCCCAGTAGTTTGAAATATTTCCCAGGTAGGGTATACTTTTTTACCAATGTAATAGTTTCTTGAATTTTTAGAGTTGTTTTAATGATTTGTGTTTGATTCTTTTTCCTGGATGACATGAGCATCATTGCCCTAGTCCTGGATTAAATAATGGGACATCTTTATTTCTTTTTCTGCAGAACAAATAAAAAAATAACAAAATAAATTCATTGTTTTAACTATGCTACCATAATTTTATGGATGGGAGATTTCTTCTTTGTTATATTTTGATTATATATGTAGATCACCCATCATGGATCCTTCCTTTCGAAAAATAGCATAATATAAGTCATTAGGGATCCATTCAGAGGGAAATGAGTGTACGAGGCAGGTGGGCCTAGCGATAATTTGGAAATCAGTCTTCATTTCTCACATATATTTAACATACCTTAAGTCATCACTTAATATAAAACTATTCAACATATAGTCCAAATCCTTGTATTTAAAAATAGATATTCACTTGATCTTTATTTTTATTTCTTTTTTTTTAATTTATTTGAGAGAAAAAGACAGAGATAGTGAGAAAGAGCACAAGCAGGGAGGAGAGGGAGAAGCAGGCTGTGATGTGGGACTGGATTCCAGTATCCCGGGATCATGACCTAAGCCGAAGGCAGATGCTTAACAGACTGAGCCACTCAGGTGCCCAGATTGTTATTTTTATTTCTAACCTGGTTCATCTGGGAAACACTCTATATACAGAAATAAGTTTAAATGACAGAAATGACTCCTTCCATTTAATTTATGATCAATCATACTGGCAAATATATCAGAAGCCAGTCTTCCTGAAACATAGGTTGATTATATTATTTAAAATTCTTCAATAGTTTCCTGACATCAAGATAAAACTCTGTTTTCCCAAACTAACTTTGAAATTATACCTGGCAGCTTTTCCCCAGTATTAGATTCCATTATTCTTCAATGGAATCATTCTTTTATACCTCAAATAGGTCTCATAATTGTCATTCATACTCTCTGAGAGTCATTCTAGCATCTTAGCACTTCCTTGTGCAGCTCTCCTCACCTAGAATTTCCTGTCTTCTCCTCTCTAATGGGGGCACAATGGAACAAAGGAGGATATTTCTAATGAAATATCTGTAGTATTGTAGTTCCAATCATAATTTCAACTAAATTGGTCGGAATAATCTAATTTGATCTAAAAGCGACTGTATACTATTCCCTGTGAAGCATAGAACCCAGAATAAAATATGTTTCTTTCCAAGATGAAATTCTAATAAAATCAAATATATAGGTTTAATCCAAAAGAGAAAAAAAATCTCAAAATAATCCATAGAAGACAGAGAGAATTGTATTCACTTTGCTTTGAGGAGGGATGGTTCATTCTATAATAACGTTGGACATTTACTCATTATTTATTATATGTCAGCCACTGTTTTGAGCACTTTTTTCACATGTTGACTCATTTTTCCCCTCATGGTCCAGTCTGGAGTCCCTGTTTTAATCACCACCATTAACTTCCTGTATAGGTATCTTTTCTCTGGGCTGTTTATTTGTTAATTGAACATCTATGAATTCCAAGTCAATCTAACAGGAGGAGATGGGGCTGGTTGTATTTTCCTAAAATAAATTTCCTTAAGTCACTGTTTAGATCCATGGTTGTATCAAGTGTTCCCCTCTTTATGCTCCTGTCAATGTTCAGGCGTGGAATGTTGTCTTAATTTATTATTCTCCAGGGATAACTCTTTTTACTAGATTCCATTAATAATAATCGTTCTGAATCAAAGAAGACAGAAAGAGTACATGTTGTATGATCCCATTTACATAAAATCCAGGATCCATGGACAGCAGTAGTATCTTAATGGCACACTTTGAACTAACCTAACATTTTGTGTCCTTTAAATCTTCAAATCCACCTAGTGTTATCAGAGTGGCCCATTTCCATAATAGAAATGGGGCTAGCTGATAGTAGCCCAGGGAAATTCTAAGATGTTACTCCATGCTTGGGTTTTTCTATGCTCAGCCTTTTTTTTTAAGGTTTCAGTGGCAGATTTAACAGAAGTTTCTATTCAAAATTACAGTTTGTTCTTGAGTTGGCTGCCAGAATTTGAAGCTGAACTAAATGTCCACAGTTCTTCTCTTCTCCCCCCATCACCATTCTCCCTACTCACTTTGTAGATTCAAGTAACAGACTGTATTCACTTGTCAATTATGATTTATTAATCTGTTCCAGGATCCCTGCAAGCATTATTTAATCTAAGCTATCTCTTCCAGCTAAGGCTTTTCTTTAAGAAAGCATCATAATTAATGTAAGCAAGTATTTCAGAAAGTTTTAACTTTGGATATTTATAACAGTTTATTAACAACCTGGGTTTTCTAGTTGCCACTTAAATGGCTGTTTAATTTTGAGGAAGTTTGACCAAATTTCCCTAGGAAAAGGGATGTTCTACTGTAGTTTACACTGTAATTCTTGAAAGAGTAATAACCCACGTTGGCCAAGGATTTGGTGATCTTTCCATTTATGGGCCAACCATATCCAAATTATTTTTCCCTCTTTGATTTCCAGCTAAAATCAGATACAGAGGGACCAGAATGGAAAGACTAAGATAGCCTACCTGAATAATTTTGTGTGGAGTCCTATCTTGCCAAGCTCACATAAACAATCATTTTCCTTTAGTCTTAAAATTGAAATTACTGATATTTGTGAATATTTTAGATGTTAAAAAACAAAAACAAAAATGAAACAAAACCTTAGCAATCATAACTCAAATACTAAAATCATAGATTCAGAAACTGAGACCAAATAGAAGATTGGACTTTCTTCGGATCACACATCTGGATGGCAATAGGGTCAGGATTCAATACTCTGGATCTTCTGATTCCTATACCACAAACTAGACTGCAGATTAAATGAACAAACTTTTAATTTTTTTTATCCTTTTTTTTTTTTTTTTTTTTGGTCTGGGGTTTTTTTGTCCTTCCCTTAAAATTATATCAAAGACTACTCAGTACATATTTAATGAACATTATCCTAGTAACACAGTACTAATTGTCCATTTATTTTTCTATTTCTCTCTTAATAAACCAGTGTCTCCAACTATTTTTTGTAGTATACAACTATTTCCTACTTGTCTGAAATTTTACAAGAAATTTACCAACTTACAAGCAATTGAGGGAAGAGGAAGGAAGCCATTTTGAAGAAATGTCTGAGTGGGAAGAAAGGCCACTTAACTGTCCTTTCGTTTTAGCCCAGAATGTTGCAGATCATGGCAAATCTCCCAATAGGGAATCCCTTGTGGGCCTCTAAAAGAAACCCAGGCAATTGCTATTCCATTTAAATATACTAGCTAATTTTCTTTTCTGAGAGAACTTTCAGGTTCTAGCAACATTAGAGGACAATGTCTAAAAATTTACAACCTGAATTATTTCAGCAAAATTACATGCCTTACATGCATGATGTGAGTTGGCTTTTTGTTTCAAATCCAGCTGCGTAACAGTAGGGTATATAAATCAGATATCATTTGGAAACTACAAATTTAAACTTTGTGGCATTTTCTAATCATGGTAAACTCCTTGTCATCCGGGGATGCTTTCTCTTTGTGTCTTTATCTTTATGTATGTCGAGCCATTTATCTAGACCTCTAGAGTATCCTTCCCTCTCCTTTATTCGTTATTTTATTGCCTGTTCATCCTTCAAGGCTATTTAAGCATTACTACAGCTGCAAATGTTTTCCTGGATACCTCCTCCAGTCAGAGCTATGTATGTCTTCTATGTACTCCCAGAGCACTATCTTTCCACCTTTGTCATGACACCTTACTCTGCTGCCTGTTTTTACACTTGTCTCCAAGATTCTTAGAACTTACATTAGCATTGACTATTCACTGGTCCTAACATTAGCATTGACCCTCTTCGAACCTATAATATTGCACATTTCTAGAACATGGTAGGCACCCAAGACATATATGAATAAGTGAATGTAAATTGTATTAGTTAATAGGCTTCATTGCACACCTTACTACTCCTTGGTTCAACTTTGAACCTAGTAAAGCAGATAATTCGGTGACACTTCAAAAATCTTTCAAGAAAGGCACTATGGATGATTATTGCAGGCATACAGAAGGCTTTTTTACAGACTGCCCTTTTTTTCCCCCTAATAACCACTACTCTTTGGCTTAGTGGGCTGCTCCTTTAAGAGTGTTTTTTGGCAAAAAAAAAAAAAAAAGCAACTTTTTGCCAACACTTTTCTGCTGGAAAGTAGGAGGAGCAGAAGGGAATATTTCAAGAGAGCTGTGGCTTTGGGGTTGCAATTTTGAAGACAGTTTTTATAAGGAATGAGTCTTGTTTGAATTTTTTATTCCAATATTAGCTCAGTGGGAAAATACTTTCTTGCAAAGCTTGTGAAAATTCCTTGAAGTTCCCAGGTTCACAAAAGGAGTCCTGAACCAAGAGCAAAAAAATATGAATGCTAATCTCAACTCAGTAACTTGTTAGCTAAACTTGGACAAGGCAATTAATGTCTCTAAGCTTCGGTTTCTTCATATTTTTTAAAGAATTTATTTATTTGAGAGAGAGAGAGAAACAGAGAGAGCAAAAGAGAGCATGAGTAGGGGCAGAGGAAGAGGGAGAAGCAGACTCCCTGCTGAGCAGGGAGCCCACAGCAGGTCTCAAGTCAGGGCTTGATCCCAGGACCCCAGGATCATGACCTTGAGCTGAAGGCAGATGCTTTACCAACTGAGCCACCCAGGCGCGCCCTGCAGTTTTTTCATATTTAAAACAGGGATAAAACCATTACTTACCTCATAGTAAGATAATGTATAAGAGAACATCTTGAGATACTATTTTGAAGTCTAATGATTTATCACCTAAAAATATATCTGTAATTGAAGGGTTAAAAATAATTCTAAATTGTTAGTTTTCTAAAATTCAGATTTTATGTGGATATATTGATTATTCAAATGGTTTTCCCTGTATACACTATCATATAAACATATATAAATAAAGCATGTAACTGCTTTATGTGTAAGTGCCTCCCTCAAGATCCCAAAACGTTTTTCCTGCTCTAGTAACTGAATCCTTGGTCAAAAACATTTTCACAAGACCGCTTGCATATTTGGATACTGGCAAGTTTATAGGAATCTGCATTTAAAATGACTTTGTTGACTGGAAACCAGCAACAGTAATTGTATCCTATTTGATATTGGGAAAGCTGAACGCTGTGGGCATTCTGCAAAGATTTTAGGCAGTAGTGGTTACATTTCAGAGTCTTTCTAAAGATTTCTTCTAAAGAACACATGCCATGTTGCCAAGGCAATTTACCTTATGTTGAATACTTTGTTTTTTAATCCTGTGTTTAAAGCAGTCATATATATTATGAGGGGAATATTATTATTCTCTCAATTCATAGTTTAAGTAGTTTGAAGGCCTTTACCATGAACCCTCTAAAGAGATGCTCTTCATTGACTCTAACAGACAAGAGGTATAAAGCAGTCACCATTCTTTTTACCTGGAATAATGCTCAGTTAGGTAACTTCTGCTGATGACAATACCCAGAATACTTAGCAACAACAAGGGAAAAATTCCCTTAAGGCTAGACCTAGAAAAAAAAAATTGGTCCTTGTTAGTTTAGAATGCATTTTCTCTTTTGGCTTTAAAATGCCCAAATTCCAAAACAGCAATTGGGTTAAATAGTCCTTGGTCAGATTTGATTCATGGCTCAAACAAGAGGGAGGCTTCTTTCATTCCTTGTGTTGACAAGGGATAAAATCCATACAAGTATACTGCCTCTGAATCTTCATAAGCCCTGTGATTTCAAAGAAAATTGACAAATCACCCTCAAGTGGCCTTTGAAACTGAATGTATGCTCTGAAAATGGGAACTGCATTTTATCTGACTTCTTTCATAAGCCTGGATATCTGGCAAAGTATTATAAAGATAATGAATATAATAAGGATATACCAACTCTGTTCTTACCATTTTTTTTTACTTTTTTCCCAGTTTTATTGAGAAATAATTGGCATACATCACTGTATAAGATTAAGGCAGACAGCATGACGGTTTGATTTACATATATTGTGACATGATGAGCACAATAGATTTAGCTAACATTCATCTTCTCATATAGATATAAAAAGAAAAGAAAAAAGACGAGGATAAAAGGGGAAAAAAGTTTTTTTTTTAAAGATTTTATTTACTTATTTGACAGAGAGAGACACAGCGAGAGAGGGAGAGAGGGAACACAAGCAGGGAGAGTGGGGGAGGGAGAAGCAGGCTTCCTGTGGAGCAGGGAGACCAATGTGGGGCTTGATCCCAGGACCCTGGGATCATGACCCGAGCCGAAGGCAGACGCTTAATGACTGAGCCACCCAGTCGCCCCAAAAAAGTTTCTTATTGTGAAGAGAACTCTTGGGATCTATTCTCTTAACTTTCTTGTATATCACATAGCAGTGTTAGCTGTAGTTATCATGTTGAACATTGTATCACTAGTACTTAGTTGTCTTATAGCTGGAAGTTTGTACCTTTTGACCATCTTTCTCCAATTCACCCTCCTCAACCCCTGCCTCTGGAAACCCCAAGTCTAATTTCTTTATCTATGAGTAGATTTTTGTTGTTGTTGTTCCGCAAATAAGTGAGATCAAACAGTATTTGTCTGACTTATTTCACTTAGCATAATGCCTTTAAAGTCCATCCATGTTGTCAAAAAATGGCTGAATAGTATTCCATTACACACACACACACACACCATAACTTCTTTATCCATTCATCCATCAATGGACACTTAGGTTGTTTCCATGTCTTGGCTATTGTAAATCATGCTGCTGTGAACATGGGGTGCAGATATCTCCTCCAGTCAGTGATTTTGTTACCTTTGGATATATTTCCAGAAGTGAAATTGCTGGATCATATGGTGGTTCTATTTTTTTTTTTTTATATTTGCAAATCATGTATTTGATAAGGAGTAAATATCCAAAATACATAAAGAATTCAAACAAATACAAAAAACAACAATCATATTTAAAAATTAAGCAGTGTCTGAGTAGACATTTTTCCAAATAAAACATACAGATGGACAACAGGTACATGAAAAGGCGTTCAACATCACTAATCAACAGAGAAATGCAAATCAAAGCCACAACGAGCATCAACTTACATCTGTCAGAATGGCTATTATCAGAAAGACAAGAAATAATAAGTGTTGGCAAGAATGTGTATGAAAGGGAACCCTTGTGACTGTTGGTGGGAATGCAAATTGATGCAGCCACCATAGAAAACAGCATAAAAGTTCCCCAAAAAAACTAATATAGAACTACCATTTCATCCAGCAATTCCACCTCCGGGTATAGGCATGACTTTTTTTTTTTTTTTTATTCTTATGTTAATCCCCATACATTATTACATCATTAGTTTTAGATGTAGTGTTCCATGATTCATTGTTCTATTTTTAATTTTTTGAGGATCCTCCATTCTATTTTTCATAGTGGATGTAGTTTACAGTCCCATCAACAGTGCATGAAGGCTTCCTTTTTTCCTCATCCAGGTCAGCATTTGTTATCATTCATCTTTTTGGTGATGGCCATTCTAACAAGCACATGATCACAGTGATATCTCAAGGTGTGTTCTTACCAATTTTTAGTAAGAAAGAGTGCTATCATTTTATCATTTTATTTCAGATGGAAACATTTACATCTTAAGACTAATATATATATATATATATATGAATATATATATATAATTTATATATGTGTATATGTATATATGTGTACATATGTATACACACATATATATCCCCAAGGATAGCTTTAGCAAAATCTTTAAACATCAGTGTCAAATGAAGTTAATGAATGTCCATAGCACTCACCTAATACACTGTCATTACAAGGATAAAAATAAGTTGAAATGAAGAACAGAGTGGTACTTAATCTTTTTCAGAAAGATATTTATCAATAATTGCCATTCAAACTTACATTTATGTTACTAGCAGGTAACTTTTATCTACCATTCACTTACTTAAGCTTATTTTTGCTTCAAAAATAGTTTTCCAGCCTTACCACAATGCTTAGCATAACACTGCTATTTTATTGAAGCTGATGATATTGACAAATTGATTACATAAATAGACTTTATGAAATCCATTCTCTATCACTTTTATTTTATTTGTAGCCTATAACTCTGGGGATGTAGGTAGGAATAGTGTCCCTAGGCAGCAAATACTCATTTACTTAATATGTGGAACTTTATGAGCTTCTGAAATTGGTTTTGAGGACTCCTAGGATTTCTCTTACCTGGAAGTTTTGGGTCTGACAAAGTTCAATATATTTATTGAAAATCTACTATGTACCAGATACTATGGTAGATACTCATATAGGAGGATGAGTAAGACATGAGTCCTGCCTTTGGAGAGCTTGAAGTCCAATGGAATAGGAAAATACAAATAGACAATTAAAATATAGTATAATTATAATGAATGTAGAGGACAGTGATGAATATATAAATAATATTTGAGTATTTTTACATCCATATTTATGAGAGCTGTTGGTCTATAGTTCCTTTTTTCTAATTTCTTTGTCTGGTTTGGCATTAGGGTAATTTTGGCCTTGTAGAATAAGGAAGTGTTCTCTCCACTTCTAAGTTTTGGAAGAGATCCTAGAGAGAACTGGTTTAACTTCTTCCTCAAATGTTTGGTGGAATTCACTAGTAAACCCATCTGAATCTGGTGTTTTCTATTTTAGAAGGTTATTAATTAATGATTCAATTTATTTAATAGAAATATGTGTATTCAGATTGTCTCTTTCCTCTTTTGTGAGTTTTAGCTGATTGTGCCTCTCAAGGAAATGGTCCATTTCATCTAGGTTATTAAATGTGATAGGAGCATAGAATTGTTCATACTATTCCTTTATTATCCTTTTAATGTCCGTGGGATCCATAGTGATGTCCCATCTTTCCTGTCTGATATTAGTAACTTATATCAACTCTTTCTTCCTCCTATTTTACCTGGGTAGAGACTTATCAATTTTATTGATATTTTCAAAGAATTATCTTTTGGTCTTATTGATTTTCTCTTTTTTTTCAATTTTACTGATTTCTGCTCTATTTTTTTCTTATTTCTTTGCTTCTGCTTACTTTGGATTTAATTAGCTCTTCTTTTTCTCATTTCCTAAGGTGAAGGCTTAGATTATTTCTTTTTCTTTCTGTTATTCATTCCCACTTTAATTCTGTGTGGACAGAGAATGTACTTTGTATGACTTCAGTCCTTTCTTACATTTACTGAGAATTGTTTTATGACCCAGAATGTGCCTTTATCTTGGTAAATATTCTGGGTACACTTGAAAAGACTGTGTTGTTACTGGGTAGAATGTTCCATAATTGCCAATTAGATAAAGTTGATTGATAGTATTGTTCAAGGGCCTTAAATCCTTACTATCTATGTACTTATTCTATCAAATACTGAGAGAGAGATGTTGAAATCTTCACCTATATTTGTGGATTTGTCTGTTTCTCCTGATACTCTAATCAGTTCTGCTTCATGTACTTTGAACCTTTTTATCTGGAGCATAAGCATTTATAATCCTTATGTTGTCAACTCATCATCTATCTCTGGTAATATTCCTTCCTGTGAAATCTACTTTGTCTGATATTAATATCATCATTATAGCTTTCTTTTAATTAGTTTATTCATCTAATTTCTACCCTTTTTTCTTTGTTTCAGCAACTTAGAAGACTACTGTTTTACATAGCAAAATGCCCTTTTGTTTTTCTATTTTTTTTTTAAGATTTTATTTATTTCTTTGACACAGAGAGAGACACAGGGAGAGAAGGAACACAAGCAGGGGGAGTGGGAGAGGGAGAAGCAGGCCTCCCACAGAGCAGGGAGCCCGATGCGGGGCTCGATCCCAAGACCCTGGGACCAGGACCTGAGCCCAAGGCAGATGACTGAGCCACCCAGGCGCCCCGCCCTTTTGCTTTTCTATTTCATAGAATTTTAACTTTATTGGCATAAAACTTGGTTATGTATATTGAGTAGTATGGAAATACATGACAAAATTTATACATATATGCAAAAAATGTATACTTTTTGCTTTATTTATTGCAACATTATTTACATTAAGTCCCTGGTAACTGAATACTCTGTAAATATAAAAATACAAACTTCATGTGAACAATGTGTGACCTTTGATAAGTTACTTGACTCAGTTTTCTCTTCTGTAAAATGGGGATAGTAATAGTACCTCCCTTATACAATGGTTGTGAAGATAAATGAGCTCATACATATAAAGTACTCAGAACAGTTCTTGACACAGAATAAGCACTATCGAAATGTTTACTACCACTCCATCCTTTAACTTCTAATCAACCTGTTTCATTACATTAAAAATGGGCAGCATAATAGTTGACAAGATATGGCTGGATATATCTGGTCTGACAATATCTGCCTTTTAATTTTTTTTTAAGATTTATTTATTTATTTGTTTATTTCAGAGAGAGAGCATGCACATGAGCAGGGGAGGGGTGGTAGAGAGAGAGAGTGAGAGAGAAAATCCCAAGCAGATTTCACACTGAGCACAGAGCTTGAATTAGGGTTCTATCTCAGGCCCTGAGACCATGATCTGAGCCAGAGCTTAACCTACTGAACCACCCAGGCACCCCAACAATACCTGCCTTTTAATTTGTGTTAAGACCATTTAAACTCGGTAACTTTATTTTCGAATTTCTAGGGAACAAATACAAAAAGTGACCCAAGCATTAGGCTTTAAAGTAAACCATAATAAATTCCTGAAAGTAGAACCATTTAGTCAGATTTTCTGAACACAGTGTAATAAAACTAAAACTTAGTAGCAAAAGGTTACTGAAAAATTTTGAGCCATTTATACATTTTTTTAAAATATCCCTCCTAGAGCACTGAAAGGCAAAATCAATGCAGATGTTCAGAGATGAATGACAATTAGAATACTAATTGTAATGGTTAAGAGCATGGGGCTTGGGAGTGAAGTCACTGGCCCTGGTCCAAGTTCTGGCTTTGCTGCAAGATGGCTGTGATTCTGATCCAGATGCTTGAAATAAAAATAGTAATAGCTATCTTAGAGGACTTTTTTATTATTATTAAATGAGCTGACAACACTCTTTAAACATCACTGATTTTTATGTGTGTAACATTTCCCTGTCACAATTTAGATATGTAAAAAGCTATCTTTTTACATGTCTAAAGGTACAAAAAGGTAAGCTCAAATTCTGCTGAGGGTGGAAAACTGCTGCAGCCTGATCTAGCCGGCCTGTAGTCTGCTTTGGTCTCAAGCACTACTGCCTGAGGGCAGCGTTTGTGTGACTAAGGGTGCCAAGGGCCTGGACCCTTCTAGGTCAGGGAGGGTGGGGAGTCTCAGGGAGCTGGGGAGAGATGCTGGAAAATGATGGCGTGAAGAAGGGCTAGGAGAGGAACCAGGAGGTGAATGGAGTCAGGAAGGAAGGAGGTGCAAGGGGACACCTCCAAAGAGTCTCAAGGCGAGAGGCCTTCCCTATCTTTGGGTGATGTGTTGGAATGAGCGGGCAGATACCATCACAGTTCTTTGCCTTAGCCTACTGTGCTGGTATCTTCTTTCTGTTCCACTCCTTTCCTAAATTGACTTTCTGCTCTTGGCCGGGAAGGCTGATCTGTATAGTTTGGGCAACAGGCTCCCTTGTCCTCAGGTTTCTGACTGGGTTCAGCAATGGGCAGAAACAGACACGGGAGGAAATGGCGCTCTCCTAACCACTTCACTGCATTGGGCTTAAGGGACCCTAGCAGCACCCTGTTACAGCTCACACTGCACGCTCCCTGTGGTCTCCTACATTCTGCTAGATTATTCATTTTAGGTCTTTTTTCTTATGTATGCATTCAGTGATACAGATTTCCCTTTAAGCCCGGCTTTCACTACCTCCCACAAATTTTATTAAGTTGTATTTTCATTTTAATTTAGTTCAAAGTATTTTAAAATTTCTCTTGAGATTTCTTCATGTGTTATTGAGAAGGGTGTTATTTAATGTTCAAGTTAAATTTGGAGGGTTTTCCAACTGTCTTTCTGTTACTGGTTTCTAGTTTAATTCCATTGTGGTCTGAGAACAGATATTGTATAATTTCTACTTTATAAACTTGTTAAGGTGTGGTTTATGACCCATAATGTGGTCTATCTTGGTAAATGTTTTATGTGAGCTTGGGAAGAATGTGTAATCTGCTATTTTTGGATGAAGTACTGTATAGATGTTAACTGTATCCAGTTGATTAACGGTGCTTTTGAGTTCAGCTATGTCCTTACCAACATATCTATCTATCTATAAATACATATATAATCAAATACATTGTTGGTAATACTATTTAAAAAAACTGTTATTTGCTAAATCAATTAAGAATAAGAAAAATATATTTTTTTGTTTTACTTATTCATTCTCTGATGTTTTTCCTTTCTCTTTGTAGGTCCATTTTTCTAAACTTTATCATTTTTTTCTCTCTCTCTGAAGAACTTCTTTTAACATTTCTTGCAAGGCAGGTCTGCTGGCAATACAATTCCTTAATTTTTCTTTTTTGTCTGAAAAAGTGTTTCTCCTCCACTTTTGAAGGGTAATTCTCGGAGTACAGAATTCTGTGTTTTTGTTTTCTCTTACATTTAAAACATTTCACTCCATTTCCTTCTTGTTTGCATCTTTTCTGAGAAGTTGAATGTAATTCTGGTCTTTTCTATAGGGAAGGTACTCCCCGCTCCCGGCTTTTTTCATTTTTTTTTTCTTTTCCTTGAAATTCTGAAGTTTGTATATGATATGCCCAGATGTAGGTTTTCTTTGGCAATTAACCTTCTTGGTTTTTGCAGAGCTTCCTGGATCTGAGGCTTGATGTCTGACATTAATTTGGGGACATCCTCAGCCTTATTGCTTTTTATACTGCTTTTGTTCTTTTTCCTGTTTCTTCTTCTGGTGTTCCCGTTATAAGTATGTTACATCTTTTGTAGGTATCTCTATTTTTGGATATTTTAAGGTTTTCTTTTTCTTTGTTGTTGTTGTTTATTTTTTTTGTTTGTTTTTTGGTTTTGTTTTTGGCTTTCTGTTTTAGAAGTTCCTATTACCATATCCTCAAATTCAGACATTCTTTCCTCAGTCATCCCCAAGCTACTAATGATACCACTAAAGACATTCTTTATTTCTGTTACAATGCTTTTATGTCTAGCATTCCTTTTTAGTTCTTTTCTAGAATTTCCATCTTCCTCCTTAAATTATCCATCTGTTCTTGAATGTTGTCTACTTTTCCCATTAAACCTCTTAGGATATTAATTTTTTAAGAACTCCTGGTCTGATATTCCAACATTCCTGCCATATCTGGCTCTGGTTATTTTACTTGTCCAATGCCTTCAAATTGTGTGTTTTTCCTTTTATTACGCTTTGTAAGTTTTTGTTAAAATGGACATGATGTACTAGGTAAAAGGAACTGCAGTAAATAAGCCTTTAGTAATGTAATGGTAAGGTGTCAGAGGAAGGGTAATGATCTTCTATGATTTGGTTTCAACTTCTAGTGAGCTTGTGACTCTAGACTATAAATGTCACCAGTACTTCTCAGTTTTTCCCCCTTTATGTGGTCCAGAATGTCTAGGGAGATGCTGGAGTTCATACTTCCTTTCCCCATGTCAGTTAGGCTCCAGTAAAATGGTGTCTTCTCAGGGCGGGCCTTATTCAGAACAGAATACTCTGGCATGTTTCAAATGTTCTTTTGCCCCTACCCCTGCTGGATGCTTGAAGGATTGTTCTCCTATCTTCACTGTGAGTCTAGTAGATTTACTGGAGGTAAAACTCACAAAAGTGTTGGTATGACCCCAAAGACTGAACCCCTCTGGAGTTTTTAATTCTAAGGCTTGTCCTCCGCAACTCATCAATTACAGTTCAAGTTTTCGTACCTGACTCTGGTTCCTATGGAGATTTCTGCTCCGGTTACTTGTGATTCTCTGTATTCACATGTCTCCACCTTGGTAATATAATGTCAAGTCCAGAATTGTGATGTCTCAAGCTTTGCTTTTCTTTTTCAAGATTGCTTTGGCTATTCAGGGTCTTTTGTGGTTCCTTACAAATTTTAGAATTGTTTATTCTAGTTCTGTGTTGATATTTTGATACAGATTGCATTAAATCTGTAGGTGACTTTGGATAGTATAGACATTTTAACAATATTTATTATTCTAATCCATGAGCATGCAATGTCTTTCCATTTCTTTGTGTCATCTTCAATTTCTTTCATCATTGTTTTATAGTTTTCAGAGTACAGGTCTTTCATCTCTTTCGTTAGGTTTATTCCTAGGTGTTTTATTATTTTTGGTACAATTGTAAATGGGATTGTTTTCTTAATCTCACTTTCTGCCACTTCATTATTAATGAATAATTAATAATATAGAAATTACAGATTTCTGGACACTGATTTTGTTTCCTGCAACTTTACTGAATTTATTTATCAGTCTCACAGTTTTCTGGGAGACTTTTTCTGGTTTTCTTTATATAGTATCATATCATCTGCAAAGAGTGAGAGTTTGACTTCTTCTTTGCCTATTCGGATGCCTTTTACTTCTTTTTGTTATCTGACTGCTGTGGCCAGGACTTCCAGCACTATGTTGAATAAAAGTGGTGAGAGTGGACATCCTTATCTTATTCTTGACCTTAAGGGAAAATCTCTGTTTTGTTTTTTTTTCCCATTGAAAATGATATTAGCGATGGGTTTTTCATATATGGCCTTTATCATGTTGAGAAACCTACTTTGTTGAGGGTTTTTATCATGAATGGATGCTGTACTTTGTCACATGCTTTTTCTGTATCTTTTGAAATGGTCATTTTAAAAAATATTTATTTATTTGAGAGAGTGAGTGAGCATGAGGAGGGGAGAGGGTCAGAAGGAGAGGGAGAAGCAGACTCTCAGGTGAGCAGGGAGACCAATGTGGGGCTCGATCCCAGGACCCTGAGATCATAACCTGAGCCAAAAGCAAATGCTTAACTGACTGAGTCCCCCAGGCATCTCAGTCATATGGTTCTGATCCCTTCTCTTATTGATGTGATGTATCATGTTGATTGATTTGCAAATATTGAACCAACTTTTCAACCCCATGAATAAATCCCATTTAACTGTGGTGAATGATTTTTTTAAATGTATTGTTGAATTCAATTTGCTAGTATTTATTGGGGATTTTTGCGTCTATTTTCATCAGGGATATTGGCCTGTAGTTCTCTCTTAGTAGTGTCCATATCTGGTTTTAGTATCAGGATAATGCTGGCCTCATAGAATGAATTTGGAAGTTTAATTCCCTCTTCTATTTTTTGGAGTAGTTTGAGAAGAATAGGTATTAATTCTTCTTTGAATGTTTGGTAAAATTCGCCTGTGAAAGCATATGACCCTGGACTTTGTTTGTTGGGAGTTTTTTGGTTACTGATTGAATGTCTTTGCTGGTTATCAGTCTGTTCAAATTTTCTGTTTCTTCCTGTTTCGGTTTTGGTATATGTTTCTAGGAATTTATCCACTTCTGTTAGGTTGTCCATTTTATTGGCATATTATTTTACATGATATTCTCTTATAATTGTTTGTATTTCTGTGGTGTTAATTATTTCTCCTCTCATATTTCTAGTCTCTATATTATCTATTTCTATTCTAATTTTATTATTTCCCTTCTTTGGCTGGTTTTCAGTTTTGTTTGTTCTTTTTCTAGCTCCTTTAGGTGTAAGGTTATTTTATTTATTTGAGATGTTTCTTGCTTTTTGAGGTAGGTCTATATTGCTATAAGCTTCCCTCTTAGGACTACTTTTGCTGCATCCCAAAGGTTTTGGATCATTATGTTTTCATTTTCATTGGTTTCCATGTACTTTTTAAATTTCTTCCCTTTTTTTCCTGGTTGACCCATTCATTGTTTAGTAGCATGTTATTTAACAGCCATGTATTTGTGGTCTTTTCCAGTTTTTTCTTGTGGTTGACTTTCAGAACATTGTGCTCAGAAAAGATGCATGGTATAACTTTGATTTTTTGAATTTCTTGAGGCTTGTTTTATGGGCTAATATTCTGGAGAATGTTCTCTGTGCCTTGAAAAAAATGTGTATTCTGTTTTAGGATGGAATGTTATGAATATATCTGTTAAATCCATCTGTTCAGTTTATCATTCAAAACCATTGTTTCCTTACTGATTTTCTGTTTAGATGATTTATTATTATCAATTAGTTCCTTTATGTTTGTTATTAACTGTTTTATGTATTTAGGTGCTCCTATGTTGGGTGCATAAATATTTAAAATAATTAAATCTTCTTTTTGGATTGTCCCCTTTATTATTATATAGTGTCCTTCTTTATCTCTTATTACATTCTTTGTTTTAAAGTCAATTTTAGGGGCACCTAGGTGGCTCAGTCGTTAAGCGTCTGCCTTTGGCTCAGGTCATGATCCCGGGGTCCTGGGAAGGAGCCCCGCATTGGGCTCCCTGCTCCGCGGGAAGCCTGCTTCTCCCTCTCCCACTCCCCCTGCTTGTGTTCCCTCTCTGGCTGTCCCTCTCTCTGTTGAATAAATAAATAAAATCTTAAAAAAAATAAAGTAAAATAAAATAAAAAATAAAGTCAATTTTATCCTCTGTAAGTATTGCTATCTGGCTTTCTTTTGACATCCATTTGCATGATAGCTCTCTATCCCCTCACTTTCCATCTGTAGGTGGTTTTAGGTCTAAAATGAGTCTCTTGTAGGGAGCATATAGTTGGGTGCCTTTTTTAAAAATCCATTCTTTCACCCTAAGTCTTTTGATTGGAGTGTTTATATTCAAAGTAATTATTGATAGATATGTATTTATTGCCATTTAATTACTTGTTCTGTGGTTGTTTTTGAAGATTTTCTCTGATTCTGTCTTGTCTTTCTGTCTTTTATGTTTTTGCTGATTTTGCTTAATGATATATTTGGATTTCTCTCTTAGTTTTTGCATATTTATTAGTGGTTTTTGATATATGGTTACCATTAAGTTTGTATATAACCTCTTCTGCATATAGCAATCTATATTAAGTTGATGGTCATTTAAGTTTGAACCCATTCTTTTTTCCTCTCCTCCCCCCATTTTAGGTCTATGTTATTATATTTTACATCTTTTTTTGTTGAGTTCCTTGACTAATTTTTTACAGAAATATTCCTTTTTACTGCTTTTGTGTTTCCAACCTTTATACTGTCACTTTTGGTCTCTTTTTTCCACTCAGAGAGGCTCTTTTAATATTTCTTGCAGAGCTGGTTTAGTGTTCATGAGCTCTCATAACTCTAGTTTTTGTTTGTCTGGGAAACTCTTTATCCCTCCTTCTATTCTGGATAGGGTATTCTTGCCTGCAGATTTTTCCTATTCAGCATTCTGAATATATCATGCCTCATGCCATTCTCTGCTGGCTTGCAAAGTTTCTGTTGAAAAATCTGCTAGCCTTAAGGGTCTTCCCTTGTAAATTAAGGACTTCTATTGTCTTGCTACTTTTAAGGTTTTTTCTTTATCACTATATTTTGCCAATTTAAATACAATATGTCTTGGTGTGGGTCTGCTTTTGTTGATTTTGGTGAGTGTTCTCTGTGCCTTGTGGATCTGGATGTCTGTTTCCTTTCCCCAGATTAGTTTTCAGCTATTTCTTCAAATAAATTTTCTGCCTCCTTTTCTTCTCTCTTCTTCTGGGACTCCTACAATATAAATGTTATTACATTTAATGGAGTCATGAGTTTGCTGTGTCTCTTCTTGTTTTGCATAATTCCTTTTTCTCTCTTTTGTTCAGCTTGATTACTTTCTATTACTCTATATTCTAGGTCACTAATTTCTTCCTCTTCTTCCATCCTCTGTTTTTTTCATCAAGCACGTTTCTCATTGCATTTATTGTACCCTTTATCTCTGCTATGTTATTCCTTATCTCTGTGCTAAGGGTCTTACTCATGTCTTACACTCTTTTCTCAAGTCCAGTGGGTATCCTTATGATTGTTTCTTTAAATTCTCTATCAGGCATGTTACTTATATCTCTTTCGCTTAGATCATTGGCCATGGCCTTGTCCTAATCTCTCATTTGGGATACATTTCTCTGTCTCATTTTGTCTGCCTCTCTGTGTCTGGTTCTCTGTGATAAGAAAGTTAGCTTTGTCTTTTGCTCTTGGAATGTAGTGGCTTTATGAAGAAGAGGTCCTGGAGTGCCCTGCAGTGCAGTCCCCAGTTCACCAGAACCTTGTATTTCAGGAGAACATCTTATGTGTATTGCTTATGCTCTGCTATTGTGTATAAGTCACGCGTCCTTTCAGCCCAGTTATCTGCACTGACTCTCTGTTGTGGGCTGTGCTTGCTCTCTGTGGGACCCAGGCAAGCCAACTCTGAGGGCTTGTGCCTGTGGGGGAACTTGGAAGCAGGGCAGTGGTGTTAGCAAAATTTACACTGCACTACTGGTCCTATGCCAGATCCCCCAAAGCTCTGTGGCAGCCAGGCAGCCAGGGATGTGAGGCTGGGCATGGAGCATGTCAATGGCTGGAGCTGCGTGGTTGGTATGACTCATGGTGGCGGCCATGCATCTGACAGCTGGGCAAGGTGCGCGTGTTCACCAATTTTGCCCTGAGCCCAGAACTAAGGCTAACAGGCTTGGAGTGCGTGAATCCTCAGGAGAACTTATGGTCAGGATGCACTGCTAGCAGGTAAGGTAGCAAGTGTCTGTGCAACCCCATCTCTTACAGGTGCCTCTGTGTTTATGCTGGGAGGTGGGGGGAGGAATATGGAGGCTTCCAGCTTCCTCATTTTGGGAGAAGTGCCCCAATACACTCCAAAATAGATCTTCTCCCATCTCTTCCCTCTCCTCCAGCATTGCGTAAACTGCCATTTTTATGTTGCTTCTCTGTGCAGGCTGCAGCCTCTTTAAGGTGTCAACCCAGCTATCACTCACCCTCCAGGCTCGCCCAGTGCTGATTCAGATGATGTTTCAAGCTCCAGGCTCTAAGTCCCACTGGTTTTAAAACCCATGGAATTCAGCCCCTCTGGTTTTTAAGGCCAAACCTTATGGGGATTTATCTCCCTCATGTGTGAGGCTTTATGGCTCTTCTTCATAAAGCCATGCATATCTTCCTGGTGTGAGGTCCTGGGTCTCTGCCCTTTCCCTGTGCACAGCTCCTCCATCCTGCAGGCAGCCTCCCTCCACATTTCTAACTTTTCAGCTGCAGCTTCTTTGCTATATTTAGCTGTAGAGTTTTTTCTGCCAGTCTTCAGATCACTTTCTGGTTTGTTGCCTTGGAGGTGTCTGGTATCTAGTTGTAAATGTGGGACAGGGAGAGCTCAGCATCCTCTTTCAAGTTTTTATCTGCTAATTCCAACATCTGGGATCCCTCAGATACAATTTCTATTTACTGCTTTTTTTCTTGTGTATGGGTCATACTTTTCTTTGCATGTCATGTAATTTCTTTTTGAAAATAAGCCTTATGATAATATGTTAAAAACAACTATTGATTCTGATTTGTTCTTTCCTCTCCCCCATCTCCAATTGTTGTTTCTTTTTATTTTGGGGGGTACATTTAGTCACTTATATGGGCTAGATCTGCAGAGTGTGTCTTTCCTGCATTGTTTAGCTACTATTGTCTCTTTTGAGTCCCTGCCCCCCTTTTTATATCCTGATTTCCTCTGGTTGCCTCTAGATGAGCATAGTTTACTGGTAGGCCACTTATTTATATCTTTTTTTTTGAAGATTTTATTTATTTGACAGAGAGAGAGCCAGCGAGAGAGGGAACACAAGCAGGGGGAGGGGGAGAGGGAGAAGCAGGCTTCCCGTGGAGCAGGGAGCCTGATATGGGGCTCGATCCCAGGACCCTGGGATCATGACCTGAGCCGAAGGCAGACGCTTAACAACTGAGCCACCCAGGCCCCCATTGGTAGGCCACTTATTGGTCAGAGGTTATATTTAAACACCTTGTGCCAGTAAGACACAGTTGCCAATGGGTTTGCAAGTGGGTTAGGAAATGTGTTCAAATTCAAGCAGTATACAAACCTGTCAAATTTTATTTTTCAATAGATCTTATTATAACTCCTCTGCATAAAAAAATAAATAAATAACTCCTCTGTATATGTGAAAGATCTCACATTCAGCCAGTAATGTGTAGATGACTAGGACCTTCTTCAGTCTCCACGGTGTCTGAATGACCCTGAACATGCATTCAGTGTTCCAGTCTGGCAGTGATATGGTAGAACTATCAAGACCTCCCATGACTCATTCCACAGTTTCCCCTGTTAAATTTCTAGCTCGTCTAGACAGTCTGTAGCTTTCACCAACCAGTATTGCTACCTTAGGCTACTGCAGTGTTCACTTTTCCTGGTATTTGCCACCCAAATCACTATTATTTTCAACACCTCTGAGCATGAGGTTTTCACACATGCTGGTCCAAATGAAACTGTCCCTCTCCAGTGGCAGCAAAGCTGCTGATTTTCATAGTTTTAGCTTTCCCTGTCCTGGTAGAACTATGGTACCCACAGAATTTGTGGTAAGGGGTGTAAGAGCAGCCCAGGGCTAGAACACCACAGATGCCAAGTGTTATTAACTGAGGTTCTTGAATCTAAGTTTTTCAACTTGATATATGCCATTAATCAGTTTCTAGAGCCCAGAAATGGTTAATTTTGGCAGTTCTGTGTTTTCAAGTTGTTCTTCGGGGAAAAGATTTGCCGAGTTCCTTATTCCACCATGCTTTGATAACAATGCTGAGTATAATAATAACACTTACCATGTGCCAGGCTACTATTCCAAGTATTTGACTAATTATATTCACTTATACTAATCTACTAATTCATTCTAGGAGATTATGAATCCTGTTTTACAGATGAGGAAACTGAGGCAAATATTTCATAGCTAGTAACTAGCAGAATCAAATTCAGAAAATCTGGCTCTGGAGTATGTATCTTGAGCACTGTGCTATATTACTCAGTTAATTTAAAACTTCTAAAAGCCTTATTGGAGTAAATATAAATATAAAAACACATTATCTGTATGAATATGTTCCTAGACCCCCAGTGGATACCTGAAACCATAGATAGTACCAAACCCTATATATTCTTTTTTTCTATATATATGGATACCTATAATAAAATTTGATTTATAAATTAAGCACAATAATGGATTAACAACTAATAATAAAATAGAACAATTATAATAATATTCTATAATAAAATTTATGTGAATGTGGTCTCTCTCCCTTTCTTTCTTGAAATATCTTACTGTACTCACCCTTCTTCTTCTTGTGATGATGTGAGATAATAGAATTCCCTTGTGATGAGTGAAGTGAGGTGAATGATGTAGGCATTGTGATGTAGGGTTAGGCTACTATTGACCTGAGTATATGTCAGGAGGAAGATCATCTGCTTCCAGATGGTGGTTGACTCTGAATAACTGAAACCATGGACGATGAAACCATAGATAAAGAGAGGATACTCTATCTTATTTTATTGAGGAGGAACTGATGCTTACATCTTCTCTAAAAACACAAAGTTAATATGTAGCCAATATAGGATTAACATCTATGCCTAATTGAATCTAAAGTGTGAAACTGGTAGCCAATACATTATACAATCAGGGAAAAAGGTCTACATAGGTACTCTGTAAACACAGAGAAACAGGGCGCCTGGGTGGCTCAGTTGGTTAAGCGACTGCCTTCGGCTCAGGTCATGATCCTGGAGTCCCTGGATCGAGTCCCGCATTGGGCTCCCTGCTCGGCAGGGAGTCTGCTTCTCCCTCTGACCCTCCCCCTTCTCATGTGCTCTCTCTCATTCTCTCTCTGTCAAATAATAAATAAAATCTTTAAAAAAAAAACACAGAGAAACAGCAGTAGTGCAGCCTGCCCTATGTACGTGTGTGTGCACTGTCTTTGTGTGCATGGATATGTGTAGGAGAGCTAGGAAAAGAAACACAGGGCTTATCGTCACATTAGATGGATTTTTAGAAGATTTTTGGAAGGATAAATAGGAACTATAGAGAGAAAACATGGCAAGCAAGGATAAAGAAAATGATAGTATGGTGAAAGTGTGATTTTAATTTCCTTGCATATCTTCTCCTTGCCCTACCGTCTTTGATTTTTCATGCTTTCCACCTGAGATTTTCTGTCTGATTAATATTTGTTTACTATTGTTAAGGTGTTCATATAACTTATTTCATTTAATGTAATTGAGGATTCATGCCAGCACCATTTGAATCTCTCTTCCTCTTCCACAAGGGTAAAAAAAATAAAAAGACTGACCTCTGGTTACTCATGAACTGTTTAGAGTTTATACTATTAGTTTCCCAGTTGGCACTGTGTACAGAGATAGATTTAGTGCATCCAACCTAGAGCTCCCTGGTGTGACTAAGTATTGTCATGGCCACAACTTAGTATGCCTAACCCTTTTTAAACTCTAGGAGCTATCTTAGAAGCACTGATATAGATATAGAAACTTGAACTTAATTTTTTCTTTGAAAAATATATTGTTTGTACCTTTTTCCATTATAGGTTTCTATTTGATATAAGTTAATTGAATCTAACAGTGGAAAATAGGGGTAACTCAAGTCTTCTGTAAGAATACTGAGCACACTTAATATATATATATGTTGATTTTTATAAAAATTCCTACAAACAGTAGCCATTAATCTCTCCACCTACCATCACTCTCAACCTCCTTGCACACCATGTGCACACATTTCTCTTTAGAAAGATGAATAGGCAGAATTTAAATATGCCAATGGCATACCTAAGAAAAACTGTAAAACAATTGTAGTTAATATTTTTGAAGGTTCACTAGGTGCTGAACAGTAGACCTCTACAAAATTATATCATTCAATCTTCATACAACCCAATGAGATAAGTGCAATTACTATCCACTTTGTAAATAAGGACACTACGTTTCAGAGAAATTAAGTAACTTGCCCAGAGTTCCATAACTAGAGAATGGAAGAATCATGTTGTAAGCCCAGGCAATCTGAATCCGGGATCCTAGCTCCTAACCACCATGTACAGGTTTTTATACTATCAGGTTGAACCAGGCAGAGTTTGCAGAATTGGCATTTTGTAAGTCAAAACAGTTAAACACCAGCAATTTCATATGATCCAGTCATAGATTATCTCTTACTTTTAAGAATAACCATTGTGGGCTAAAATTAACAAGTCAGGAAATGACAGATGTTGGCGGGGATGCGGAGAAAGGGGAACCCTCCTACTCTGTTGGTGGGAATGCAAGCTGGTGCAGCCACTCTGGAAAACTGTATGGAGATTCCTCAAAAAGTTGAAAATAGAGCTACCATATGATCCAGCAATTGCACTACTGGGTATTTACCCCAAAGATACAAAAGTAGGGATCCGAAGGGGTACGTGCACCCCGATGTTTATAGCAGCAATGTCCACAATAGCCAAACTGTGGAAAGAGCCAAGATGTCCAACGACAGATGAATGGATAAAGAAGCAGTGGTATATATATACAATGGAATATTATGCAGCCATCAAAAGGAATGAGATCTTGCCATTTGCAACGACGTGGATGGAACTGGAGGGTATTATGTTGAGTGAAATAAGTCAAACAGAGAAAGATATGTATCATATGGTCTCACTGATATGAGGAATTCTTAATTGTAGGAAACAAACTGAGGGTTGCTGGAGTGGGGGGTGGGGTGGGAGGGATGGGGTGACTGGGGGATAGACACTGGGGAGGGTATGTGCTCTGGTAAGCACTGTGAATTGTGCAAGACTGTTGAATCTCAGATCTGTACCTCTGAAACAAATAATGCAATATATGTTAAGAAAAAAAAAAAGAAGAAGAAGAAGGTAGCAGGAGGGGAAGAATGAAGCGGGGGAAATCGGAGGGGTAGACGAACCATGAGAGACGATGGACTCTGAAAAACAAACAGGGTTCTGGAGGGGAGGGGGGTGGGAGGATGGGTTAGCCTGGTGGTGGGTATTGAGGAGGGCACATTCTGCATGGAGCACTGGGTGTTATGCACAAACAATGAATCATGGAACACTTCATCTAAAACTAATGATGTATGGGGATTAACATAAGAATAGAAAGAAAGAAAGAAGGAAGGAAGGAAGGAAGGAAGGAAGGAAGGAAGGAAGGAAGGAAGGAAGGAAGGAAGGAAGGAAGGAAGGAAGGAAAGAAAAGAAAAGAAAAGAAAAGAAAGAAAGAAAAAAGAAAGAATAACCATTGTGTGCAGCAAAATGTAGCGGAAACAGCTCTAAATCTAGAGCCCAAAAGATCTAGATTCAAATTAAAACACAAAACATTATTAGCTGAGCAATTTTGAGCAAACACTTTGCCATCTCTGAGCTCTTTACTCATATGTAAAATTCAGTAATAGTATTATCTATCCACATGGGATTGTTATGAGGAGCAATACAAGAATGTATCTAAAGGTAGTATGTAAATGATTAATATTATGTTAGCATAATCTGAAAAAAGATGTGTATAAACAACTTGAAACCTTAGAATTTCTATATTTTATCAAATGGTGAGAGTGTATGTGGTGGGGGGATGAAAACAGAATTAATAATTTGCTCCTTGTTAGGATCTTAACGTACTTCAAGAAAGGTGAAATAAAATAAGTAGCAGAAGTCTGTTCCAGAAAGATTGATCTGACTCTTTTTGTAACAAGCAGATCAAAGCATTTTTCCAGAATCACACAACTAAAAATCTTCTTCATGTGATCTAGATGAAATAGCGGATGAATTAGCAGGGTAATATAGCTCTATAGCTCTTTTCCAAGGTTGTGAAGATAGTGATGTGCTTTTAAAATCAGATAAAAAGATGATATGAGCTAGCAAAGAAGATGGGGATAGTCACTCAATAAATATTTGTTGATTGATGGATTGATCTTGAAGGATGCTGAAAGGGTGACAAATTCAGATGAAAAGGGAGACAGTTTATTGTTAGCAAGATTTGGAGTGAAATGATGGGAGGGAAATTAAGGCAGTTCACTCGTTTGGAAACTGACAATGGTGAGGAGGACTTTTGAAGACAGAGGGATTTGAAAGATTTCCAGCAAATAAGAATCCCTCAACCTAAGGTTCAATTGATTTTTTTCTTCAATAGCTATTTATGAAATGACTCTGTGGGCAAGTCATTATGATAGGTGCCACAAGAGAAAAAAATCAAAGATAGTGCCTCATCTGAGCAAGAGGACTGTGTCAGGAAAGATAAAACACAACATAAGGAGTTGGATCTTGAAGAAGACCACAAGTACAGTATGAGAGGAACTGTGCTATGTATGATCAGGAAGAAAGACTAGAGTTTAACATGAGACTTCCCTTGATTCAAGCACTAGATACTTCCATCCCTGCCTCCCTCCATATGGGCACTCATTCTTTAATTTTGTTCAGCAAATTTTGTATTGAGCATATATTTCCCATCACTAAGTGATGAGAAGGATGAATAAAATAGTCCTCATTTCATATTACTTAAAACTTGTGTAAACTTGGAGAAATCACTTAACTAAAAAACCTAACTTTCTTAATAGGAAAATTAACATTAAAATGTCTCACTCTCAGGGTTATTTTAATTATTAGAGCAACTTATGATAGTGTCCAGCATGTAGTAGATACTTAACAGAATGTGGTGGTGGTGGTGGTGGTGGTAATTATTATTATTAGCATTTGGGGGGGGCAATTTAGAGAATAAGTTGATAATTTCCAGGAGATTGTTAAGAAAAATCTTTTTGACTTTATGGAAGAGATAGCCTTATGTTGACAGTAATAGAAGCTTTCCATATCCCCACATAGAATCTAGCTTCATGAGGGCAGAGGCTTTGTTCTCTTTACTCTTGTATCCCTAGGACCTAACACACTAACATAGTACCTGGGAAATTCTAGTCATTCAAAATATTTTTCTAAATTAATTGGGATTTTAGTAAGCATAGATTAAAATAAAGACATTTAGGGTGGACTATATAACATTAATAAAAATATCAAAGAGAAGAGTTGCTTTATAAAAGCTTCAGCACAATTACTTGGCTAGAAAATGTTTTTGAAGATAAGAAGCAGGGTCTGTAGCTACAAAGGTAGATTGAGAACAGCTGGTGGATGTTCTGAAATGTTCTTTAAGGATAAAGAAAAGTTACTTAAAGCTACTTTGTACAGCATTATCACATGCCAATAACACTGCTTTTTAGAAAGGTAGCTCTTGGGGTGCCTGGGTGGCTCAGCCAGTTAAGCATCTGCCTTCAGCTCAGGTCATGATCTCAGGGTCCTGAAATAGAGTCCTGTGTTGGGCTCCTTGCTCAATGGGGAGCCTGCTTCTCCTTCTGCCTCTGCTCCTCCCCCTACTTGTGCTCTCTCTCTCTCAGTCAAATAAATAAAATAAATCTTTTTTAAAAAAGGTAGCTCTCAAAGGATATGAAAAATAGATTGATATTGAAAAAATGATCTAGGCAGAAATGTTTTTAGGAAGTTATATTGATGATAGTAAGAAAGTAATAGTTTAGAACTTGAAATAGGATGTTAGTTAGGTATTGATAACAAATATAAAGGACACATATGAAAAAGAGGATTCCCAGGGCTCCTGGCTGGTTCAGTAGGTAGAGCAAGGGGTTGTAAGTTCAAGTCCCACACTGAGCGTAGAGGTTACTTAAAAATTAAATAAATAAAATCTTTAAAAAAAGAAGAAGGAAAAGGATTTCCTTAACAGATATAGAGAATAGACTGGAGGAAATTATAAATATAATTAAGTATGATTAGTCCTGTCTCAGAATTACTAAGACTGGGGTGACATCAGGGCATTTACTTAGAAAATAAAAGTTGAGTGAGATTGTATAACAAAAAGGGACAGACCTTGGCAAATGCTCGTATCTGGCAGGAAGAAAGGAAACAGAGAATGCAATGGACAGAGAAGTAGGGAGGAAACCAGTGAGGATATCAACTATGTGACAGAAGAAAAGAGGAATTTCAAGTGGTGGTCACTCCAGAGTGTTAAATACTGCAGGAAAGCCAGAGAAGCTGAGGCTGGGAAAAGATCATCGTAATCAAATGTGGGAAAGTCTTTGTGGATCCTCTGCTTTTGTATGTTGGTGGAAACAAGATTTCAGATTGAAGAGAGAAGTTGAAGATGAAGAACTGGGTGAACTGATATCCTGCATCTTACTATAGTTGTATTATACCCAAGAGAAAGAAAAAATATTCTTACTATCAGCTCACATCATTGCATTTGTAAAGTCTCATCTTATGGTTCGGCACTCACTTTGTTTTTGTTGCTCTGAATATTTTGGCATGTGTTTGAGCTCCTGATTCTCTTGGACCCTGCTTGCAGTTGACCAAGTGGTTTGTTTATGGGGATAGTGAAGTGAGGGAGAGGGGGCTTGATGGGACAAAAACCTGGTGGATCATGATGTCCTCACAACCATTGATCAATGTGTTCTCAACACCACTTACTGCTCTCAAAGAACATGTTTTAACTTAAGTAATATTTAAAGCCCCCAAAACAAAACAGCATACATCATGCTGGAGCCAAGTGAAAGCATTAAAATCACCTATTATTACTCCATCCAGCATATGGTACAAAGCAAGGGAGCAAAGCTGGGAAGAAATGTGCCATGTCCAGATCAGAGGCAAATCCAGTTCTGAACTTACTAAGCACTATATTCTTCCTTCTTTACAGAAGACTTTAATCAAGACAACATTATATCTATCTATCTATCATCTATTTTTCTAGCTAGCTAGCTAGCTATCATCTATCTGTCATCTGTCTTTCTATCCATCCCATCTATCTATCTAAAGTTTCTTTTTATACATGTAAGAACCCTAAGCTATTTTCCTTGATTTTTCTGGACAGAAAAACTAGGAAAATTTATCACATTTTTACAGATGATTAATAATAATTTTTAAAAACCTGTGGTTTCTAATTAAGTGAAAAAACAGACATAGTAATTATTGAGCCTAAGAACCCTTTTTTAGACCCAAAGTTGTGTGTTATAAAGTCTTAATAACAAAGGCAGAGGGAATAACAAAACCAAAGGAAAATTGTTTAAGAATGGAACAGGTTATAGGATACTGATTCTTTTTTTCTATTTGGTGGATGCTGTGATTTAGCAGTTCACTGAGCTCAGAAATTTAATTAAGATTAGAAGTTTTAACGTGAAATCTGGGCTTACTGGTAGATCACAAGCAGGTGAATAATAGGAATAATGGTCTTACCAAAACTAGAATATTGACTAAGAATATCCATAATTATTTTTATTTTTTGTGTTTTTTAAAAGTAAGAAGTACTTACTATGATTAACTTCTTTTCAAACTGCATATTTTTAAATTAGTCTCATTATAATTGAATTGTATTTTTTTTAAGATTTTATTTATTTATTTGACAGAGGGAGACATAGCGAGAGAAGGAACACAAGCAGGAGGAGTGGGAGAGGGAGAAGCAGGCTTCCTGCCGAGCAGGGAGCCCGATGCGGGACTCGATCCCAGGACGCTGGGATCATGACCTGAGCGGAAGGCAGACGCTTAACGACTGAGCCACCCAGGCGCCCTAATTGAATTGTATTTTTAAAATAACCAGATCCAGGGGCGCCTGGGTGGCTCAGTTGGTTAAGCGACTGCCTTCGGCTCAGGTCATGATCCTGGAGTCCCTGGATTGAGTCCCGCATCGGGCTCCCTGCTCGGCAGGGAGTCTGCTTCTCCCTCTGACCCTCCTCCCTCTCATGTGCTCTCTCTCTCTCTCTCTCTCATTCTGTCTCAAATAAATAAATAAATAAAATCTTTAAAAATAATAATAAAATAAAATAAGATAAAATAACCAGATCCATACCTTAGATTAAAACAGATGCTCTACAAAGCTTAAACAATTTTTTTTGCTTACTGTTTAAACAATATTGACACACAAATGTGTATAACACATAAAAAGATGAATTCTAACAGCTTGTAAGTGACAAAACTGGCTTTGGAATTCAAGTCTTTTGGACCCCAGAATCTAAGCTTTTAATTTCTATGTGGTAATTCCTCTTAATATGAATAGAGGGCACAATTTTAGGCAGTGGAGATAGTCTAGGAAAAGGAACATTAGTTAAAGGAAGTGATGGACAGCTTAGTTGTGTGCTACACACCTTGAGCTTTGTCTAATGATGCTCTCATTCTGATTAGAGCTTCCATGTTGGTCGAATGACTCTCACTTTTTCAATACTTGATTGTTTTTTCATCCATTCCGCAGAGACACTTAAAGTTAAATGTGATAAAAACATAGAGACAATGAACATCAGCCTTCTTCAGTTCTTTCTTTTAGACTGAGGTAGAACAAAACTGCCTTATCTTTTTTCCCCTTTCTCAAAGAGACAAAGCTATTTTTTTATTTCTCCCAAAAGTCTCAAGAAGAGTTCAGCCTTAGGGAAGTGAGTATCAGTAGAGTGACATAATGGTCAAAACTGGGTAATAAACGTTAAAAAGATAATGTAAGAGGGAGCAGACAGAAGATTGGAAGAAAGCCCAGTGGAGGTAATATTCTGAGTGAAGGCCACGCTGACCTGATTTGGGAGGGAATGCTAAGATGATTCCTCTCCACAAGGGAGTACATCTTAGATGGGTTCAGGAAAGAGATATTTAGGTTAAAAAAATTTTTAGTGGATTTTGTCGTAGAAAGCAAACTTATTTGCTTATTAAATTATATTTTATATTACTGGGGAAATTAGCAAATATTCAATAATTGATCATATAAGTCTTGTGAACCTTGCACATTAGGTATCCACAGCTAATTAAAATAGCTCTCACTATTGAAGGGGCACCTGGGTGGCTCAGTTGTTAAGCATCTGCCTTCAGCTCAGGTCATGATCCCAGGAAGCCTGCTTCTCCCTCTCCCACTCCCCCTGCTTGTGTTCCCTCTCTTGCTCGCTCTCTGTCCAAAAAAATAAAAAATAAAAATAAAAATCTTTAAAAAAAAAAATAGCTCTCACTATTGAAGACCTGCTATGTTCCAGGTAGCTGATAATGTGTAATCTCATTTATTGCTCCCAAAAACTTCATGAAGAGAATTGTGTGGTATTATAGCTAAATATAGTTTCTTTATCACTTAAGATGTGTGCCAAGTGTTTTACACAAATTATCTAATATTCACAATGACCATATTAGGGAAGTATTTGTTAGTACCCTTCTACACATGAGGAATTTAAGGTTTTGGGAGGTTAAGGAAATTGGCTACATTCACGATCTCATAAATATTGAAACTAGGATTCAGATCTGTGTCTTTTTTTTTTTTTTTAACTCTGGAAACCATCTTACCTACTAAATATAATAGAATGTATGTAGGAAATTCAAGTGTAAGGAGCCGTAAAGCATCATGATGTGTTTGCTGTAATAGATCTCCAGTTGGAAAGGGGGATGACCATTGACAATGTAGACGAATACCAACAAGGGGAGTGTGTGTGTGTGTGTGTGTGTGTGTGTGTTATAGACTTGCTGGGGCATCTGATCATGGTTGCGACTCTGCAGAAAGGACTCCTGAGAAGGGCTGATCTCAGAGATAAGGATATCTGAGCTGGGAATCTCCAAAGGCCTAGGTCCTGTAGGAATCTCCATTTGCTGCTGCAGCCTTCTCTGAGAGCATCAAATTTTACCCACCCCAAAAAAATCATATTTAGTGATTCATCAATGTTTCTATTTCCTCATGCACATGGTCACCGAGCCTCTGTGTGGTAGGCACTGTGTTATATGCTGCCACTACAGATGAAACAGAGTGACTTGGGCTTTGCCTTGTTCTGGAAGTGGCAAGAAGCCATGAAAACTAGATTCCCCAGTCTCCATGATCATCACATCCCCCTCCCAAAGTCCAACAGCAGCTTTATATGAAAAACCATAATATTCAGAGACAAGTCTTGTTTACTGTGTCATAATTACTTTTAGTAAAGGGCAGAATTAGTACATCATATATCATTATATATACACACACACACACACACACACACACAATCCTTCCATGTGGCAACAGTGGAGCTGTGGTTCTAGTCCACCTCTCTATTTTATATATTGAATATCACATTTCTCTGAAGTCTTAGTATGTTTGGTGCCTATTGAAGAACTGTGTGTTTATTCTCAATGCATTAAAACATGAAATAGTTCATGTATGTTATTCATGAAAGACCTCTTTTCAGAAGATAAAAATACATCTCAAATTATATGATCATCTGGTCAGGTAATTAAAGTAGCACTGAAGGAGAAAAAAAAGCAGTGTGATAGCATTCAAAGTTCATGAAATTATAATTTTAAATACCAAGTTTGAGGGGCGCCTGGGTGGCTCAGTCGTTAAGCATCTGCCTTCAGCTCAGGTCATGATCCCAGGGTCCTGGGATCGAGCCCCACATTGGGCTCCCTGGTCAGCGGGAAGCGTGCTTCTCCCTCTCCCCCTGCCCCTGCTTGTGTTCCCTCTCTCTTGCTGTGTCTCTCTGTCAAATAAATAAATAAAATCTTTAAAATAAATACATACATACATGCATACATACATACCAAGTTTGAATCTGAATGGGTCACTCTCTTAACTTCTGTATGATGCCAAAAAGGCTACATGCCCAGAACAGTGCAGGACAATGTGTGGCATCAATTTGATTTTCTAGCCCCCATAGAAACCTACCAGCTGTCACCACAGAACCATTAGATTCAGGAAAATAAGTATCTAAAGAAAAACAGATTTTTCAAAACTGGAAAATGACCTTTATATCTACAAAAATGTCAACCCTCTCACTTTTCTAGTCTTCAAGGTGAGAAGAGACTATCAGTGATGGTCAGTGCCAGAGTTGTAAGAACTTGAACCCGATCCATGTAGCTGTCTAGGCCCCAAACTATCAGGTGCATAACACATTGCCTGGGTACTTAAGTATCACCTGAAATATTACCGGTCAAGAGCAACACTGACAATTGCATGTGGCAGAACTCTTTTCAGGAAGAGAGTTTTGTGAATTTAAAGACATGTATTGGTAAACTAACTGAATGGGAATAGAGGGAGACCACCAAGGCAAGTTCAGACAACAGATTGTAAGCCCCCAGAAGATAATGGGAGCCCATTCACAGCATAGTTTTTTGTTTTGTTTTGTTTTGTTTTTGTTTTTGTTTTTTTTCTGGAGATACATAAAACCATGGATGGGGGCAATTACTGTTTATACTTCTTGGCTCTTTACCAAGCAACCACTCCTCTAAATAAATGTGGAAAAAATTATTTAAAGAATATCATATTGGTGTACTCATTTGAAAAGTCACTAAATTTTCATGAATGTCACAACCCACTCTTACGTACTTCTGATTAAAATGGAGGTATACCTAGTTATGCTTTCTATCCTTTCCCCCAGGGTTTTTGCCAAAAGTTGTGAGGTTGTGAGATTTCTTGTCTCAGGTATCTTGAGGCCGAACAGAGATCACACTCCCCTAGTGATGACAGAATAGACACTAGGCCTCTTAAAGGACTTTCCTGAACTCCCACATTGTCTCTTGTGATACCATGTTTTAAATATTCTCAATTCATGGTGGAAATATTGTCTCAGCTCTGCTAAAAACCTTTCATTCCTCCATAATTTCACTAAATCCTGTGGCAGGCATAGGATTCTTTTTTTGAGTATAGTTGAAACACAATTTTACATTAGTTTCAGATGTACAACATAATAATTCAATGATTCTCTATGTTGTGCTATGCCCACCACAAGTGTAGCTACCATCTGTCACCCTACAAAGCTATTATAATACCTTTGACTATATTCCCTGTGCTGTACCTTTTATCCCTGTGATTTAGTCATTCTGTAACTGGAAGCGTGTATCTCCGCTCCCCTTCACCCACTTTGCCCATCCTCCCTCCCCCACTGTCCATCCTCTCTCCCCCCTTTTTCTCTGGCAGCCATGAGTTTGTTTTCTGTACTTATAGCTCTGATTCTTCTTTTTGTTTATTCATTCATTTGTTTTGGTTTTTAGATTTCACATGTAAGTGAAATTATATGGTATTGTTTTAAGGTAGCAAGGATTATTTTTATTGTTTAGTCACAGATTATTTAAACAGAACAGCTGGGTTAGTGAGTTGCTGAATATTTTATCATACTCAAGAAGTCTATTGTTTCTTTTTTTAATGCTATTTTTTTAAAAGCACGGTGCCATCCCAATCCAGATGGCATCATCTCTTCTTATGAAGACATCCTGAAGACTAGGGAATTAGGCAAATCACATGACTTGTTTGGGTTGAAAACTAAAGACCCATGGAGTCTGTAAGCCTCCAATAGTTTGTCTGGCTGACCAGGGAACTTTTGAATAGCAATCGGGATATGTGTCTATAGTGCATGTAGGAACTGAAGTCAGCGTACATGATCACAGACTTGTTAAGCAAAGATTCAGGGAGACCCCACGAAGGAACACGCACTGTATGCCACTAAAGGACTATTGTCTTTTTTTTTTTTATTCTTATGTTAATCCCCATACATTACATCATTAGTTTTAGATGAAGTGTTCCATGATTCATTGTTTGTGCACAACACCCAGTGCTCCATGCAGAATGTGCCCTCCTCAATACCCACCACCAGGCTAACCCATCCTCCCACCCCCCTCCCCTCTAGAACCCTCAGTTTGTTTTTCAGAGTCCATCGTCTCTCATGGTTAAAGGACTATTGTCTTTTAAGCACTTCCTAACAGCATTTCTTTCAGCCTGAGCCTTTAGATTTTATTATCAGAGGTTTGCTTTTGTTTCTTTGAAGTTGTTTTTTTTTTTCTCCCCACTTTTCAGCACTTTGATAATGTGAAGGGCTTCACTCCAGAGAAGTCACTGAAGCAAAGAAAAGCTACACAAAGCCACACTGGGAGAATTAAAACGTATCACATGAATTCAGCCTTCCCTTTCTGTCTTCCATCAATTAAAGAAAGTTATAAAAACAAACAAAAAACGGAATTAATATGGAGACGCAAACATCCGGGGACTTTGAGTTTTGTTTTGTACTTTTACACATGAAGAACGAAAACCTCCATAAAGCCGCTAAAACTTCCTAACATCATCAAGTCCTCTTCTATGAGTCATTAACATGCTGAAGCCCAGAAAATCAAATTTGGTTCAAGGCTGTTTGATAATGTAGTAACACAGTAAAATGTGATTCACCAATTAGCTCATGTAATTAGAAAATCAAAAACATGCTCTAAGTGTCTGGTGGACACACGTAAGTAAAGTCTATCGTCGTTCTTTATAGCTGCTGATTATAGTTATAATTACACCTTCCGTTGATACTGCATCCAAATTCCTTATGGAAGAGAATTCACAAGTACCTGTGTTTACAAATCAGATAAATAAATGAATACTGAGTTCAGTCCATCGTTCTTTCTGTCCTCTTTTCTTTTCTTTCCTTCATCAATTATTTCTTGCCAGACTCAGTTAAGCAATAGGGTATCCAGTCCTTGCTTTTATAGAGCTCTCAGTCTGCAAGAACTATGTTTCAATTCTTCTAAGGAAGGAAAAGTCAACTGGTTAAGACCCTACAAAGATGATGATGGTTAGAAATTCATCTTTCTAGATGATCCCTAAATACTAATGATGTTGCCAGACACATGTAAGAAAAAAGACACAGCCAACTCAAGTATTTTCTCGCTCGGAGATTTTTGCCTGGCTGAAAAGGACTCTGATAAGAATGGAAATTGAATATTTGTTAGGCTTTTTTAAAGCCACTCTTCATCTATTCTGTATGCACATCTGTTGACATAGAAGGCATATGTGATTTGTTGCCTGGCTATCTTTAATATTTCTCTCTGTAAATTCATATCAGTGCAAGAGTTGTTTAGGTGGTTAAAGCTTTCTCACTAGGAATTTCAAACATGTCCTACTTTATTCTTTACTTGCTGCTATTGAAGTACATGAGCATGGCTATGTTACATGGTCCAGGGCTTCCTAATAAATATAATGAGGATAATGGGGATGAATTACCTGAGCTTGAGCCAATAAAGAAAAGACATTTCTTATCTGACATGGTTATTCTGAATGCTATTTTTTGGCAAAATATGACATATAGTTGTGCCGCCTTTTCCACTGACTTTTTAAGGTCATATTTTAGTGTTTGTTCATGGAAGTTTTAGGGATATTAGGAAATTATTTCCCTTGTAACTGTAACATTACCCCTAGGTGGTTTCTTCTTTGTAACCTCACAATGCATATTTTGTATTGTTCCCTCTGCCCCAAATATCACAAATTCTAAGGAATGCAATAAGCTTTGATTATTTTTTGCCAAAAATTTCACTTATATATTTTAGAATAGCTTAGATTGTATTTTATTTGGATGAAAACATACAATCACAAACATTTTTAACAAAGTGTGGTTTATTCATAGCCAGAAGGAAACTTAACCTTGAATGTTGTTAAAAACACAGCCATCTCCCCCTTAATATGTATTTAATCATTCTTTCTTTTTTTTCCTACTCACAGGTCAATGGAACAGAAATTGAATATGAGTTTGAAGAAATTACATTGGAAAGGGTAAGAAAAATCCAACAATCCAAAACCTCAATCTTTCATTTGACATTCTGCATCCTAATGATTATTTTGAGAAATCACACAATTGTGTGTTATACCTTGGAAGTTTCCAACAGGACTCAAAATAAAAATATTAATGAAATGCTTATAATGGAGGGCACAGAGACAAACAGACCAAATCACGGAATATTCCATGTGTAAATTGCATTGCCAAGATTCGGAGAAATGAATGAGAAAGATATATTTAGTGAGCTAGTATAGCACTTTTTCCTATTGTTTTCATTATTAACATTTTGCTATGCATTTTAGATACAGTACAAAATACTTTCATTTATGTAATATTAATGCTATCTCATAACTACCATTATCATGTATTTTTTAGTTTAAAAAAAAAAGTGATGCATTTTAAAGCCACCCTCATGGAGAAAAAACACAGCAATCCTGCAGATCTCTGCAAATATGTTATTAGGGCCTTGGCAAGGCTTTGACAAATTAGCAAATTTCTGTGTAACAACCCTAATCTATAAAGGCATTTTGCAAAACAGTAAGAGAAAGGCCAAAAACCACCTAGAAAAAATACGACCAAAAGGCATTAACAGGACATTCATCAAAAAAGTAAAGGCCAATGACACATGGAAACTTATTCAACCTTATTAATAAACAAAGAAAACAATGATGTTAAATGGGTTTTGTCTGTCCAATTGGGAAAATTTAAAAGAAAGATTAATATTCACTGCCATGGAGTAGACCTAGAAATTGTTACACCCACAAAAAAGCAATTTGGAAAAATGGATCAAAAGCTTTAAAATGGGCACACTTTCTTGACTCAGAATTTATACTTATAAAAATGTACAAAGATATAAAGAATGTTCATATTGGTATTGTTTATAATAGTGAAGATTGAAAAAGTCAAGTGTTTAGTAATACATTATTTTATGTCCAAATAATAGAAAATTATATTAAATTATATTATAATGGTATTTTTAAGAATATTTAAATAAAAGAATGGAAGGCCTAACAAGGTTATCTTGTCAAATTAAAAAAATAAATTTTATAAAATGGTATGTAATTACAATCCCATAAGTACCAACATGCATAATTTGCATTCATAAGTATATACAAAAGCCTGAAAGGATCTACATCAAAATGTTAACTCTTGTTAAGGGTTTTGGATAATTTTTAGTTTCTTCTTTTTGTATACATTTTTTTTGCTAAATATTCCATATTAAACATATAATTCATTTACAATAAGAAATAAAATTATAAGTATTTTTCTAAGCTGTTTCATTCAAGTATGAATTCAGACTCTAGACCTGCACTTAAATTTATGTTTCTTTTAAGTTTACTGAGTATTCACTTTCCTGAGTCAGGGAATTTTTCATTCTCAGCCTAATTTTTATTGAGCATGAGTGGTTTTAAAAGGAAATTTACATTAAAAGTTAAGGGTTTGACAGGTGTGTTCTTTAAAACTTCCATTATGAACTTTGGTTAAATTTTAATGGCATGCTAAATGGAGAAAAATGAGGCTTATGGAAAATCAGCCCAAATGAAAAAAGAACACATTTCTCCTACTAAATCACTAATCTTCTCTCTGGGCCTGGCTATATAATTTGCGGAGTACAGTGTAAAATGAAAATGCGAGGCCCTTGTTTAAAAATTAAGAATCAAAACGATGTCAAGACCCAGGCATTAAGGGCCACGTGACCCTTCCTAAATGCGGGACCCGTTAGACCGCACGGATCTCACGCTCTTCGAGCCACCCTTCTCCCTCCCCACACCCCCGCGTCTCAAACATGACACCGTTCTGTGCCATGGTTTTATAGATCAGAAAATCTAAGCTCACTTTGCTGTGAGCAAGAACATCCCGTGGGAGTGAGACAACTGTGCGTTGCCGGCTCCCTTCTGACACGCCCTTGCTTCCGGATCTGGCGTGTCACCTCGCTCCTGCCCTCGGAGTCCCAGTCACACTCGGAACCTGGACACTGCCACGAACTACACCCACCCCCAAAACCCCCATCAAGCGTTGTCCTCCTTGAACACCACCTCTCTTCCGTTCTTATAATTTATTCTAGTACCGCCCCCCTCAAAGAGTCTCCCAACTCCATTGGGACCTTGAGTCACCGATTTTACCATTTCCCTTAACAGTTTTCACCTTTCTTATGCCCACGCCTCCCCCACCCACCATACTCCGAGACTCCCTCTAAACAGGCTTTTACCATTCCTTCTTCTCTCTCCCTTTCCGTGCTCCTCCAGCAAAGCCTCAGCCCTCCATGACAGTGCCTGGGCAAATGAATGGGGCTAGAGAAGCACTCGTTCGTCTCACTTTAAATTTATAGCTATTGATTTCGAGTGAACCTTCAAAACATCCTAGCAATTCTTAGATATTTCTTTAGAAAAATCACTCTCTCATTCTCTGGGACAACAGATTCACAACTTATTTGCTCTCCTCAAATCTCAAACACCCCCTCCCTCATCCTCAGTCTCTGCTGTTGACCTCTCTTCCTGTGTCCTTGAGAAAACCCAAGCAGTCACAAGAAAACCGCCTGACCTTCCTACCACCAGCTCTGCCAGTGTGCTTTCCCTTTTTCAATGGAAGAATGTTCCCTGCTCCTTTACGAGGCCAGCCCTTCACTTGTGACCCACACTCTCTAACCTCTTGTCCCTTTAAGGACTCTGCTTCTGCAGTTGTCTCCTCTCTCTCCTGCAATATCAGTTCCTCTCTCTCTTTTTTTTTTTCCTGGATAAATTTAATACAGACATGATGTAATATCTCTCATTAAAAAAGAAAAGAAGGGGCGCCTGTGTGGCTCAGTTGGTTAAGCGACTGCCTTCGGCTCAGGTCATGATCCTGGAGTCCTGGGATCGAGTCCCTCATCGGGCTCCCTGCTCGGCAATGAGACTGCTTCTCCCTCTGACTCTCCCCCCTCTCATGCTCTCTCTGTCTCATTCTTTCTCTCTCAAATAAATAAATAAAATCTTTAAAAAAAAGAAAAAAGAAAAAGTCCTCTAGCAATGGAGTAATATAGGAAAAAGCAAACAAAACAAAATGTCACTTGGCCCAATGTTTCCTTCCTGTTATTGTTTCATAGTTCTAGTTTCTTTACCAAAAATCTAGGAAAGTTGTCTATTTTCAATAACTCCAGTTTATTACTTCATTTTCTTATTTTAACCTAGTTCATTTTTTTCATCAATAGTCCTAAAACCGTCTTCATCAAAGTCTTGACAGGCTCCATCTTGCTAAGTTCAAGCATCACTTCTCTGTGCTGACTTCTCAGCAGCACTTGATGCAGCTATTGCTGACTCCTTCCTTCAAGATGATAATTCCTTGCTTTGCAAGACAAAATATTTCTCCTGTTTATTCACGACCTCATTGACACTCTGTCTTTGTCTCCTTGCTGGCTCCTTCTCTAAATGTTGGAGCACTCCAGAAACCCAGTGCCCAGACCTCTTCTCAATCTCTCCTCATTCCCTTAGTGATCTCATGTAGACCTGTGGTGTTATATATCCTATCAACTGACAATTCCCAAATCTGAGTTATGATCTCTCCTGCATTCCAAATGTGTACAGCTAACTGTCCAGTTGGCATCTCTGCTGAATATCAAGAAGGTCTTCTCAACTGAGCATGTTCCTAACAGAATTCAAGATTTCCCTGCATGCCTTTACCCTCGGGGCAAAAGCTGCTCCTACCCTAATATTCCTCATCTTAGCTAATTGGTTCTATCATTTTCCTTATTATTCAAGCCCCCCCCCCCCAAGAAAACCTTCTCTAGGAGTCTTGCTTAATTGCTCTTTTTCCCTTGGCCTCCAGAGCAAGTCCTACCCGTGCTCCCATGAAAATATATCTCAAAATCAATCAAATATTATCACTGATCCTGCTGAATTCTAGCCCAAATTAATATTCTCATGCCTGGACCACTGTAGTCGTTCCCACTTTTGCCCACTCCTCAAAGTAGCCAGAGTAATCTTTTTCAAAATGTAAACCAGATTATACCACTTTTATTCTTAAAACCCTCCAAGAGGTGATAATTATACTCATTAGCATCACCTACAAGACCTTATACAATCTGACCCCTGCTTCTCTCTCTGACATTATGCTCTCACCACAACTCCTATAACATTTCACACATACTTTCTTGTCATTCCTCCAAAAAGCCAGGCTTTCCCTGCCTTAAAGTCTTTATTTTTGTTATTCTATCTTCCTGCTAGAATCTCCCCTTGGATCTTTACCTGGCTTGCTCTTTCCATCATTTAAATATCTGCTCAAATGTCTCAGAAAAGTCTCCCTTGTGCACCCCATTTAAACTAGTACCAGCATCCCCATTACACTTTTTTCCACTTTCATAACTTTATGACTTTTTTAATTTCACTTAACAATATCTGAAGTTTATATTATTAATTTATTTATTGCCCACTTTGTTAATATCTATCTCCCTCCCTAAATATATGGTATATGTAAATATATAGTCACTTCTGTATCCAATTTGCCTAGAACATTGTCTGGAATATAGTATATACTCAGTGAATATTTGGTGTATGAATGGATTATGCCAGTGCTCTACCACTGTAAGTGCAGTGAAGTAGAGACACATGGCCTGCATTTGAATCTTGGTTCTATCACTTACTGATTGAGTTAGTTTGAGCTGAATACTTAACCTTTCTGTGCGTCAATTTCCACAGCTGAAAATGAGGCAAACTATCTATAATTATCTCCTAGGGTCTTTGTAATGATTAAATGAGTTAATATAAAGGTTTAGGGCAGCATGCATGGTTGTTATTCTTCACTTTTCCTTTGTGCTAGCATTGTAGTTCTCCAAGTGTTATTTATTAGGATCATGAAGAAAGCTTATTAAAAACATAGCCTCGGTGCCTGGGTGGCTCAGATGGTTGAGCGTCTGCCCTCGGCTCAGGTCATGATCCCAGGGTCCTGGGATCAAGTCCCACATCGGGCTCCCTGCTCAGCGGGGAGCCTGCTTCTCCCTGCCCCTCTCTCTGTCTTTTATGAATAAATAAATAAAATCTTTAAAAAAATAAATAAAATAAAAACATAGCCTCCCAGTCTCAATGATCTAACTGGTCTAACTGATCTAACACTTTGTTCAGTGTCAGACACCAATAATGAAGAGGTTAAGGTTCTTGTTATATGCTCTTACGGCGTCTACTTTTTCTACATTTAATCTCTATAACATTTAATTTACCCCCTAGCTTCTCTTGATATAAGTCATACTGGGGGTATTAAATGCTCAGCTACCTTTGTTAATGTCATCAGAGCCCGTGGTGACAGAAAGATTTGAAATATCATAGGTGGCCTTTGCTGAGAGACCCAGACTGTGCTAATGAAAGGAATTTGTTGAATTATAATCTAGGTAACTTTGATTTTTCTGCTCTTTCTGGCATTTTCCCATCTTACAAAACATTTGAATCTGTTCTTCTAACATTCTTAATATTTGAATCATCTCCTTCTTTATCACCATTGGCAGAATTTAGCCACTAAATTATGTCTTAAATGGCATACCTGCATTATCTCCTGAATCCTATGAAACATATACCCAATATCACAGCCAAAGTAATCTTTTTAAAACACAAATATGATTATGTTACCTTTTTTTTTAAGATTTATTTATTTGAGAGAGTGAGAGTGTGAGCTGGGGGGGTGGGCCGGGGGGGCAGAGGGAGGGAGAGAGAGAAGCAGACTCCCTGCTGAGTGTGTAGCTCCCCATCCACTGCTCCATCTCACAACCCTGAGATCATGACCTGAGCCGAAATCAAGAGTCACAGCTTAACTGACTGAGCCACCCAGGCACCACAATTATGTTACTTTTCTGTTTAAAATTATTCAAAGGCTTTCCATTGCCTTTGGGATAAAATTTAAACTCCTCTGTAGGTTTTGTAAGATGGGAAAATGCCAGAAAGAGCAGAAAAATCAAAGTTACCTAGATTATAATTCAACAAATTCCTTTCATTAGCACAGTCTGGGTCTCTCAGCAAAGGCCACCTATGATATTTCAAATCTTTTTGTCACCATGGGCTCTGATGACATTAACAAAGGTAGCTGAGTATAAAGTCTATGCCTCTGAGTTATTTATCCATTATTCATGCATGAAGTTAATAGGTTATGTACCCCCAGTATGACTTATATCAAGATAAGCTAGTTTACCCAGCATGGATAATAGATTCATCATGGCTTTATAACCCTAACCATCATGCATGACTGCAATTTAGCAGAGATATTGAAGTGACTATATGACTATCTGTCACCTCCTCTGACCCCTGCCCCCGGCCTCCCAAAAAAAAAAAAATTGGAGTACTTTCCTGACAGCTGCAGAATGTATGATCATGTGATACTACTTGAATGTTCTAATGAGTCAAGGATATTCTTTTGCAGTTAAAAAAAACAAAAAACAAAAAAAACTTCAAAGATCTGAGCTATCCTCCCAAATACAAGTAATTTGTAGGGCAGAGGAAAGTGACTGATTTATTGCACCCTCCAAATTCGTATAGATGGACCAAGTCTTGGGTATAAGGTGGATAACATGGGGATTTTGAAAACAGTATTTGTGAACTGCCAGGTAAGAGGTAACACATTAGAGTTGTCTGATGAGCTCATCAGATTCATCCAGGTATCAGATTAATTGGAAAATCATTGGATGTCTGAATGACTTAGGCCAAATGTGTTTATCTCAAATTTAAATGGAATTTAAAGGTCTATTACTTCAAATAATGTACAAGCTTTGAATTTCCAAATTCCTGATTTTTTTTTTCTGGGGGTGTCCTCAGCTATATTCAGTTTAATTGTAACAGGAATAAAAAGCCAGAGTCCCAATGATATCTGATGGGGTTTCAGTTTTTATATAGTCAGCTATCATACAGTCTTATTCTAGTCTAATTAAATAATTTTTAATAATTGGTACATTTCTTAAATTAATCCCAAATTTTATGTATGTTCAATTATCAGTGTATATTGTAAGCAAGCATGTATATTTGTATGTGCATAGAAACCACTTAAACATAAGTGTATATTTTAGATATAAATAAAAACATTTACTTAATATGTATGAACTTAGATCCGACTTTAGTTAGCGTGATGGAAATATCACAAGATTTGTGGAACAAGAGTAGGTTTATATAGGCAGTCGAAAGAAGCATAGTCTTTGAACTCAGACCTTATTTTAAATCCAGGATCAGCCACTTTCTGTGTGACCTTGAGCAAGTAACTTAACCTGCTAGAGCCTCATTGGTTTTCTCCACAATGAATGAGATACTAATATCTATCATATAGCATTGTTGTGAAAAGTAGAAATAATATATGTATAATGTATAAAAGAGTTTATGGAACATCACAAATGTTCAATATTATTACACACACATACACACTTATGGAGGTCTCATTTACTTTTAAGATGTCACTGCTTAAGGCTATGATTCTGAGGCTGGGTCAAGGGGCCACTGCATGCTTCCTGTTTCCCCTGTGTGTGTGTGTGACTAAATTTGTGGTGAATGATAAGCTTCTAAGTGATCCTCCAAATGTTCATATATCCAATTATCAGTAGAGTCTGCTCTTGAGTTTGCAGACATAGCTTCCTGCAGAACAACACGGTGCTATTTCTAGCTCTCTCCTTTGTTAGCTAACAAGAATTTAGTTCCAGGCTAGACACATAGTTGCAGTGTATTCTTTTGTCTTTGATAGCTTCAGGCTACGATATTTGCTTCACATGCCCCAAGAGGTCCATAAATTCTTATATTCTAACAACCCCCCACTTCCAGTCTCTACATATGATACAGTGAGCAGCTGTTGTGTCAGAGGGAACTGGCAGAAGGAACATCCCCCTTTGGGGGAACGGCTCCTCTCCCCATTCTAACCATGGTGTTCTGGGGACAACTGCTGGTCGTGGCGCCATCACCCAGGGGATTGGTCTAGAGCTGCTAATTGGAATTACCCAGTGAGACAGTAAAAAATCACAGACCTGCACCTCTGAAACAAATAATACAGTATATGTTAGGAAAAAAAAAAAAAAAAAGAAGATAGTAGGAAGGGAAAAATGAAGGGGGGAAATCGGAGAGGGAGACGAACCATGAGAGACGGTGGACTCTGAGAAACAAACTGAGGGTTCTAGAGGGGAGGGGGGTGGGGGATGGGTTAGCCTGGTGATGGGTATTAAAGAGGGCACGTTCTGCATGGAACACTGGGTGTTATACACAAACAATCATGGAACACTACATAAAAACTAATGATGTAATTGTGGTGATTAACATAACATCATAAAATTAAAAAAAAAAATTTTAAATAAAATAAAATAAGAAAAAAATAATAATACTGATGCCCGAGCCTGGCCCTAGACCAAATGGGGAAGAACCTCAGGAGGGTGGAGCATGGGAAATCCTTATTTTGAAAACATTCTTAGTGATTTAATGCACAGTTTAGGGGTTGACACCTGAGCCAAACTGAACCAATAAACGTGCTCCTCAGGATTTTTCCCACTACAGTGTGGGGGATAGAGCAGTGCAGCATACAATCATGTAGCAAAGCTGGGAGATAGGAGGCAGAGGAGCCCTGTGGGTCTCCTGCTGTGTGGGGTCAGCTCATCTGAGAAAAGGAGGCTTCCTGCTGAGAAAGCCAGAGACAGAAAATGAGAAAAGGAGGAAGGGAGGGAGAGGGGGTGAGAGAAGAGAGAGGAAGAGGAAGAGGGGAAAAGAGAGAAGAGGGGAGAGAGAGAGAGAGAGAATTGGAAGCATCCAGTTCCCCTGTTAGGTCTGTCCTAAAGGCAATCAGACGCCACTCCCTATGCAATTGCTGCCTGAGTCTTCCCTTAAATTCCTCTTAGCCAAACTAATTTAAATCAGGCTCCCACAACTTGCCTATGTTTGCACTTAAGCAAATGTATCTTGGTGTTGTAGTGTCTCTCTCACTGTGCTGAAGTTCCGAGTAGGTCCTAGGTTATGGCTAGGTCCGTGCTGCCCTAGCCTGTTCTCAAAATAAATGTTGCCTTGCTTAGATTCTTTACCTTTTCTAAATTCTAGTCCTGTCTCTCACCACTAAGGTAAGGTCATAAAGCAAAGCTCTCCAGTAGAAGAGTGTTGGCAGGTTGCAGTAAATCTTAATACCCCAAAGCTTACACATACCATTTCCTTTAAAGTAACCCATCACTGTGTTCCAAATCCCAGAAATATAAGAGCAATAAAAAAAAAAAGGGTGGCAGGTAAAGAGAATGGCTGGTGATAGGTCGATGAATTTAGGTCTCTACTGTCTAGAAACTTTTCTGATTTGGGAACCAGCAAGCTTTGTACATAAGGAAAGTAGTCTGCAGCATGAACTACTAGACTCAGCTGTCAGAAAAAAAAAAAATGACTGCTAGAAATATAGTTTACAGACATTTGAGGGGTCATTAATCTAACTTTTCTTTAAATGTAAGCACCAAAGTCTCAGGATTGAGGAGCTCCTGGTAAACATACCTCAAATGGTTGATTTAGACTAATTGGCACAAAGTACATCTAGCTGAAATTCAGCTGCTGACTCCAACCATCTCCATTTTTCTTTGTAAACTCCCAGCTGAGTTATCTCCCTTCTTTCACCTCACAAACCCTCTGTTAACAGAGTATTAACAAGTTCATTAGTCTGGCCTCAGTGCCCTCACGTCATCTAAAGTGGCCAATGTATTTTCTTCTGTGAACCACTTGTTAGGCTATCTTTCTTTGACAATGCCCCTGATCATTACACACACATTTAATGCTAGTGCAGTGGAACTTTTAAACCTAACATCTTTGAAACAAAATCCACACTGGGAAGACTTACACAGAAATGATAAAACTCTATCATTCCTGAGTTGAATTTTCTAAGCAGAGCAGATCTGTTTCTGTGGCTGGTACCAACAAGATACGGGTGGTTAAGAAAGTTTGGCAAGGAGAACTCTCACTGTTCAGGATTATGATGAGGGTCCTGGAAAGCAAAGATTCAAGGAGCACCAATATAGCCACCAGGAATCGCACATGGGTCACTAAATACTAGATCTTGGAAATGGTAAAAATGGGGTATTTTGCTACTTGTAACTGAACAAATTCTAACTGATGTAGCAAGGGCAGGAGCAAATGCGATCTCAGTAGCCCCACTGTCAGGCTAGCAAACAAATGCGATCTCAGTAGCCCCACTGTCAGGCTAGCAAACAAATGCGATCTCAGTCCTTAGTGCTTCTCTTAGAGCCACTTCAGCCACCTCCAGAATGATCCACAGTTCGATGTCCTTACACAGTGACAGAAAGCTGTACATTCGTTAGTCATTTTTCCTCACAAGTAACTGCTGTAACATCCACGGCCCCTGTCTGAGATGTCCCTTCCAGTTGGTCTGGTTTCTGCTGTACCTTTCCAGTGTTGGTTGGACATCTGTTGGTTATTTATCCATTTCGTGCTTTTTACCTTTTTCACTTTGCTAACTGTACCCAGATTTTAGTTCAGATATCTACCTTGGCCACAATAGCCCACGTGATTCGACGGAAGCTAAGGTGACTCTTAAATCCAAAGGTAGTTTCTAACTGATCTAGGCCAGCGAGCACATCCTGCTGGCCTGGCCTCCATCGGGTGGTGGGTATGCAACCCAAACCCGTACAACCAGAATTTCATGACTGTTACTTAGAATTCTGAGACAGAAACCACCCTCTTCCATGGTCATGGAAGTGAGGAACTCCATAGCTCAGATAGTAGTATGGAGCCATTTATGGCCATAAGAAGATTCCAGCTTTAGAATGAAGGAGCATTTTAGATGGCAAAGTAGATAAACGGGGTAAAGATCAGTCTGGCAACATCTTGAGACCATGACTCAAACCACTTTTGGAGTACAGCTTCTGATCAACCTTCTCTCTCTACCCTCCCCTACAATGAAAACCTGCTTTTATGGGGAGAAAGGAAAAGGAAAAATACAGGAGAAGAAACAAAAACACTAGGAATATCTCAAAATAGAGATGCATAGTAGAAAAACTGAAAGTTATTTCAAGAGTTTAAGAAATAGTTAGAACTGGTGGGTTTAAAAAAATATATTTTATCCACTTAGCTTAATGAGCTTGAGCATTTTTAAACCTTCAAATGATCTATCCTTTTGAGAAATGGAATGCATGTGTTATGAAAATATTCATAGGCATCGGAACCTCTATGGCATATTATCTAGTTTTATTTATTTTTGGTTTTTTAAAGATTTTATTTATTTATTTTAGAAAGAGCCAGAAAGAGAGAGAGAGAGAGGGAGAGAATGAGCGCATGAGCAGGGGGGAGGGGAAGAGGCAGAGGGAGAAGCAGACTTCCCCCCACCCCACCCCCAAGGGAACCTGATGCAGGACTCAATCCCAGGACCCTGAGATCATGACCTGAGCTGAAGGCAGACAGTTAATGGACTGAGCCACCCAGGTGCCCATGTATTATCTAGTTTTAAAGTTTACAATGTTCAGTCTATATGGACTCTGCATAAATTAAGCAAGACATATTTAGTCACTAAGAAAAATGTCGTCTTGGATTTAATTCAGGATCACCAATCAGTCTTTACTGATCCTAAAATTGCTCTTCACTCCCTTACCATTTTTGCCTAAGAAGCTCTTCCTGAAAACCCAGCTCGTGAATTACCTTATCTGAACAGCTTTGTCAAATTCTCTCAGTTATAGTTAGCTAATTCATCCTCTTTATCACCTCAGGACTTTCTCATTGTCATCTATTTTCATACTGTATCTACCTTCTATATAACAAGGTCCTCAAAGGCTAAAATGTTTCTCAGTTTAATCCTTTTTATTTGGAATTTTACATCTGGGTGTTTTTAATCCCCAGAAGAATTTAGTAGCTCACTAGTTGAATCATTGGAAGAATTATTTAGTCTTCTGACAAAAGGTATAGGACAGCATAATATGTGCTAAGCGAAATAAGTCAATCAGAGAAAAACAATTATCATATGATCTCAATGATATGTGGAATTTGAGAAACAAGGCAGAGGATCATAGGGGAAGGGGAGGGAAAAAGGAAACAAGATGAAACCAGAGAGGGAGACAAACCATAAGAGAATCTTAATCTCAGGAAACAAACTGAGGGTTGCTGGAGTGGAGGGGGGTGGGAGGGATGGGGTGGCCGGGTGATGGACATTGGGGAGGGTATGTACTACGGTGAGTGCTGTGAATTGTGTAAGACTGATGAATCACAGACCTGTACCCCTGACACAAACAATACATTATATGTTAATAAAAAAATTAAATAAACCTTCAAAATAAAAAAAAGTACAGGATAAGGATACATTTTTACTCCTGATTGTGTATATGTATATACATGTATACACACAAACACATGTGTATAAATTTTACGTACATCTTATATTATACATTATACACCTTATAATATACATATGCATATATTTCTTTCATGTATTTATGTGTTTATGTGTGTCTGCAGATAGATAGATAGTATCTTCTTTGTAAGCTGGGGCCAATGCTCAGTGCTCTTTCTAGTGCTGGTAGTAGTAGCTGCTGCAACAATAAATATATCAATCTCTATCACCTATTAAAATTTGAACCTTATATGCTAATCTCTTATATGCTAATCTATGGTGGTTATGTCATATCTTAACAATTAGGTCATCACATAAGTTTTAGAGCTTCCATTTTACAATAAGCAGACGGTAGTTCAAGGAGGTTAAGACGTTTGTCCATGGTCACAAAACTAGCATATGGCAGAGCTGCTGATATTTCTTCAATGACTGTGTGGTACCACTGCATAGCATGAAAAATATGGAAGACTTTTCAGAGTAAAACATTTACTCTTTGACCAGCAGTAATATATTCAGACTGCCTTTAAGGCTTATACATTTATCAAAAGGAAACATTCAGCCAGAGGCACAATATCTTAGGTTAGCTCTGAAAGGCTGAAAGCAGCTTTAAGAGAAAGACAAAAACAAAACAAAAGACAATGTCAGTGAATAGAGAGGCATTTATTTTTCTTTGGGATCATATCTTAATATTTGAGAAATAAGCCAGGCTGATCTCTCCATCCACCCCCAGCATCTGCTTAAACTGCTCAAAGCTCAGTAATGTAACCCAATTCTGGGGAAAAACAACGACAAAAATGACATCGCATCTTGCATATTTAGCATTGTTCTAATTCAAAAAAAGGAACTCCGGTTCAAGCAGTGCTCCAATTGTGTTTTTGAAATGTTCCTCAGGAAGACATACCCGTGTTTTCTGAAGTGAAAATTGGTGAGATTGTTAGTTCCACTATCTAGGTAGTGTTACTGCTTCATCACTTGATATAGTGTATATATTTTAATGTGTTCAATGCATATATTATGATATCATGAATATATTATATCATATTTTAATATTACTTCATTATTTTCAAACAATTTTCCAGAGATTTCATCCTTCAAACTACTCTGTGAAATGGAAAAGAAAACATGACACTCCTCATTTTGCAAATGAGGAAACAAAGGCTCAGAAAGTGTTTTTCATGGATTCCTCAAAGTCACTCAGTACAGAGCAAAGGCCAGTCTGAAATTCACATCTCTAACTTCCAGCCTCACTCCTTTTCCTCTATCTCTTGCTTTTTTTATTTTTGGTTTTGTTTTAATATCAAATCCAAATAATCATGTTTTTCTTCAGGTAAAACGGACTCAAAATATTAAAATGTGATCATTGATTTCTGAAACAAAGCTGAAATCAAAAGAAAACTTTCTCTCATACCAAATTAGATTTTAAATCACCCCAAATTATTTAAACTTGCTTTTTTTAAAGCAACTATCATACACCTTTAGGCTCTTGAGAAGCATTTCCACATACCAAGTTTTTATCTTGTACCACCAGTAGGAAGGAACCCTTCAGACTTCTAAATTTTGAACATTACTCTAGGAAAGACATTTCTTACATCAATTTAAATTATCTTCCAGTAATTCCTACCAAACTATTTCTACCAGTAGAGCAACGTATTTCAGGTGTGGATTTTATGGTCATTTAGCCTGAGATCAAATTGTAGCTTTAACAACAATTTAGTGAGTTTGAGCAAGTCCCTCAATCCATCCATGCCTCCCTATGCTCATCGGCAAACTAGGGTTGAAAATAATTCCTGCCTCCTAAGGTTATTATGCAGACTACACGCGTTCATATTAAAATAAAGTACTTGAAACAGTGCCTGTCCCTAATGCTATACAGGAGTTAGTCATTATTATTACTGGCCTACTTGTTCTTCATGTGATGGGCCTCAAATGATTTCAAAAAGAAATCAAAGTTCACTCTCTCCCTTGAGACTTTTCTCCTGCAGAATTACCCCTACTCCCCTATTCCTTTAATTATTCCTCACATGGTTCCCTTCTTTTGGCAGTGCTCCTAAAGATGATTACTTTTCCTGCTAAAATGTTGTCTCCTTCTATAGCTATGCATCGACTGCCCACTGCGGCACCAGAATCCATGCTCTGTTCACTCCACAGTCATTAATTGGTCACCTCTTCTGTGACCGCTGTATTAGATATTGTCAATAGGTAGTGAACGAGACAGACTCTGCCTTCAGAGAGCTTAGTATTAGTATTATTAGTATTAGCATTAATTACTATTAGTATTAGTAGGAAAGACAGACATACTGAATAAGTCATTACTTTGGGGAGATCTATGATCATAGTGTTAGTCAGGCTTGTCATCTTCTTGTTCAGTGTGACTATTCCATGACATAAACCTGAAAAGCAAAAGAAAAAGAAAAGGCTCTCATACTCAATTTGCTGTGGTAAAATGAAAACCTGGGCTTTTACATTGACCAGTTATTGAACTGAGTGTTTCTCAGTCTATGGTATGTATCTCTGTGTCTGCATTTAATGATAAAATACGCAGGTGACAAAATATTTTGTGAGGGCCATTTATTATAGCTTCAAAATTAAACTCATGTCAGTGTTATTTAACTACTTTCTTTTCCAGCATGTTACTGTAGGGACAGGCTATCTTTAGCCTGGGCTGTTTTGAGAGAAACTATGACACATGCTTTTCTGAGTGTTCTTTCATGTTTGGCAATGCCTACAAGGATGTTCTTAGGTGAACTGACCAAATCCTTTGCCAGCACTTGAGAATATAGTTGAAATGCAGTATTCTGCTCTCCCTGGGCAACCTATGCATCACTCAGACCTGTCTGTTCTGAATAAGAAGGGGATTTTTTTTTCAAATATATGGGAAAATATTAAGGACATCTGAACTTTGTGATGAAATTCATTAACTGCATTACCTTATGTAGTCCTCCTTGCTACAACTCTCTGAAGTAAGTATCATACTGTCTTGCAACTGAGGCACTGAGTGATAAATTGATGTGCCCAACATCACACAGCTAGAAGGGGATGGAGAGAAATCTGAAGTGAGACTGGTTCACATCTAAAATTTCACAAAGAACCCCTTGCTCTATAGTTTCAGTATTTCTCTTTCCACTCATTGTCGAGGCTGAGTGTGTTATTTCACATAGCATGGGGATTTTCCTTTTGGAAAACTTGGCATTTGAACAGCTGATGTAAGAATTCTAGCCTCTGATTCCCAAAGGGATGTTTCTTAACTTGAACATAGAGTCTACATTTGTGCTCAGTGGGGAAGGAAGAGTAATGACATTGAATGAAGGCAGCACTGACTGTGAAATCAGTTACCTTTTAAATCTCAGGGTTATTGAATTAATGAATTAGTCTTAGAAGGCTGTGTATCATTCTTGGACTCCTGAGAAAGGAAATTGAATATTAACCCAGTTCACATCCATAATGCACAATTTATAGCTACATGCAGACTAAAACATATGGTGGAAACATTCTTTCATTCTTTCAGATTATTTTATGTTGAGTGTCCCACATACAGCAGGTCTTTAAACTGACTTGTCGTGTATGATCAAAATAATAAAACATGTGTTGATAATAACCTTGAGAACAAATTGGTGCTGCCCAAACTTGCTTGAGCTGTAAAATGTCCATCGTAATAATGACTACAAGATGCAGAGACAGTATTTTAAACACACACACACACACAATTTGGTCATGTCACCTCTAAAGTTATGCCCCCCAACATTGCTGAAACCTCATTCACAGAAAACTCAGGTTCACTGTGAATACGTGGGGCTATTTTTTTTAATGGTTAGAATGGTTGTGAGTTCTTAAAAAGTCTACAGAAGGAGATTAAATAACCATAGTTAGGCAGTTTCATATGAAGCATGTCAAAGCTGCATAGTTTTGAAACCTCAGGAGAAAGTTGAGCCTTCTGAGCATTTATAAACCACCAATGAATTGCCAGGCCCCAAACCACCACAGAATTTCCTGCTGTCTGGTAAGTTGCCACAGCCTACACGATTGCAGCCAAAAACATACTCGGTACTGGAAAATCTGTGATTCTCATCACGGTCCCCGCCTTGCATGCCCTGGGACCACAGTCTGGTTAGAAGAAGCCCATGGAATATTTTGTAGTGTTTTTATTTCTCCTTCCTTCAGTTCTGCCATTGGCATGAGCTTCCCTTGAATAGACCAGAATCCTTAGTAGAAATTCCAAAAGAAAAATTCAGCGAAACAGTTCCACCTCCTGCTTTGGGTAAGTGTAGTAAATGCATTAGAACTTTTAGCTCCCAGAAATTTGGAGTCTACTGTTTTATTGGGCCTGAGTGGAAGCACACTAAGTTTGAATGAGTGCTGGTACCCCCTTTCCTTGCCACATAGAGCCGTCCAGAGACTTTGCCTTCACTATAAACACAAATTAACTCTTATCCAACTGTGAAGTTCCTGACCCAGTACTTCCTACTATATGTTGGCTGAAAATCTCATTTCTAGCCAGTTGTCTCTGGTTCATTATTTTGCCTCATAAGCTCACTGTGAATATATTGCTAGTTGTGCTTCCTAAGACTGTAAACCACTTCCTTCACTTCTTTAGAAAATGGTCCACTAAATGAACAGAGGAGTTTATAATATGCCATTTCCTTTAAACACAGATGTCATGATATAGTAACAATAGTTCCTAAGTACTTGAGATGTACTGCTGAGGCCTCCATTATTTTATTTAAGCTCTACAACAAACAACCAATTAGCTTTTCTTACCCTCATTGGGAAGATAGGAAAACTGAATATGATAGTGTTTAAGTAACTTAAAATCACATTTCTATTAAACAGTGGGACCAGAATTCAGTCCCAACTATTTTGATTACATCTATCCAAGTCCTTACTGTTTCTTACTATAAACTTATATGGTAGATGTGATTCAAACCCTATACAGATGAAGAAACTGAGGCTAGAGAGTTAAGTCACTTAGCCACTATATAAAGTTTATGCGAAAAGGCCAGGGAGAGAGAAAAATGATGCCACTGTGTATTTCTAGAGCATGCTTCCTTCTGTGATATTCTCACCTTGGCATCCCCATCAGTTTAATCAGAAAGCAGCCCTTACTAGTCTTACCTAATCAATCACTGAGTCAATTCCACTTCTCTAATCCCTCTCAAACCCACTTGTTTTTCTCCAGACACACTGCCTACTGCAGGGTGCCGTCACTTCTCACCAGGATTATTGCAGCCTCCTAACTAGTCCTTATGTCCCAGTCTTAAGTCCCCTTCAGTGCATTACTCACACCAGGGCCACTGCGCTTCCTTAAGATTAAGTCAGGACTGCGATGTTTATTAGTCCTCATTGACTTTTAGGGAAAATCCAACCTCCTTGGCTCAACACCCAAGGTCTTTTATGTTCTACCTCTCTCTTAAGCCTCCAGCTTATCCTTTACTATTCCCTTCTTGCATCTGGACTCCAGCCACATGGCATGACTTAGAATTTCCCAAACTCACAGGATTCTTTTTCTCCCCTCCTCTTTTTCTGTGAATGTACTTCTCCATGCCCCATCCCTTTTCCTAACTAATGCCTCCCCAAACTGAATGTAAGCTTAGGCATTCTCTTCTTCTGGAAGCCTTCTCTGACAACCCATAGCTCTTGAGTGCCTTTCTCCTCTATCGATCGGCCATTTGAAAGTCCTCTGTCAAGAACACTATGGGCCCTTTTCCAGAACTTAGCAGTTGACCTCACTTGGTAGCTGCTCAAAATAATAATAATAACTGCAATGTTCTTGTCCTTCAAAAAAGAGTGCATATATTGAATTAGAGAGAAAACAAATAGGGTGTCCTAGTTGCCTCCTCTGCCACAATTGTGCAGCCATTCACAGGACATATTTTCCATCCTACCAGAATCCACCTAGAGATGGACTCAGATCCTGAGTCTCTGCTGGTTTAGCAATATTCAGTCAGTCAGTCAGTCAGTCACTAAATATGTATTGATTGCCTACCACATATTATGTTCTGTTTTAGCCTCAGGGCATATAACAGTAAACAAAACAAATAAAAATCTTTACCCTTGGTGAGCTTGTATTCAAGTGGAGGAGACCTCAAATAAACTAAATATGTAAAATGAATAGTATATTAGATGGTGGTAAGTGCTATGGGGAAAATACAGCAGATTTGTATTGACCTTAGTTACCCAAACAGGTAAAAGTCATTTAATGTTTCCCCTTGAAATAGCAATTTCCATTCAAAATGGTCATTGTCTTCATCCCTTGACTAGCATGTGTGAGTGGTGTGGTAACTCTACTCTCCTGGCTGGACTTCAGGCACCTTCAGAAAAGTGCAAGTATGGACTTAGCAGATACTGCTCTTACAAAAGCATCAAAGACATTCCACAGATACATCAATGGTACAGACTTACACAGAGTCGCTATCTCAGATTGTGTTGCCTTTCTCTTTCTCTCTTTATCTCATACACACACACACACACACAAAAGAGGTTCTTGGAACATAACTACATGTGACAGACATCTATTCTATCTAGCAGATTCCACCTTCAAATATTTGGTGCTGGGAATCAGATCTATTTCACTGTTAACTATGACTGGAACATGTCAAAAGGCATTGTGCATATGCCCTCATGGGTGTTCAGGAGATGAGAAGCTAAGCTTTGAATATGAATGTGCTACTGAGCATTGTCAAGGCCTGAAATAAGATGCTGACCACTAGTGTACTTGTCTCCAGAGTTCCCACTGCTTCCCAAGCTAAACTTCCTAGCACTTCTCAACCCACATTAAATTTACCTCATTTCTGTGGAACTAAGAAAATAGCTCAAGGAAGTGAACTGTGTACTTGCTGTGAAGCTATAATTGCCAAAGCAATCTCTTCAGAAAGACTCTTTCTGCCTTCTTCCTTGACTGGATCAGGAACTCTTCCTAGAAGCTACCTATAACACCCAGGTACATATCACACCAATATCCTGATTGCCTGCTTCCTGGTCAGTCCTCTTCTCACCCCTCTGCTAAACTAGTCTTACTTGAAGGCACTATTATTCACTGCTGAATTCCAAACATCTAGCAGAGTACAGGCACCTACTCAGAAATACATGAAGGAAGAAAAGAAAATAAGTTTCTACCAAAATAGGGAATTCATATCATAGAATAAGAAAATATTGGAGCTGGAAAAGATCGACAACTAATTCAACCCTATAACTGATTTTGATAGATGAGGAAAATGGAGTGTCACAGAGATGCAGGGACTCATCCAGAGTCAACACAGGAACCTAATGTTAGGACGGAAACTATACAAACAGTATCATTTCTTCCTCTGGTAGGAAATTTCTGATTATGATATAAACTGATAAAGCATATGCTCTTTGAGCAAAGAGGAAATGATTAATAAAATGAATAAAATACACTTTTTAAATGAGAATGTACCACTTCCAGTTTACTATATATATTTTGCAACATAGTATTTTTCTTATGCATTTTCAACCCAACTATAATGTAAAACAGAATGCTTGAAATGAAAAGTCCTTTAAATATTCAGCAGGTACAATCTTCAGTAGCCAAAATAGGCTATTCAGAGATGATACTTCCACCAGTCTCTTTGTCCCTACCCTAAGAAATCATGTGGCATCAGTTATGCCTTCAGAACTGAAAACATCAAGAATAAGAATAGAATATATTCCTCCCGTATTTGCATTGGAATGCTCATTCTGTTCCCTTGAAGATATTTGACTTTTGAATTTTTCTTGTATTTACATTATAGATAGATAGATAGATGATAGATAGATAGATGATAGATAGATAGATAGATAGATAGATAGATAGATAGATAGATAGATAGATAGATAAATGCTTCTTATGACCTCATATTATCCCTATTTCACAGGAGAAACATTTGAGGCAAAAATATTCCTTCAAACTTCTTGCTTGGTTGTCTGTATCACAGCATGCCAACTTTAGCTCAATTGTTTAAACTTTATTTTTACAGCTTTTCGATATATTGGCAATGACCTTTGGTCAAAGGCAATAATATTCTAACCTAACTTCTATAAATATAGCTTTCCTTTAAAGATAATTCTAGTTGTTTGCTCCTGGTAATTTTGATTTATTTTCCCTATTTGCTATTTAAGACTCACAGACAGTTTCAAGCCTAAAAAATCCAAAATTTAAAAAATGTTAATTCATCAGCTAAAGTGCTGTTTCATTCACTTTTTGCCTAGCAATTTCCAGATGTCCTTCAGGTCATGATCTAACTATTGCTTCCTCAAAGATGTCGTCTCTGACCTTCGAATCTAAATTAGCCAGCCCCTGTTATTTTCTACCATGGTAGTTGTGAATTTATTTGTATTCGCTTATTTCTCTTCTTAACATCTGCCTCTATCATTAGACACTAAACTCTATGAAAGCAGATACCATCCTTGTTTTGTTCACCAGTGACTATATAGCATCTAGCACAGTGCCTTGTGCATGGTAGCTTCTCAATAAATTAAGGGGCATATTAAAAGAAAACTTTTTATAAGTATTGAGAGATGAAAATTCTCTTTTTTTAATGTGCCATTGTTTTGGTGCTCACTCTTATAAGCAATGTGTGTGTGTGTGTGTTCAGGAATCCTTGCCAACTGGGAGAGTGAAAAGAATACAGTAGGGAGTCAAGTAATTTTATCTTGCTTTCTGTGTTCTTTTCTAAGAACCTCTCCACCACCGCCCTTCACATGGCAGAATTCTGCAAGGGCAAACTCAAAATCACTAAATATCAGATATCCTGATAACACATTGGTGAATCTTCTCTGCCCACATGAGTAATTCAGTGTGAAATCCAAACACAAGAGGCTGTGCAAATGCTAAGTAAGCTCTTTGATAATCACCTCCAGCCATTTAACTAACAACCTTGACCTTGACCAGAGTTAGAGCCAGGACAGAAGCAGTTCATGTCCTGCTTTTGATAAACATAAGTATCTAGAAAGGATTGGAAGGCTCCACATGAAATATCAGAATTAGAGAAGTAATCCTGATATACGTTAGAAGAATTATCTATTGTCTTTTTTGTTTCTTTTTTTTACTTTTTTATTTTTATTTTTTAATTCTTTTCTTTAAATTCAATTTAGTTAACATATACTGTATTATTAGATTCATGGGTAGAATTTAGTGATTCATCAGTTGCATATAACACCCCAGTGCTCATGACAACAAGTGCCTTCCTTAATGCCCATCACCCAGTTACCCCATCCCCCCACCCACCTCCACCAGTTGTTGGAGGCAACAACTCTCAGTTTATTTCCTATAGTTAAGAGTCTCCTATGGTTTGCCTCCCTCTCTGTTTTTATCTTATTTCATTTTTCCTTCCCTTCCCCTATGTTCATCTGTTTTGTTTCTTAAATTTCCACATTTGAGTGAAATCATATGGTATTTGTCTTGTTTCTTGATTATGTATCTCTCAACACTTCTTCTTACCTTTGCCTGTATGTCCCAGTGTGGCCATGCCTGGGTTACCTTTCCATCTGTATGCATGACTCCTCTACCTCAGGCCTGCTGTGTTATATGCAAATGAGGTTCATCATTATAATCCTAGTGGCTCAGTACTTGACTAAGAGCAGATACTTGATAAATAATACACAAATAATACCACACATCTGGTTGCCCAATTACAAAGTACCTGTATGTACAACGTTTTCTGATTTCAGCACTGAGATAGCGAAATGAAGGAAATTTTATGGGGCCCAAGAGAAGAGGGTATCAAAAGCTCAGTGCTTAGAGTAACCATGTAAAAAACTAGACCCCATTTATCTATGTATGTGTGTGTGCATGCGTATCTATTATATGTACACACCCACCCCCACACACACACATCTACTTAAAGGGCTCAGATCTACTTTGGGTAATACTAAGGCATATTTATCATTAGAACATTGGAACTTTATCATAGACTTCAGTAATCTAAACTGGATTATCTCCCTCTTCACTCACCTCTCTCTTTCCCGCTTCTCTGTTTTAGACAACTGTTCCTCCATTCCTCAGTATACCTAAGTTCCCTCAGTTGGTTCCTTCTTTACCACTTATCTCCTCCATGATATCTTCATGATATCTTTCCAGCCTGTCAAAGACTGCCCAGACTCCAGCTACTGTAATCGGGGACATGTGTTGTACCACACATACACTGCCCATTTACAAAGTACGTGTATATGCAGGGTTTTCTAATTTCAACATCAGGATTACACCTTCTTGATTGGTATTCTATAGTATGTTTGTCTTCTGAATGATGACCCTCCCCTTAGTTTTTCTGTCCTCTGTGTGATTTTGTTTCTCCGAACAGATAATTCCACTTGAAATCAGAGACACTTCCCTAAAAGCAAATTAAAAAGAAGAATCAGTTGCACCCATTCTAAGTTTACAAGTATATATTTCATGATTTTATCCTCTAGTATTGGGCTCTTTTGTCCATCGTGGAAAAGAGTATTTTTTTTCTGTTGTTATAACCATTTAGGTCACAAGCTGGACACAAATGGAGTACTAAAGAAGCAATAGTATATGATTATTTTACCCTAGTAGTTGCTTAGGAATGATCATACTGCATATCTGATAAGGTTTTACTTGCATAAGTCTGATAAATTAATACAGAGTAGAGATTGCCCTGTATAGCAACTGTGCCCTTTATTTCTTTGTATCCTTGACAATGCCTAAAATAAATCTTTGCCTATTGTAGGTGTTGGTGAAGGTGTGATTTTTCTCTTGTTTCCTAGGGGATTAGTGAGTATTTAACTTGTCTCCCTATGTAGAACAAAAACGTTGCAGTGATATTTTTAAGACTGTTGTAGGTTGATTCATTTTGAAATATTTTTTAAAATTTAACTTGTGTTTAGAAGATAGTTTTGGATTCATATTCCCCCTCTTTGAGATTGTGATAGGTCTTTCTAGTCCTGTTGTTTTGTGTGTCATGGAATGTATTCATTCTGTGTTATTTCAAAAAACGTTTTTTGGTAATTAATAAAGCCAGGGAATAGCTTATAAGTTAGAACTTTTGTGAGATTATGAAATACTTAGTACAATACTAAATATTATATTAGAACTTTTCATTAGTGCTCATGGAAGTGTTAAATATTTAATACAGTACTAAGTTCTGTATTCTGTATGTTAATAATTTTATGAAAGTTCTAAGCTTTGGAATGGGAAAAGAGGTATCTGGAAATATACTCACTTTTTTGAGACATAATTCACAGGTCAGTCAATTTAAGAAATTCCTTTTCGGGGAGATACAGAGAGAATGCATAAAATTCATATTTAAGACTCTGTAGTCTTAAGTATAGCTCTTATTCACTTTAAGCCTTACAGTTGAGGTTGGGGTTATCCCCTCAGTTTTTCTGTAGCAGGATGTGAAAAGACTACAGCTATTTGTAGGGAAAATGAACTTTGGAGTACATATTTTACCTTCTCAGGAAAAGCAACTATAAAC